>NC_133130.1:16356549-16715618 GCF_048418815.1 Hemitrygon akajei
AACTAGTCCATGCTGAATCCAGGTGTCCCATCCAAGCAAGTCCTGTTTGCCCGCATTTGGCCTGCAACCAACTTTCCCAATCCATGCACCTGTCCAACCGCCTTTTGTACCAGCCTCAACCACTTCCTTGGCTGCTGGTTCCACATGAATAACGCCTTTTATGTAAAAAAAAGTCCCTCGGGTTCCTATTAAATCTGTCCCCTCTCCCCTTAAACCTCTGCTGTCTTGTTCTAAGTTCCCCAACCCTGACAAACACTGAGAACACTCACCTTCTCCATGCCCCTCATGATATTAACCACCTCTTTGAGATTGCTTCTCATTAAGTGACGAATTCTCTGCTGCCCAACCTCCCCTGATAACTCAGTCCTGACCTCTCCAAAGAACTCGGTCAGAACTGATGGGCAAGCGGGTAAAATAAAATGTAAATAGATGGTGGAGTGTGTTCACTTGTGTTGCTGTGTGTGTGTGTGTGTGTTCTGTGGAGGATGAGTATAAATGGGTTGCTGATGATCAACACTGACTTGGGCCTCAAAGCCACGGGTTAGTCAAGTCACTTTTTATTGTCATTTCGACCATAACTGCTGGTACAGGACACAGTAAAAATGAGACAATGTTTTTCAGGACCATGGTGCTACATGAAGCAGTACAAAAACTACACTGAACTATGTGAATACAGCACAGGAAAAAAAAACTACACTAGACCTACCCAGGACTGCATAAAGTGCACAAAACAGTGCAGGCATTACAACAAGTAATAGACAAGACCATAGGTACAGTAGAGGGTAGTAAGTTGGTGTCAGTCCAGTCTCTGGGTATTGAGGAGTCTGATGGTTTGGGGGAAGAAACTGTTACATAGTCTGGTCACGAGAGCCCGAATGCTTCGGTGCCTTTTCCCAGACGGCAGGAAGGAGAAGAGATTGTATGATGGGTGCGTGGGGTCCTTCAAGTTTCCTTTGCGGATGCAGCATGTAGTGTAAATGTCCTTGATGGCGGGAAGAGAGACCCCGATGATCTTCTCAGCTGACCTCACTATTCGTTGCAGGGTCTTGCGATCCGAGCTGGTGCAATTTCCGAACCAGGCAGTGATGCAGCTGCTCAGGATGCTCTCAATACAACCCCTGTAGAATGTGATGAGGATGGGGGGAGATGGATTTTCCTCAGCCTTCGCAGAAAGTAGAGACGCTGCTGGGCTTTCTTTGCTACGGAGCTGGTGTTGAGGGACCAGGTGAGATTTGCCCAGTGAGGGTTGGGCGTCAAAGCCACGGTGTCACCTAGCAGGCGTCGGGGGCCATTTGGCAGATGGTATTGGTGGGCTGAGGAGTCTGGACTATATTTACGCAAGCATATTCTGCGTTACTGTGATATTCTATACGGGTTTGTTGATTTGCGTGTGTGCGAGGTCAGGACATTGAGCTCGGGCATCGCGGGGTGGGGGGGGGTGGGGTGCGTAGGGACTCCGATTACGTGATCTTACTGTGCGTGACTGTTGGCAATGTGTCTTTGCACCTTGACCCCATAGGTGATGCCGTTTTGTTTGGCTGTGTTCACGAGTATTCATGTATGGTTAAACGACAATTAAACTTCAGTTGAGTTGATGGGCCAGAGGGCCCTGTGACATCACTTGTGTTCTTGATGAATGGAGCTGAATGGGGTGGAACACCTGGTCGAACACGTTCTGATACAGAGCGATGCTGGAGATTTCATTTGAATCGGGGCTGTGTTTTGTGACTCTGCAAGCGCTGCGTTCACACTGACTGACTCACACCAGAATTAATGGATTTTTAACCTGTGACATCACCTCTGTGGGATCCACCTCGGCAGCTGACGGGGGGTGGGGTGGGGTGGGGTGAGAACTCTTGTGTTTTGCTGGGTGCGGCGTCTCCTTGTCTCTGCTGAGTCACCACACTTCACTTCCTGGCCTCCCCGTCCCATGCCAAGGCGCCTACCTGTGCAGCCTCTGGGAATGTCCGGCGGCAGGTGTAATGCGCAGGTAGGAGGAGGAAGGGGATTGTCGCCCGGGGTTCTGTGGAGAGGGAGGGAGAGCAGGATGGAGGAGATAGAGCGAGAAATGTCAAAGCAGGGAGAGATAGAAGGGTAGAGAGATGGAAGGGGAGATGCAAAGAGCAAAGGTGGGAGGCAGGGTGTAGGGACAGGAGGAGGGAAGAGGGAGATGTGGATGTGGAAATGAAAGGATATAGAGAGAGGGTGATGGGGACTAGGGAGCGATTAGAGAGTGAATCAGAATCAGGTTTAATATCATTGACACGTTGTGAAATTTGTTGTTTTGCCGTAACACAATAATAAAAATATTAAACTAAATAAGCAATGCAAAAAGAAATAGCGAGGTAGTCTACTTGCATTCATTGTCCATTCAGAAATCTGATGACAGAGGGGAAGAAGCTGTTCCTGAAACATTGAGTGTGGGTTTTCAGAGAGAGAGAGAGAGGTGGGTGAAAAGAGGAAGGAGTCGACAGACGGAGAGAAGGGATAGGGTGGGAGTAGAAAAGATGGGAGAAAATGAGAGAAAAGAGAGAGGGGAGACAGACAGGTATCAATGAGGAAATGATAAAGAGGGAGGTGGGATGAGGGGGCTAGGAGATTTGGAGTGAAAAGGAGAAGTGGAGGCAGGACGGGTACAGCAGAAAGGAGGTTACAGGGGAGACAGGAGGGCAGAAAGCGAAGGAGACACGATGGGAAATAGGGAAGACGAAAGCAAATGGGTAAAGGGAGGTAATTCTGGAAACAGATATCGGGGGAGAAGGGGAAGCATGAAAGCGTGGGAGGAAAAAGGGAGAGAGAGAAGCAGAGACCAAAAGGAAGGAGAAAGAGATAAACATGGTGATGCCTAGAGAAATGGAAAGAGCGAATGTCACAGATTTTTTTTTTAAAAAAGATAGATGGAGGAGGAAAGGGGAGAGGGAGGGAAGTGAGGGGAAAGGAGACAGGTAAGAGAAAGGGAAGAGGAGAGAGGAAAAGGCAGAGAGGGGAAGAGTACAGACACGTTTAACAGACGTCTCTCTGCACCCAGAGTTTGTGCTCCCGGTATAAATACTCTAATACAGAATTTCATTCATAGAATATCATACATTTTGTGTGCCGAATAAATACTGTTCCCAAGCGCCGTGAACGGTGCTCCTGGCTGAGCCTGTGCCAGTGCCGAGTCCCCCAGACATTCACAATCACTGACCAATTTAACTGTAAACACATCCATTCTTCCCAGCCCCAGTATTGACACTGGTTACCGCCCGCCCTTACTCGATCTCGGTGCCTGGGCGGCGCTGCCCGCGGCCCGGTCGCTTGTCGGATCCTCCCTCGGCGGGGCCCCTGTAGCTATTTCTGAGCATGGATGTGCATCATCGCTGGGTATTTTCTCTGCTGACAAACTTGCATCAGTACTCTCCGAGCGCGCACACACACACTCCCCAGTTCAGTGCCTGGCCCTTGATTGATGGCGGCTCAGAGACGCCGCTCTTTTCCAGCGGGTGACCTCAGGAACCGGACAATGGGATTTTCCAGGATGCCTCTGAGTGATTAAAGATTAAAGAGGTTTGCCGAAACCCGTAACAGACCTTGTCACTTCACCTCTCCACAGAATTCATCCAAGCCTTGGGGTTATAACTGGAGTCTCCGAAAGTGCTACCGTTCCGCGGGGCTACAGAAACTGCCACTTTATGGAACTTTAAAGGTAACAGAATGGATTGATTTTCACGTCATTTAAAAAAAAATTGCGAGACCGGCTTGTTCATTTACAGTGTGTTTATGTGTAAAGTGTATGTTCTAATGCCTATCTTTAAAGCTAGTTCAACAGACTGTATTCCTGCGCTCGCCGCGTGCTTGACAGTTCTGTGTCGGAAGAAACAGGATTTTAATTTTCTTAAGTGTGTATTTTTAACGAGCTTGTGGAACTGGAGGCAGTGGAGACTTTCGTAAGCTTGCAATCTATGTGCACTGTTTTGTTGTACTGAAGACGAGGAGGATATGAAATGTGCTAAGTTTCCTGTGCTATGGTTAACTGCATACATAGAGTTGGCGACAACGTTTCTCTGTGAAGATATCTCGCAGAGGTGTCGAATTTGAGTGACCCTTATCTGTTGCACGGCTATAAAGACTTGTCTGGTGGTCTGACACGGGCTTGGCATATGCTCTTTCGAACTTGTGCATCACACGGTCATTTGCAACTTGCCGTCTCCAGCAGCGATAAACACCCCTTGCTGAACACATCGACATGCACACGCTTCTTAAAGGGCTTGGCACGGTTAAAATGCTGGGAGGATGCGTTCCACCTCGGGGGACCAGAGGGCATGGCCTCCTGATAACCCCCAGGGTTAGTATGGGATCCACCACCCCCCTAAAGGTTAGCGTAGGGCCAACGGTCAATTTGTGGTGAGGGAGGGTATCGCCTCCTGCGAGTCTCGGGATTTCCTCGCAGGGAGAAAGCTTCGGTGGGCCGGCCCGCTCCTCGCGTGGGTGAGACCGACGACCCTGAGCCAGCCAAGGTACTGGGGGTTGTGGCGAGAGGGTAGAGACGCAGGCGCCCCTCGCGGTTTGATGTCCGGTCGCGGTTGTCCGGAGGGTCGTGAAACCCTGTGGAGGAGAGGTGACGGTCAAACTCTGGCTTTGTACTTGGTGTGCAGTCACCCCGGAGATTTGGTATGGGGTCAACCACCCGCCAGGGTCAGTGTGGGGTCACTCCAGAGATTGGTATGGGGTCAACCACCCGCCAGGGTCAGTGTTGGGGTCACTCCAGAGATTGGTATGGGGTCAACCACACCCCAGGGTCAGGGTGGGGGTCACTCCAGAGATTGGTATAGGGTCAACCACCCGCCAGGGTCAGTGTGGGGTCACTCCAGAGATTGGTATGGAGTCAACCACCCTCCCCCCGGTTAGTATGGTATCCACCACATCCCTAAGGGTTAGCATAGGGCCAACGGTCAATTTGTGGTCACTCAAGGGTCAGTCTCGGGTTCCTACAATCATCCCTGGGGTCAGTGTGGGGTCACCCCAGTGTCAGGGGTCACCCCCGGGATTGGTGTGATTTTACTCCCGGTCTTGGTGTGGGGTTAACTCAGGATTGATGTCAGGCTCCCAGGGTCACCCCTAGTTGCTAGTGTGAGGGCACCCCAGGGTCAGTGCTGGGTTAATGCCATGGTCAATGTGTGGTCACCCCTCAGGGTCAGTGTGAGCTCACGCCCGGGGTTACTGTCCTGATATCCCCAGGGTCAGTCAGAAAATGTTATATTCCAAGGACTTGACGGAACTATTGTCATCTGTCTTGTCGTGGTACCTTGTGAAACGGTGTTGTCTACCTCCCATTTGCTCTTGGTGTGTCGTGTTCAAGACTGTGTGGGCTTGTTTTTTTTAAACTGGGATCTGCATTCATTGCTGTGGCGTCGAGAGTTGCCGGGGCCCATGACTGTGGATTATTCACTGACAACCTTCCAGCCTCTATCGTGTCCCCAGAGTGAAGTGGGCACAGAGCAGCCAGTGAGTTTTGTCAGCAATATCTTGCATTCTGGACATTCCCCATTGAAGTAGTAGTGATCAGGGTCAAAGGTGGTCAGTTTTGGGACAATGTGGGTGTCACAGTAGCACAGTAGTTAATATAATACTTTAACATCGGCAGTGATTGGGGTTCAATTCCAGCCACCGCCTGTAATGATTTTGTATGTAACCATGTGGGTTTCCTCCAAGCACTCCGGTTTTTCTGACGTGCCAGCGGTGTAAGGGTTAGGGTTAATAAATTGTGGACATGCTGTATTGGCTCCGGGAGTCTGGTGACACTTGTGGGCTGCCCCTAGCACATCCTTGGACTGCATTGGTCATTGAAGCAAACGATGCCTTTCATTGTATGTTTTGATCTACATGTCACAAAGCCGATCCTTACCCTTTTTAATTCAGGAGAAGCTTAAGGATATAATTGAAAGAGTTAAAGCGATTCGGAGGGGTGTCGAGGATAGAAGGAATTACAGCTCGGGTCCTCATTTGTCAACTGTGAGTCCTGGGTTGATACCGAAGATCAAAACTGAAAGTCAATCAGAAGTCCGGATCGGAGGCACGGAAGTTGAAGCTGGATGACCGAAGCCTGGGTCTGCGAGTCCACCAGGGGAGTGGGGGCCTGGAGTCCACAGATCTACAAGTTCGCTAGAGGCCGGAGGCCAAAGAAAATGGTGGGACCTGGGGTGAGAGGATTGTTAGATGTGGAACAGAGCTTGTTTTGCTGCTGTGTTGCTCTGCTGGGCGTGCTGTGTTGGCACCAGAATGTGTGGCAACACTGGCTGGCTGCTCCCCCCCACACCACACCCATAAGCTGTGTTGGTCGTCAACACAAACGGCAAGTTTCACACAAAATGCTGAGGAACTCAGCAGGTCGGGCAGCATCAATGGAAAGAAGTAAAGAGTTGGCATTTGGGGCCGAGACCCTTCATCAGGACTGGAAAGGAAGGGGAGGGAAGCCTGCAAAAGAAGGTTGGGGAGGCGGAGGAGCACAAGATGCAAGGTGAGCAAGTGTAGATGAGCACACATAGAAACATAGAAAAACCTACAGCACAATACAGGTTCTTCGGCCAAACATGTCACTACCTTAGAAATTACTAGGCTCCATGTACCTATCCATGGTCTCTTAAAAGACCCCATTGTATCCGGCTCCACCACCGTTGCTGGCAGCCCATTCCACACACTCACCACAGGGGTAAAAATCTCACCCCTGACATCTCCTCTGTACCCACTCCCCAGCACCTTAAACCTGTGTCCTCTTGTGGCAACCATTTCAGCCCTGGGAAAAAGCCTCTGACTATCCACACGATCAATGCTTCTCATCATCTTATACACCTCTATCAGGTCACCTTTCATCCTCCGTCGCTCCAAGGAGAAAAAGCAGAGTTTACTCAACCTGTTTTCATAAGGCATGCTCCCCAGTCCAGGCACACAGTCAAAGAGTTGGACGGCAGCAGAGATCACAGAGAGGAGCAGTGAGAAAGGGTGAGAAGATGCCTTCTTCAGAGTAAGCATACTTTGAAGAGACGTCGTAGTGGAGCATCAAATCATGTACCCAAATGGTTGTCTGGACTTCCAGCATCTGCAGAAACTCTTGTTTTTATGATATATTTCAACTTAATGTTCACTTTTAATTGTCATTCAACCATGCACGTGTGTACAGCTAAACAAAACAGTGTCCCTCCAGGAACAAGGTGCGAAACACAGTAACCACAGTCACACACAGCATGTGTAGTTACAACAGCATATACAGTCACATAATAACATTAGCACAAGTCCTTGAGTGGCACGGCTTGAAGATTGATGGTGCATGGGATGTTGTCCTGGAGCCATGTTTCTACATGAACAAGCACATAGCAGTTCCCCATCTCACACTGGCTCAGCCTCATACAAGGGCAACCCAGCTTGTCCTCCACTGGAAAGCAGCACTAACGGGAGAGCCGGCCTGCGGGGTCCAATCCTGAACCAAGCACGGATTCCAGTATGCCCGCCTTTCTCTCACACCTCCTCCAGCGCCTTCTCCCCTGGGTGGCTGCCACAGATGGTGTCGTGGCATAAGGTCCTTTTTCGCGGAACAGCCCAGGGCTACGCAGCTTCCCCATAGTCGATCCTCACTAATGAACCAATGAACCAGACTTGCAGCATTTTGTGTTACCAGTGTTCAACAGGTTCTTGTGACCACAAGGTAAAGGTTTACGGCAAACATTTGCACTATTTTTTGGACCCGGAGAGGCCACTGTGACTAAATGCATCGTCACCTTACCAGACGTCACTGTATATTTCAATGTATATGTCATAAATAAATCTGACATCTGAATGACCTCCCCTCTCTCTCCCCCCTCTCTCTCCCCCTCTCTCTCCCCCTCTCTCTCCCCCTCTCTCTCCCCCCTCTCTCTCCCCCCTCTCTCTCCCCCCTCTCTCTCCCCCCTCTCTCTCCCCCCTCTCTCTCCCCCCTCTCTCTCCCCCCTCTCTCCCCCTCTCTCCCCCCTCTCTCTCTCCCCCTCTCTCCCCCTCTCTCTCTCCCCCTCTCTCCCCCTCTCTCTCTCCCCCTCTCTCTCTCCCCCTCTCTCCCCCCCTCTCTCTCCCCCTCTCTCTCTCCCCCTCTCTCTCTCCCCCTCTCTCTCTCCCCTTTCTCTCTCCCCTCTCTCTCTCCCCCTCTCTCTCCCCCTCTCTCTCTCCCCCTCTCTCTCTCTCCCTCTCCTCCCTCTCTCTCCCCCTCTCTCTCCCCCCTCTCTCTCTCCCCTCTCTCTCTCTCCCCTCTCTCCCCCCTCTCTCCCCCTCTCTCCCCTCTCCCCCCCTCTCTCCCCCCCTCTCTCCCCCCCTCTCTCCCCCCTCTCTCCCCCCTCTCTCCCCCCCTCTCTCCCCTCTCTCTCCCCTCTCTCTCCCCCCTCTCTCTCCCCCCTCTCTCCCCCCCTCTCTCCCCCCCCTCTCTCCCCCCCTCTCTCCCCCCTCTCTCCCCCCTCTCTCCCCCCTCTCCTCCCCCCTCTCTCCCCCCTCTCTCCCCCTCTCTCTCCCCCCTCTCTCTCCCCCCCTCTCTCTCTCCCCTCTCTCTCCCCCCCTCTCTCCCCTCTCTCTCCCCCTCTCTCTCCCCCCTCTCTCTCCCCCCTCTCTCTCTCCCCCTCTCTCTCCCCCTCTCTCTCCCCCCTCTCTCCCCCCTCTCTCCCCCTCTCTCCCCCTCTCTCTCCCCCTCTCTCCTCTCCCCTCTCTCTCCCTCTCTCTCCCCCCCTCTCTCCCCCCCTCTCTCCTCCCTCTCTCTCTCCACTCCGCACCTATAAGGAGTTTGTACGTTCTCCCATGTCTGGGTGGTTTGGTCCAGTTTTTTCCCACATTCCAAATCCATATGGGTTAGGACTGGTCGGTTGAGGCATACTACGTTGCCAGCGTTTGCAGGCTGCCCTCAGCACGTATTCAGACCGCGCAGGTTGTTGATGCCAATGATGCATTTCACTGTAAGTTTTGATGGTTCGATATATGCAGTATGTGACAAATAATGCAAATTTTTTAATCTTAATCTACAACTGTTGAAGGAGCATTGTTATAATGCTGTGTTGATGATTGGGATGACACTTGGAAATATTCAGGAAACCACCTGCTGGAGAAACTCACTGTCTGTGGGGAGGTTTGAGGGGGTGAGAGAGGAATTGTTGAAGTTTAGGTTTAAAGCTCTGCATTCACCCTGCAAGCGTTGCCTGAGCTGCAGATTGTGTGTGTTGCTTTGGACTTGCATCTCTGCAAGATGCTTTCTTGTAAAAGTGTTTCTCGCACTGCCGCAAGAAAGCAGCACCCGTCATCAAGGGCCCCGGCCATGGCAGGCTGTGCTCTCTCCTCTCTGCTGCCCTTGAGAAGAAGGCCAGAAGAATTTAAGGATGAAAGGTCAGAAAGAAGTTGAGGGATGGGCTAATCTGTCACTGCATCCTTGCCGTGCACATTATATAGCTTTGCGAGACTCCATTGAGAAGAGGAAGCTCGGAGGCCTGGAAGAAATGACAGATCAACTCCCCACCCCACCCCACAAGCACCTTGATTCTACTCCTCTCTTACACGAGGGACAATTTCCAACATGCAGTTACCCCACCAACCGAGCAGCTTTAGAATCATAGAGCACACCAGAACAGCCGTAGACATTTGACCCACCTAGTCAGTGGTGAACGATTATTCTGCCGAGTCCTTTTGACCTGCACTGGGACCGTAGCCCTTCATAGCTCTGTCAGCCATGTACCTGTCTAGACTTCTCAAGCGTCGAAATCAAACCCGCGTCCGCCACTTCCACTGGCGCCTCGTTCCACACACTCATCACCTTAAACATTTCACCTTTCACCCTTAACCCCACGGCCCATAGTTCTAGCCTCAGTGATGAGGCTAGCCTCCCCCTCTCTCTCTCCCCCCCCTCTCTCTCTCCCCCTCTCCCCCCCTCTCTCCCCCCCTCTCTCCCCCCTCTCTCCCCCCCTCTCTCCCCCCTCTCTCCCCCTCTCTCTCCCCCTCTCTCCCCCTCTCTCCCCCTCTCTCCCCCCTCTCTCCCCCTCTCTCTCCTCCCCCTCTCTCTCTCCCCCTCTCTCTCTCCCCTCTCTCTCTCCCCTCTCTCTCTCCCCCCTCTCTCTCTCCCCCCCCTCTCTCTCTCCCCTCTCTCCCCCCCTCTCTCCCCCCCCTCTCTCCCCCCCTCTCTCCCCCCCTCTCTCCCCCCCTCTCTCCCCCCTCTCTCCCCCCCTCTCTCCCCCCTCTCTCTCCCCCCCTCTCTCTCCCCCCTCTCTCCCTCCCCCCTCTCTCTCCCCCTCTCTCTCCCCCTCTCTCTCCCCCTCTCTCTCCCCCCTCTCTCTCCCCCTCTCTCTCTCCCCCTCTCTCTCCCCCTCTCTCTCCCCCTCTCTCCCCCCCTCTCTCTCCCTCCCCTCTCTCTCCCCTCTCTCTCCCTCCCCTCTCTCTCCCTCCCCTCTCTCTCCCTCCCCTCTCTCTCCCTCCCCTCTCTCTCCCTCCCCTCTCTCCTCCCTCCCCTCTCTCTCCCTCCCCTCTCTCTCCCCCCTCTCTCTCCCCCCCTCTCTCTCCCCCCTCTCTCTCCCCCCTCTCTCTCCCCCTCTCTCCCCCTCTCTCCCCCTCTCTCTCTCCCCCTCTCTCTCTCCCCCCTCTCTCTCTCCCCCTCTCTCTCTCCCCCTCTCTCTCTCCCCCTCTCTCTCTCCCCCCTCTCTCCACCCCTCTCTCCTCCCCCCCTCTCTCCCCCCTCGCTCCTCCCCCTCTCTCCTCCCTCTCTCTCTCCACTCCGCACCTATAAGGAGTTTGTACGTTCTCCCATGTCTGTGTGGTTTGGTCCAGTTTTTTTTCCACATTCCAAATACATATGGGTTAGGACTGGTCGGTTGAGGGCATACTACGTTGCCAGCGTTTGCGCTGCCCTCAGCACGTATTCAGACCGCGCAGGTTGTTGATGCCAATGATGCATTTCACTGTAAGTTTTGATGGTTCGATATATGCAGTATGTGACAAATAATGCAAATTTTTAAATCTTAATCTACAACTGTTGAAGGAGCATTGTTATAATGCTGTGTTGATGATTGGGATGACACTTGGAAATATTCAGGAAACCACCTGCTGGAGAAACTCACTGTCTGTGGGGAGGTTTGAGGGGGTGAGAGAGGAATTGTTGAAGTTTAGGTTTAAAGCTCTGCATTCACCCTGCAAGCGTTGCCTGAGCTGCAGATTGTGTGTGTTGCTTTGGACTTGCATCTCTGCAAGATGCTTTCTTGTAAAAGTGTTTCTCGCACTGCCGCAAGAAAGCAGCACCCGTCATCAAGGGCCCCGGCCATGGCAGGCTGTGCTCTCTCCTCTCTGCTGCCCCTTGAGAAGAAGGCCAGAAGAATTTAAAGATGAAAGGTCAGAAAGAAGTTGAGGGATGGGCTAATCTGTCACTGCATCCTTGCCGTGCACATTATATAGCTTTGCGAGGACTCCATTGAGAAGAGGAAGCTCGGAGGCCTGGAAGAAATGACAGATCAACTCCCCACCCCACCCCACAAGCACCTTGATTCTACTCCTCTCTTACACGAGGGACAATTTCCAACATGCAGTTACCCCACCAACCGAGCAGCTTTAGAATCATAGAGCACACCAGAACAGCCGTAGACATTTGACCCACCTAGTCAGTGGTGAACGATTATTCTGCCGAGTCCTTTTGACCTGCACTGGGACCGTAGCCCTTCATAGCTCTGTCAGCCATGTACCTGTCTAGACTTCTCAAGCGTCGAAATCAAACCCGCGTCCGCCACTTCCACTGGCGCCTCGTTCCACACACTCATCACCTTAAACATTTCACCTTTCACCCTTAACCCACGGCCCATAGTTCTAGCCTCAGTGAATGTGGGAGGAGACCAACACAGCCGCAGGCTGGGTGAGAGGTCAGGACCGGGCCCGGGTCTCTGGAGACACCTCTGCCCGGTGTGTGCTGCTGTTCTGTCTCGTGGAAGTGCGGAGCACCAGTGAGAGACTTAGGAGCTCTTAGTCCCTGACTGGGACTCATTTACCCCCTAGGCACATTGGAGAGTTACCTTGATGCATGAAGTGATAAATTCCGGGGCAGCTTCACTCGTTAAGGCAGCACTGTGAACAATGCAAAGCACTGGTGATGGGCCTTCCGTTAGGCTCTCAGCATTCCTGGTTGTCTTTTTCCCAGGTTTTTTTTTCCACAGAGATTGGTAGAGGTAGATATATCAGGTACATTTAGGAGACTCTTAGACAGGCTCATGGATGACAGAAAAAATGGAGGGCTGTGTGAGGAGGGGAAGGGTTAGATTAACCTTGGTGTAGGCAAAAGGTTGGCCCAACACAGTGGCCCAAAGGGCCTGTTTTGTGCTGCACTATTCTATGTTCAATGTTCTAACTACACATCTGAAATCATCATTGGCTGTGATGAAGGAGATGGCCTGGAACATTGAATGCTCATTCTCCACCATAGATGCTGCCTGATGCTGACTTCCTCCAGCATTTAGGTCTTTTGCTTTGGATTTCCAGCGTCTAAAGCCTCTCTTGTGTCCCTGAAATCATGTCCGGAGATAGTAAGGATGCAGACCTCTTGTAAAAAAGTATTACTCTCCTTTATAAAGGCTGATTTATACTTGTGTGTTGCATCTACACCGTAGGTACCGTGTACCCTATGCTGTAGGGTGACATGCACCTCCTCAAAAAAATAACTCATACGTCACAGCGATGCAGACCGTAACAACTGTGATTGGTCCGCTTGGTAGCATTGCATTTCCTCCTACGCATTTCCGGTTGCTTCTTCTCCGCCATGTCTGTACACTGATGCGAAATAGATGAACCAAGTCGTCAAATCTACCTGCCGACATGCGAAAATGTTTTGAAATGCATTTCCTTGTCCACGTCTCTCACGAAGAAACTCAACACAACGACATAGAAACCTCACCGCCAACTAGCGTTTTGACGCACACCAACGCATGCTCGCTACGGCGTAGAGCCTACGCAGAAGTGAAAATCAGGGCTACCGCATAGCCTGTACGCACAAGTATAAATCAGCCTTAAGTCCCATACTCCTTTCTAACCGTCTTCAACCAATCGATTTCCAAAGCTTTGGGAGCACGCGCTAATGGTGGAGTGCAAACCAGAGCAGCATGGTTAGCACAGCGCCAGAGTGGGGTTAGTTTCCCACTGCTGTTCGTAAGGAGTTTGTATGTTCTTCTCACATCCGCATGGGTTTCCTCTGGGAGCTCCAGTCCCTCCCACATTCCAAACGGAGTGGGGGTTAGAGTCAGTAAGCTGTGGGCATGCTATGTTGGTGTAAACACGTGGGGACACTTGCAGGTTGTCCGTAGCTCATTCTCAGTGTGTGTCGGTCGTTGATACAAACAACCGTGCATGTGACAAATCCAGTCCTCCGAGTGCACCAGGTTTCCTCCCACGTTCTAAAGATGTGCAGGTTAGTCTAGTGAGTTGTGGGCATGCTACGTTGGCGCCAGATGCATGGCGATCCTTGCAGGCTGCTCTCACTGGTTAGATTTGGTGCTAAAAGACACACTTCACTGCATGTTTTGATGCCCATTTGACACGTAAAGCTATTCTTTATCTTTTGAAAAGAGTTAATAAAGATGTCTTCATAGCGTTATCGTATATTCTGAATCACCACCTAGAACCTAACCCTTTAATTGCTTTGTTCGGTTTCTGGGGTGAGACAGATTTACGTCTGAGTTCGACTAAGTGTCGAATATTATCTTTTGCCTCTCTCCTGGCTAGACGTTTAATCCTCCTTAGATGGAGAGATGTTGCTCCGCCCACACATGCTCAATGGCTTAACGATATTATGGCCTGCTTCGACCTTGAAAAAATTCATTATTCAGTCCTTAATTCGGATTTAAAGTTCCATAAGGTCTGGGGACCTTTTATTGAGTACTTTCATAACCTTCCTCTTAACTAAGGTTTTTTTCGTTCCCTTGCTTTCAGCTCCTTTTTTTTGTAGTAGGCATTAATATCTTCTGTTGCTAAGTGTATTTATAGTTTTGGGGGTTTGATTGTCCTGATTTTTACTCTCTATATTGTGTTTGTGGTTGGTCTGGAGCTTTTTCTTTTGTTGCAGGGCTTGGGGAGGATACTAATTTTACATGTCTTCAATTTGGGTGCTTTCTCAATTATCTTTCAAAAAAAAAGAAAAGAGTTAATGTTGCAGGTTAATTCTACATTCTGCTTTTTTGTCTTCCTACCTCTAATCACTTGCATATGACATGACCCATCGGGATGGCAGGCAAGCAAATTTCTTCACTCTGACTCGTTACACATGACAGTAATAATCAAGTTCAAGTTTATTGTCATCTGACTGTCCCATACAGCGCCTGTCAAAAGTATTCACCCGACCTCCCTTCCCCCCCCCCCCCCCCCCCAGTTTTCATGTTTTATTGTTTTACAACATTGAAACACAGTGGATTTAATTTGTTTCTTTTTTGACACTGATCAACAGAAAAGACTCTATGAAGACAAATCTCTACAAAGTGATCTAAATTCAATACAAGTATAAAACACAAAATAATTAATTACATAAGAATACGCCCCCCCCCCCTTCATTATGACACACCAAATCATCACTGGTGCAGCCAATTGGATTTAGAAGTCACATAATTAGTTAAATAGAGATCACCTGTATGCAGTCATGGTGTTTTAATTGATTGTAGTAATAATACCCCTGTATCTGGAAGATCCAGCTGCTGGTGAGACAGTATCCCGGCAAAATCTACACCATGAAGACAAAAGAACACTCTAAGCAACTCTGCAAAAAGTTTATTGAAAAGCTCAAGTCAGGAGGTGGATACAAAAAAATTTCCAAGTCACTGAATATCCCTTGGAGTAAAGTTAAATCAATCATCTAGAAATTGAAATAATATGGCACAGCTGTAAATCTGCTTAGAGCAGGCCATCCTCAAAAACTGAGTGACCGTGCAAGCAGGGGATTAGTGACGGAGGCCATCTAGAGAACTATGACAACTCCGGAGGAGTTACAAGCTTCAGTGGCTGAGATGGGAGAGACCGTGCATACAACAACTGTTGCTTGGGTGCTTTACCAATTGTAGTTTTTTGGGAGAATGGCAAAGAGAGAGGTACTGTTGCAAAGATCTCACATGATATTTCGACTAGAGTTTGCTAGAAGGCATGTAGGAGACTCTGAAGTCAGCTGGAAGTTCTATGGTCTGATGAAATCAAAATTGAGCTTTATGGCCATAATACTGTTTGGTGTAAGCCGAACACTGCACATCATCCCTATCATGAAGCATGCTGGTGGCTGCATCATGTTGTGGGGGCATTTCACTGCAGCAGGCCCTGGAAGGCTTGCAAAGATAGAGGGTAAAAGGAATACAGCAAATTACAGGGAAATTTCCTGGAGGAAAACCTAATGAAGTCTGCAAGAGAACTGCGACTTGGGAGAAGATTTGTTTTCCAACAAGACAATGACCCCCAATCATAAAGCCAAAGCTACACAGGAATGGCTTAAAAACACTGAAGTTATTGTCCTGGAGTGGTTAAAGAAGAGTCTAGACCTCAATCCAATTGAGAATTTGTGGCTGAACTTGAAAAGGTTTGTTGACTCATGATCCCCATGCAATCTGACAGAACTTGAGCAGTTTTGTAAAGAAGAATGGGGAAAAATTGCAGTGTCCAGATGTGCAAATCTGATAGAGAGCTATCCGCACAAACTCGAGGCTGTTACTGCTACCAAAGGTGCATCTACTGAATACTGACTTGAAGAGGGTGAATACTTAAGCAATCAATTATTTTGTCATTTTATATTTGTACTTAATTTAGATCACCTTGTAGAGTGTTTTTCTGTTGATCAGCGTCAAAAAAATCCAAATTAAATCCACTGTGATTCAATTTGGTAGAACATTAAAGTATGATAACTTGCAAGGGGGTGAATACTTTTTATACACACTGTATACCCAACCAAAGGAAACGACGTTCCTCCACACAGTACATGCATCACACATAGCACAGAAAACAAAGTATTACCACAAATAAAATATAATTCAAAATGCATGTGAAATTTGCAGCACAGGTAAACAGTAACCAGCTTACTGCCCTAGGGGCAAGACCTCAGTGGTGCCAGGGTATTCATTAGTCTCACAGCCTGAGGAGAAAAAGCTGTTACCCAGTCTAGCAGTCCTAGTCCTGATGCCCCTGTACCTCCTTCCTGATGACAGTAGGTCAAACTGATCCTGGGATAGGTGATAGGGATCCTCAATAATGCTTCAGGCCATTTGTGTTCAATGTACTCAGTAGATGTCGGAAATGGGAGGAGGGGAGGGAGAACCCAGTGATCCTCTCGTCAGTTTTTATGGTCCTCTGTAGGTCTGATATCTTGTAGCTTAAATACTGCTCAATGATGCAGCCAGACAAGAGACTTTTGACGGTGCTCTTGTAGAAAGTAGTTAGAATTGTGGTGGGTAGCCTTGCATAACTCGAACTCCTCAGAAAGTGTGGACACTGCTGTGGGGGTTATTGACCAGTGACGAGGTGTCGCTTAGGTCATCTGGTATGTGTACCCCAAGGAACTTTGTGCTCTTCACTCTTCCCACTGCAGAGCCATTGATGTGCAATGGTTGACCGGTGGCTTCCTGAAGCCATCCCTTTTGTCTTATCCACATTGAGACTCAGACTGTTGTTCTCACTCTACTTGACAAACCTCTCCACTGCTTCTCCGTATGCCAACTCATTATTATTGTTCACAAGACCAAGCACCGTTGTGTCATCAGCAAACTTGGTGATGTGGTTTGAGCTGGACCTGGCGGTGCAGTCGTGAGTCAGCTGTGTGACCAGCAGTAAGTAGGCTGAGCACACAGCCCTTGGGCACCAATACTCAGTGTGATACAGCTCGAGCTATTGCTGCCAATGGGAGTCTTTCTGTCAAGAAGTTCAATATCCAGTTACAGAGAGGGGTTTTGAATCCCAACAAAGACAGTTTGCACACCAGTCTTTGAGGGATGATCATGTTAAACACTGAGCTGAATGTTGAATTGAAACCAATACCACATCAGCAGAGCGAGAATTCAAGTTACTGTTGATCTGCAAAGCAGGAGTTACCAACCTGGGGTCCAGGGACCTCTCGGACCATGGCATAAAAAAGGTTGGGAACCCCTGCTTTAAAGGGTGAGCACCTTCAAGTTTCTGGGTGACAGCATCTCCAATCCATCATGGGCCCAAGATATTGATACAATTATGAAGAAGACATCCTAGTGGCTATATTTCATTTGGTCTTTGAGGAGTTTGCAATATCACCTAAGACTCTTGCAATTTTCCGTTTGGTATGGAGTGTGCAGGATCATAAGAGGCTTCAGAGGGTTGTCATCTCAGCTGGCACCATCACGTATGTAAACTTCCCCACCATCAAGGTCATTTGCAAAAGACAATGCCTCAATAAGTTTAATTATCTTCAACCATACACGAATGCCCATGAATACAGACAAATAAAACAGTTTCATTCCGGGGACAAGGTGCAAAACATAGTAACAACAGTCATTCAAAGCACAAAGCACATCTATCACATTCAATATAGCAGTAAAATACAGCCACACAAAATATATATGTAGTCCAAGACCCAGAATCCACGAAAGTTGAAGCAGTCTGCAGTTGAACACAGCATGGCTGGTCTTCTGCTGAGCGAACACTGGGAGGCAGCACCAACTCCAGTTTAGGCATTCTGATGGAGCGCGCCAACTCCAATGCCTTGCTCCTGGGTGGCTGTAAACAGGTGACATTGTGGGTTGCGGCCTGGTCCTCGCCATAACTCAGGCCACAGGACACAAGAAACAGGAGGAGGAACAGAGACTATCCCGTTCCATCATTCATGCAGGCCTTACCTGGCCAATCCTCATAATCCTTGTTTTTTTCCTCATATAAAAATTGTTGTTCATGTCACTGATTCAATTGTGTAGAGTTCAGGCTTCCCCGAGGGAATGATTCCTCTTCAACTCCGTTATAAAAATATATTCACTAATTGTCAGTTAATGCTTTCTCGTTTGCGATTCATCCCTCAGCAAATTCCTCTGTTAAGCCCACTTGGACTTCAGTAACTTCACCTTTCAGTCTTCCAGTGATTATATATCTTTGCGTCTTATTCTGTCCGTAGAAACAGCTTATCCTCATTACTAACCACCCCCACCCCACTATGATAACCTTAAGGAACCAATAAATACGTATAGGTTACTGTATATGTCACCTGAGATTCGGTTTCTTGCAGGCACACAAAAACCGACAAGCAACCGATGTGCAAAAGATGACAAACTGTGCAAATAAAAATAACTAGTTAATGAATGATACTGAGAACATGAGATGTAGATTCCTTGAAAGTGAGTCTGTGGGTTGTGGAATTATTTCAGTGTTGAGGAGAGTAAAGTTATCCATGCCAGTTCAGGAGCCTGATGGTTATAGGGTAATAATTGTTCCTGAACCTGGTGGTGTGGGAACTAACACTCCTGTACCTCCTTCACAATGGCAGCAGCAAGTTAAAGTTGAGCAAAGCGACATGTTGGTACTGTCAGAGAGACACAATAAACTGCAGATGATGGAACTCTGGAGCAGCATGCAAGATAGCTGGAGGAATCTAGCAAGTCAGACAGCATTTGTAGAGGGAAATGGACAGCCAACGGAATGGTCTCCACTTGAGTTCGCCTTTGGGGGTCGTGACTCTTTACCCTTCAGGTTAAGGTCTCAATTTGAAACACAGTTGATCAATTTCCCTCCACAGATGCTGCCTGACTTGCTGAGCTTTTTGTGTGTTGTCGTGTTGTTCTATTACTATCATTTTAATTTAAAAAATAAATTATGTAAAAATGTAATTTAATTGGTAATTCTACGCAGGAACAAGCTCTTTGGCCCACAATGTTTTGGAAGGCTAATTAAATTAGCCATCAAATGCCCAATCAAACAAATCTTTTATGCCTACATGATATGGGCTGAATGCAGGAAATTGGAGTTAGATGGGACGACATTGTAGTCCAACCTGTGATCGGCATCCTGGGCCAAAGTCTGAAGTTGGAGATCCGATATGTGTAAGCTTAAGAGCCCGGGGCCAAGGTCTGGAAGTCTTGAGGTGGCCTGTCCTGGGGTTGGAGGCCTGTGGGTGCAAAGCTGTGGGTGGGGAGGTGGGAAATGGGCATGTTTTGCTGTTGTTGTCTTGTTTTGTTGTTGTTGCTTGGGAGATCTGAAGTATGGTTGTGGCTTTTGGGATGGAGTTGCAGTGGATGTGATTGGCAGCCTTGTTAATGCATGGGGCACCCCCTCAGTACAACATTGCATGCACACATATTCGAGCAGTGATGTAGACTCTCAGGCAACTCAAACTCCTGTGTGCGTGCATATTAATAGACTTCCACAGAGAGTAGCCCGAGCTGTTTGCCTGTAAGTTAATACTCAATATTGTTGCAACCTATAAACTTATTTAAGGAAGATGTGCTGGCATTGGAGAGGGTCCAGAGGAGGTTCACGAGAATGATTCCAGGAATGAAAGGTGAACATATGAGGAGTGTTTCCTAGATCTGGGCCTGTACTCACTGGTGTTTAGAGGAATGAGAGGGATCACATTGAAACCTATTGAATATCGAAAGGCCTAGATAGAGTGAATGTGGAGAATATGTTTCCAATAGTGGGGGAGTTGAGGACCAGAGGTCACAGCCTCAGAATTGAAGGACATCCCTTTAGAACAGAGGTAGGGAGGAATTTCTTTAGCCAGAGGTTGGTGAATGCCTGGAATGCATTGCCAGAGATGGCTGTCGAGGCAAAGTTATTGAGTATATTTAAAGTGAATGTTGATAGTTTCTTGATTAGTCAGGGCATCAAAGGTTATGGTGAGAAGGCAGGAGAATGGGGTTGAGAGGGAAAATAAGTCAGCCATGATTTGATGGAGCAGATTTGATGGGCCAAATGGCCTAATTTTGCTCCTATATCTAATGGTTTTATGGTCTTATATACAACCTCCTGAGATTCATATACTATGAATATAATAGAATGAAATAGACAGATGCAAGAAACAGATTACCAACAGATAACACTTTACTAACTTCAAAGTATCATCGATTGTTAGCTTGTAGTTTCTATTGATTTTTAACACCTGTACTGTGAATGGTGATTGATCTTGTAATTAAGGAATTTAAACATATAAAAGGATAACAATTGGTCAATTTCCATAACTGCTAGTCAATTCCGTATAAATATTGCATTTCTCTGTTCAGACTACAGGGCAGTGTGGTGACAGGGGCTATGCTGTTCTCCTTGTGCACAAGTGGTTGAGGAATGAGTGCGAGTTTCAGAGACTAGTTAGTCGGAGGTGACATACTCATGCACGTGCAAAGGTGCATTGAAAGCTTTTGCCGTTCTTCATAGACTCTAACGTTCAAAAGTAATTCCTCACCCCCTGTCGTACCGGCCCTAGCCGCAGGGAGTTTTTGGGTTATAGTCCTACTCCAGGGCAGAAAGCTAGACCCAGTTACATTGTGGTCTGGTACAGCAATTGGAATGTGCAGGGATGTAAGAAACTGCAAAGAGTGGTGGACTCTGCTCAATGCAACACAGGCACATCCCTCCCATCCTACAGGAGAGACCGCCTCAAGAAGGCAAATTCATTATCAAAGATCCCCGCCATTCAGGCCATATCGTCGACCATCGCACAGGAGATACAGAAGCCTGAAGTTCCACACCACAGGGTTGAGGAACAGTTACTTCCCTTGAATGAACCAACTCAACCCTAACCACTACCTCATTATAGCAACTCCCTGACCACTGAGCACTATTGTTTTTACTCTGGTAAATAGGTTCATATGTCCTGGGGAAAGGGAGGGGGTGTGGTCACTGAAAATCAGTTGAGCATGCCATCTCACACAAATCATCACCTCAGTACAAGGGAAAGATGTTCTAAAAGTACAAATTAAATTTATCATCGAAGTACATGGGCTGGCTGTAGTGACATCAGCACTGGACACGCCAGGTCCCAACCTGGGCAGCAGCGGTATCTGTGTGGAAGAAAGTCTCCTTCTGTATGTTGCCATGAAAACCCTATGGTCCATGAGGTCATGAAGAATCGGGCTTGACTAAATGACAGAACAACAAACATGTATATCACCATATACTACCCCGAGATTCATCTTCTTGCAGGCATACTCAGTAAATCCAAGAACAACAATAGGATCAGTGAAAGACTGTACCTAACAGGACAGACAACCAGTGTGCAAAGGACAACAGACTGCCTAATACAAAAAGAAAGGGAAAAAAGTGTCTGTTCATGTAAAAAAAAAAGTGTACTTTTAACTTTTGGTGTTTTTCTTGTCAGTGTCATGCCTCTGTTAATGAACTTAACTTCTTAATTTACTGGAATGCATTACACAATACTATACAAATCCTGACTGGCAGACTGATCGCCTTTTGGCAGGTTCCAACGTTCGCTAACTAAGCTTGTCACGTGGAGAGTTTATTGAGGGTTAATCATTTTCAGGAAGAATATTCTCAATATTTAATGAGGGAGCATGTGGGATCTTGTCGACTTGGACCATTGTAGGTCAGATTCAGGCTTTGCATTATGCAAAGGTTCATTAAGTTCCTTCAAGGTAAACTGCGGCTCGATAACTTCCACTAAAATGGAATCCTACCACTAAACGTGTCTTTACCGCCCTATTCCTGTACAATATGACTCTGTCTCTGACACTATGTCACTTGGCCTGTAGCCTTGTACACTCAGTGGCCACTTTATTAGGTACACCTGTACACCTCACTAATGCAAATATCTAATCAGCCAATCATGTGGCAGCAACTCGGTGCAGAAAAGCATGCAGACGTGGTCAAGAGATTCAGTTGTTGTTCAGACCAAACATCAGAATGGGGAAGAAATGTAATCTAAGTGACTTTGGCCGTGGAGTGATTGTTGGTGTCAGACGGGATGGTTTGAGTATCTCAGAAACTGCTGATATCCTGGGATTTTCACACAAGAGTCTCTAGGGTTTTTGGAGAATGGTGCAAAAAAAACCCCCAGAAAAAAAGCATCCAGTCATTTGTTAAATAGAGAGAGCAGAGGAGAATAGCTGCACTGGTTCAAGCTGACAGGAAGGCTGCGACTGTAAATCGAGTAACCACGCATGGCAGCAGTGATGTGCAGAAGAGCATCTCTAAACACACATGTCAAACCTTGAAGTGGATGGGCTATAGCAGCAGGAGACCATGAACAAACACTCGGTGGCCACTTTATGAGGTAGAGGAAGTGCCTAACAAATTGGTCACTGAGTGTATGTGTAGGCAATTCAAGTACTTGTCTAGAGACCTCTCTGATGCTGTCTGTGACTGCTTCCATTTGTTTTTTTAATACCTCCTCCATGGTCAAAAATGCTGCTGCACTTTATTCTGCATTCTGTTATTGTTTTACCTTTTTCTACCTCGGTGCACCATGTAATGATTTGATCTGTATGGATGTTATGCACGACAAGATTTTCACCGTATCTCGGCCGATGAGATAATAATGATAAACTGACTTGTTAATTTAAAATAATAAGCCTGGAATTGACAAGTTGGGCAGCCTCTGCGGAGAGGGGAGCAGAGACAAGATGTCAGGTCAGTGACCTTCCTCAGAACTTTGCATTTAGCTGTACATACCTGAGTTATTTTTAGAAGTTTGAGGTAAGTGTTCTGTGTTTGAAATCCATGTCATTTGGATAGGAGGCACTGCTGAGCTCACTGCGCATGTGAGAGTTGACAGATTGGGATTGCGAGGTGGATTCGTGTTTGCTGTTTAAAAGCAAGATGGATTTTTACCAGTTTCTCACAGAAAACTGATATTTTGAGGAACAATACCAGGAAAATACAGAAAGGTGAGATTTTATTTTAATGAGGGTCTGAATGGAGTGTGCTTCAACCACCCATTTGGAATGCCCCGCGTAAAATGAGAGCCCAAATTTTAGTTTGAGTTTTCGAGCCTTGCTGTTTTAACGTTTCCTCTTTGGCATTGGTGAGATCTCATTTACATATTCACATTGAATATTGCTGCCTGTTCAGTTTGAGCAGCCTACAAATCTAGGAGTGTGTGGATTGCGAGCTCTCTGTTTAAGATCCGTCACCAGATGTGGCACTATTTGCCCTTTCTTATTGCCCCATGCCACATTGAAAGGTGGGGGAGGGGTGTGGCTGAGAGTCGGCTGCCCACGTTTGTGGTGTAGAGACCAGCGAGGACAGCTCTTTCCTCCCTCCTGAAAGGGCAGTGTTGAACTGCTGGGGCTTTTGGATTGCAAGACCGCACAAAGGCGCTGAGGGAACTCAGCAGGTCAGGCAGCATCTGTGGAGGGAAACGGAGAGTCGGAAAAAAGTCCTTGATCTTGACTGAAAGATAGAGGGGCAGAGCACATGTATAGAAATATCTCTAACCAGCTGTTGTTGTTTTTCCAACTCTTCTCCCTCCCTCATCTATCAATTCCACCCCTCTCCACCTGGATCCACCATTCACCTGCCAGTTCCTGCTCCATCTCTTCCCCTCCAACTCATTACACCAGCTATCTCCCCTCTGCCATTCAGTCCAGAAACAGCCGGAAACATTGACTGTCCACTTCCCGCCACAGATGCTGTCTGAACTGTTGAGTTCTTCCAGCATCTTCTATGTTGCTATAGATTCCAATATCTGCTGTCTCTCGTGTGATGTGTTTGCAGCAACCTGAGTTACAGGGAAAGATTAAATAGGTTTGGACTTTATTCCCTGGAGCATAGGAGAGTGAGAGATTTTGGGTGGAATGGGGAAGCACAGGCTCATTGAGCCGGGAGGGGGGGCCTGTTACCATGCTGTATCTCCAAATAAAATAAATAAATAATGTTAAGTCAAAATCATAAGACAGTAATCTTAAGCAAAGCCTACAAACAACTTTGCTTTCTTAGGAGGTTAAGGAGGTTCGGTATGTCAACGGACACTCCAGCAAACCCCTACAGATGTACTGTACTGTTGAAAATATCTGTTTGGTTGCATCCTGGCCAAACTAGAGACAGGGCAGAAGAGATTTACAAGGATACTGCCTGGACTAGTGGGCCTGAATTCTAAGGAATGTTTGGCCATCTTTATTCCTTGGAATATAGAAGGACGGGTAATTCATTTATGTGCAGTTCTGGTTACTGACCTGCAGGGTTCATTCATTCATTATGTGCCATATCATATGACATGGGCGATCACGGTCTTTCCATGACCTTGATTGTTCTTGGCAAATTTTTCAGCCTTCTGGGTGCTGTCTTTACAAAACTGGTGACCCCAGCCATTATGAATATTCTTCAGAGCTTGTCTGCCTGGTGTCACTGGTCGCATAACCAGGACTTGTGATATGTACCAGCTGCTCATACGACCATCCACCACCTGTTCCCATGGCTTCATGTGACCCTGATTTTGGTGGGGAGGGGGGGGTGTTCAGTACTGTTGACAAATGCAGAACTGTGCAATAATCTTAGGCTATATATAAAATCAATCTAAGACTTTTGTACAGTACTATACTTGTGGTGAGAACAGACCCCTGCAAACATGCGGTTAATTTATTGGACAAGTAATCCAAGTCTAGCTGACTGATTCAATGACGAGTTCAAATCCCACTACACCAGCTGTGGAATTAAATTCTATTAATTAAATAAACCTGGAATTCAGAGGTTTCTATCAGGAAAACTACTGGATTAATATAAAGATCCAAAGTCAAAACAGCACAGAAACACCCCTTTCAGCCCATCTAGTTTGTGCTGACCTGGTTTTCTGCCTTGTCCATCTTTTAGGCCCTCCATTGGTTGGGGTTGACCATGGATATTGCACCTTAGTGTCTACGTGATACGAAGGCAGTACGCAAGCCATCAGATTTTTGAAACATCTCTGAACACTACCTCACTGCTCTCTTTTTGCATTAATTGTTTATTTTTTTTAAATATTTCTATTGTAATTATGTTTATTGAACTGTATTCATGCCACAAAACAGTAAATTTCACAAGATATGTCAGTGATAATAGTTCTGATTCTGCACCTGGACCACAGACCTCCATCCGTCCCTTATCCATGGACCTTCCCAAACTTCTCTTAAGTGTTACAGTTTTACCCACATCTACCACTTTCACTGGCAGCTCATTCCACATTCACACCGCCATCTGAGTGAAGAAGTTCCTGCTCAGATTCTCCATAAGTATTTTACCTTTCACACTAAAACTCTATTTCTGGTCTCACCAAATACGAGGGGTAAATACCTGCATGTGTTCACCTTATCTGTATCACTCATAATTTTGTATACCTCTATCAAATCTCCCCTCATTCTCCTATGCTCCAGGGAATAATGTCTTAATCTAGTCAACTTTTCTCCATTGTGCAGGTTCTCACGTCCCGGCAGAAGTTTTATAATTTTTTTCTGTGCTCGGTAGGTAGGGTGGTAGAGTGGAGTTGCGTCTCTATCAAAGGAGGTGTAAGGTGCTCCTTCCCTCTGTTAGCCTGTAGGTCACCCTTGGACAAGGTGTCGCACCAGCTTGGCCTCCAAGCAAGCGACTGCTCGTGATATCTCAAACCTGCAGAGAAAGAGGTCGACAGTGGTCCCAGACTGAGGCAATTACTGGAACATTCAGCGATTGTCAGGAGGTCCAGTTGCTGCCATGGCGTGTTGCAACCTTTAAATGCCTATCGCATTCACACTCCAGATTACTCATCCTGTGAATCCCAGGCTACGTGCACTCCAAAAGCTGCAAGTTACTCAGCCGTGGATGCCGTACACAGCCAGAAACAGAATTAGGCCATTCCCCACATCGTCTGCTCCACCATTCCATCATTTATTATCCCTTTCAACTCCATTCTCCTGTCCTCTTTGACGTCTTTACTAATCAGGAGCCTATACACCTCTGCTTTAAATATACCCAATAACTTGGTCACCACACCCAGCCATGACAGTGAATTCCACAGATTCACCACCCTCTGGCTAAACAAATTCCTTCTTTTCTCTGTTCTAAAGGGACACCATTTTATTCTGAAGCTGTGCCCTTTGATCATGGACTCCCCCACTATAAGAAACATTCTCTCCACCTCTACTTTATCTAGGCTTTTCAGTATTCAGTAAATTTCAATGTGACCCCCCCCCCCCCATTTCTTCTAAACTCCAGCAAGTACAGACCCAGAGCCCCTTGTATGTTAATCCTTTCCTTCCCGGGATTTCTATGATGAACCCCCTGTGGACCATCTCCAATGCTAGCACATCCTTTCATAGATACAGGGGCCCATAACTGCTCACGATACTCCAAGTGCAGTCTGACCAATGCCTCAGCATTACATCCATGCTTTTCTATTTGATAATAATGGATGCAGAATTCATGATAGGGTTTTACAGTGTCGGTGTGCAGAGGCTAGTGAGGTAATTCTCTGCAGGTGCTGCTATAACAGCAGGAGCCACAGCAGGCATCATGTACATAGCAAGATCCCACAACTGGTGCATGGTTTCTGGGCAGTGTAGTCCATGTGAACGATTTTTATTGAGGTTTGTACTGAGAATCCTGTTTCCCCCTCCACCCCGCAAGGAATGGAATTTATGAGAGTTTCTTGGCCTGGATGCATGTGGTCGAGGATTTGGGATGGCAGACTTCTGACTTGGATGTAGGATGGCAGACGTAGTCAAAGTGTGCACAAGACTTCATGAAAGGGGCGGGTAGGGGATAGATGTGCAATCCACACAACCCAGCTCATGTCAACGATGCTAAGGTCGGAGACCTTCAAGTTCCTTGGAGTGAACATCTCCAGTAGTTTGTCCTGGTCCAACCATGTTGACGCATGGCTAAGAAAGCTCACCAAAGCCTCTTCTTTCTTAGTAGGCTGAAGGAATTTAGCATGTTCCCTCTAAGTTCCAAAAAACGTTTGTGACTGCACCATCAAAAGTATTATATTTGGATGCATTATAGCTTGGTATGGCCAAAGCTGCAGGGGGTTCTGGACAGAAACCAGCCTGCCCTCCATGGGCTCTGTCTACATTGTTTGCTCTGCCATCATAATCAAAGACCCCATGCACCTTAGACATTCTCTCTTCTCACCTCTCCCACCCTGAACACGTGTACCACCTGTTCAAAGAAAGCTTAAATCCTACTGTTATGTGGCTGTCGGACATGTGTTTCTACCGAAGGAGGTGTAAGGAACTCCTTCCACTGCTGGTCTGCAGGTTACCCTGGGGCAAGGTGTAGCACCTACTTAGCACCCTTGATCAGGGTCACGGGAAGCCATGTGAGCAGGTGGTGGATGGTCATATTTGCATCTGGTGCATATCGCAAGTCCTGGTTATGTGACCACTGACACCAGGCTGACGATCTCTGAAGAGTATTGATAATGGTTGAGGTCACTTGTCTTGTAAAGACACTGCCCAGAAGGCAAAGGAAAACTACTTCTGTAGAAAAATTTGCCAAGAATGATGATGGTCAAGATTCAAAGATTCTAAGCACATTTATTATCAAAGAATGTATAAGTTATACACCTTGAAATTTGTCTGCTATATAGGCAGCCACCAAGCAAGATACTCAAATAATCCACTTCAAAAAAAGACCAAAAACCACTTCACAGAGAAAGAGGGTGAGAAAAAGCACATCGTGCAAACATTTGAAACAAGCCAACAGCAACCCGAACCAAACCGAGTCCCAGATCCTTTCCCAGTTCAACCAGAGTAGGCCCAAGCAAAGCCTTGGTCTCAGTTTTCACACCAGCGGGAAAGGAATGCACAGCGGTCGGCTCAGTTCACAGCTTCGGTGCCACAGAAACAGGAATGAATGTTCGCGGGACAGCAAGCAAAATCAGCCTGACCCTCATTACCGTACCTGACACTCGGGCTTCCAGTCAATCTGTGCTGGCATTTAAATTGTCCAAGTACCAAGTAGTGCCGCGTTGTAGGACCTGGATCCCAGTTCCCATTATGCCTTGGATGCCCTGCCCGAAGCCATTCCCGCTCACCAAATTGGCTCGGCGCTTGGCACCATCCAACCTTGCAAATTGGGCGGGCGTCGAAACTCTTACGCATTGACTCCGCTTCGAATCACTCGCTCCATCTCCAGTAGCGATACGAACTCCGTCTGTGAACCTGGCAGCTCAAACGATGTTCCTTGCAATGCCCCAACACTGCTCATCCCTCACACCAGCCTCACCTCCGCCTGCCTCCTCACTGTCTACGGCCATAGTTCACCACAGTTTACTTCATGAAAGATGTTATAAGTAATGTTTATAGACGAGTCTCTTGCCTTATGATTTACCTGTAACCTGGGCACATCTTTGTTAGTGCTGTCTTAAACTGGAAGACTATGATCGCCCACGTTGTATGACATGGCGCATAATGATAATGATGTTATGACTTTTGACTAGTCTCCTCGTATGATAAGATGGACTCAATCTATCTTGTAATGCTTTGCACCTTATTGTCAGCCCGCACTGCATGATTTTTTTGTAAATGTATCTCTTAATTCTGTTTTTTTTTCCCCTTTGTACTGCCTCAATGTACTGTATGAACAGTATCCAAGACAAAATAACACACACAAAATGCTGGAGGAAGTCTCCATGTCAGGCAGTATCTGTGGAAAAGAATAAACAGTCGATATTTTGGGCTGCGGCCCTTTGTCAGGACGGGGGGGGGGGGCGGTAGATGCTCAGATTAAGGTGGGGGGAGGGCAAGGAGGCCAGTTTGAAGGTGACAGGTGAAGCCAGGTGGGTGGGAAAAGTCACGGGCTGGAGAAGAAAGAATAGGAGATAAGAGTGGGTATGGTGAGTGAGCCTGGTACAGTGCTGTGTGCCTCGTTAGCTCTTGAGTTCCCAGCTCAGCGGTCTGGGAGTCAGTAATCCCCACAACAGGCTCTGTCCTCAATCACAGGCCCTGCCTATCATCAACAAACCCCACACAGGTCAAAGATCCTCTATGGCAGGAGTTCCCAACCTTCTTTATGCCATGGATCTCTACCATTAACCAAAGGGCTCATGGACCCCCTGCTCTTTGAGATCCTCCAGTGTATTCTATGACCTGGTCTCTTGAAAATTTGAATCAATGTTGACTCCACCCCCATCCCTCTGTGTGTGTGTGTGTGTGTGTGTGTGTGTGTGTGTGTCTCTCTCTCTCTCTCTCCCCCTCCCCCACTCTCTCTCTCCCACTCTCTCTCCCCCCCTCTCCCCCCTCCTCTCCCCCCTCTCTCCCCCCCTCTCTCTCCCTCTCTCTCACCTCTCCCCCTCTCCCCCACTCCCTCTCCCCCCTCCCTCTCTCTCTCTCCCTCTCTCTCTCTCTCCCTCTAATTTGTGGTTTGGCAGTGACCACCCAACCAAATGTTACACAATGACCTTAAAAACTTGCCGGGATGTTAATGTAAAGAATTGTTCTTTCCATAGTGTGTGCCACTTCAGACGTCAGTTCTGGAAAGTATTAGCAACATGTGGGACTGGTTTGTTAGCAGCAAGTGTAACCCTCACCAGATTCCTTGGCCTTCAGGCATCTGGTAGGAGCCGCTTATTTTTCAACAGGATTACTACTACTACTTGTTCCATTTGGACGGACTGTCTGAGTTATCAATATCTCTTAAATAAGTAGTTGGCTCCTTAGCAAACTGAGTATTGATGTGCCTTGATTATTTCCCAAACAAGATCTTTTAAGCAGATTATTTTATTTATTTAGAGCAGGGGTTCCCAATATTTTATGTCATGGACTCCTATCATGAACCGAGGGGTCCCTGGACACCAGGTTGGGAACCGCTGATTGAGAGATACAGCACAGTAACAGGCCCTTCTGACCAAGCACGTGATGCCCAATTGCACCCACATGACCAATTAACCTACTAAATGCTCATCTTTTGGAATGTGGGAGGAAACCGGAGCACCCGGTGGTAACCCATGCATTTGAGGGGAGAGCGTTAAACAAAATTTCTTACAAACAGTGGTGGGATTGAGCCCGGATCACTGGCATAGAACCATAGAACATTACAGCACAGAAACAAGCCTTTTGGCCCTTCTTGGCTGTGCTGAACCATTTTTCTGCCTAGTCCCACTGACCTGCACCTGGACCATATCCCTCCAAACCCCTCTCATCCATGTACCTGTCCAAGTTTTTCTTAAATGTTAAAAGTGAGCCTGCATTTACCACTTCATCTGGCAGCTCATTCCACACTCCCACCACTCTCTGTGTGAAGAAGCCTCCCCTAATGTCCCCTTTAAACTTTTCCCCCTTCACCCTTTACCAATGTCCTCTGGTTTTTTTCTCCCCTAGCCTCAGTGGAAAAAGCCTGATTGCATTCACTCTATCTATACCCATCATAAATTTATATACCTCTATCAAATCTCCCCTCATTCTTCTACGCTCCAGGGAATAAAGTCCTAACCTATTCAATCTTTCTCTGTAACTCAGTTTCTCAAGTCCTGGCAACATCCTTGTAAACCTTCTCTGCCCTCTTTCAACCTTATTAATATCCTTCCTGTAATTCGGTGACCAATACTGTATTAATTGTAATAATGTCACGCTACTGCAACGCCCCACAATGAAGGAGTTATTTTGGATCTCTTCTGTTGAATCCTCAAGATTTCAATGAAATTGCCCACTCAGTCAAGGAGGTTCAAGTTCATGTTAATTGTCACAGTCACACACACCCAGGGTATAAATGTCATGAAATTCAGCTTTTCACTGCAGCAACACTTTACAGACACAACAAACATCATTATCATCATTACGCACCGTCGTATGATGTAGACGATTATGGTCTCATGACCATGATTGCTCTTGGCAAATTTTTCTTAGAAGTGGTTTGCCATTGGCTTCTTCTGGGCTGTGTCTTTACAAGACGGGTGACTCCAGTTATTATCAATACTCTTCAGAGTTCGTCGGCCTGGCATCAGCGGTCACGTAACCAGGACTTGCGATGAGCACCAGCTGCTCATACGACCATCCGCCCCGTGCTCACGTGGCTTCGCTTGATTCTGATCAGGGGGGCGAAGCAGCTGCGACACCTTGTCCAAGGGTGAGCTGCAGGCTAACGGAGGGAAGGAGTGGAGACGTATCTCCATCCCACCACCCAGCAAACATAGATGACATAACATTAAGTTAACATAAATTATGCTTACAGAAGAGAATAAACTAAAATGGCGAAGGACTCAGCTTCACCAGCCTGCCTTTTCCTCTATAATCCTGAATTCCTCCACTCTGCAGAAATCTATTTAACTGCGTCTTCAATATACTTAATGAGGTGGCCTCTCTTGCTTCCCAGGGCAGAGAATTCCACAGTTTCACTACTGTTTCAGGAAAAAGAAAACCAGAATCTCCTCAGCTCCATTCAAAATCTATTCCCCCAAACCGTGGGACTATGTCTCCTTGTTCTAGACCTGTGAGACTAGAACCGTCTTTGTGGGATGTGCTGGTAACCTCCCATGTTACATTCCTATGAAGCCACACATACATTTCTAAGATATTTCAAAGCTTAATGGCATTTTGGAATCAAACACGTTGTTATGAAGGGGCAGTGGGGCAGGGGGTAGAGCTGCTGACTCACAGTTCCAGAGACCCAGGTTCGATTCTGACTTCTATATAGCGACTAGGTTTCACTAAGGGTTTGAGGAGATTAGGTTTGTCACCAAAAATGCTCTCAAATTTCTACAGCTGTACCATGGAGAGCATTCTAACTGGCTGCATCACCATCTGGTATGGGGATGGGGTGGGTGCTACTGCTCAAGACAGAAGTAAGCTGCAGAGAGTTGTAAACTCTGTCAGCTCCATCAAGGACACTAGCCTGTACTATCCAGAACATCTTCAAGGAGCGATGCCTCAGAAAGGAGGCATCTATCATTAAAGGACCCTCATCACACAAGTCAAGCCTTATTCTCATTGCTACCATCGGGGAGGAGATACAGGAGCCTGAGGGCACACACTCAATGATTCAGTGATAGCTTCTTCCCCTCTGCCGTCAGATCTCTGACTGGACATTCAACCCATGAGCACTACCTCACTACTTTTTTTATTTCTATTTTTGCACTACTTATTAAATATATATAGTCATATTAAATGTAATGCAGAGCATTTTTTCTCCATTCTCATGTATTGCATTATACTGCTGCCACTAAGCCAACAAATTCACAACGTATGCCGGTGATTTTAAACCTGATTCTAAAACGGGCACACAGCCTGGGTGGAGTTTGCATGCTCACTCTTGTGACATTCCCTTGGGTGCTTCGGCTCTGTCCCACATCCCTAGGAAGTGTAAGCTGGCCGGATAATCTGCCGCTATGAAATCCCACCCACCCACCACTGTACACTCAGTGGCCACTTTAATAGGTTCATTTGTATGCCTGCTTGTTAATGCAAATATCTAATCAGCCAATCATGTGGCAGCAACTCAAAGCATGTAAGCATGCAGACGTGGCCAAGAGGTTCAATTGTTGTTCAGACCAAACATCCGAATGGAGAAGAAATGTGATCTGAGTGAACTTGATCATAGAATGATTGTTGGTGCCAGATGGGGTGGTTTGAGTATCTCAGAAACTGCTGAACCCCTGGGATTTTCACGCACAACAGTCTTTAGAGTTTACAGAGGATGATATAAAAACAAGAAAGTAGTGCAAAAACAAGTGAGTGGCAGTTCTGTGGTTGAAAACATCTTGTTAATGAGAGAGGTCAGAAGAGAATGGCTAGACTGGTTCAAGCTGACAGGAAGGCGACAGTCACTAAACATTACAACAGTGGTTTGCAGGAGAGCACTTCTGAATGCATAACGCTAGGCTACAACAGGAGAAGACCATGAAAAGACATTCAATGGCCACTTTATTAGGTACCTCCTTTAGCTAATAAAGTGGCCGCTGTGTATATATTATCTCAAGATTAATTTTCTTGCAGGCATTCACGGTAGAACAAAGAAATACAATAAAACCAATGAAAAACTACACACAAAGACTAACAAATAACCAATGTGCAAAGGAAGACAAACAGCAAATACACAAAACATTTAAAAAATACCCAAAATATGAGTTTTAAATGCACAAAAACATAATAGATACATAAATAGTACTGAGAGCATGAGTTGTGGGGTCCTTGAAAGTGAGTCTATAAGTTGTGAATTCAGTTTGTTGTTGAGGTGAGTGAAGTTATCCATGCTAGTTCAGGAGCCTGATGATTGAAGGATAATAACTGTGCCCGAGCCTGGTTCCTGTACCTCCTTCCTGATAGCAGCTGCGAGAAGAGAGCATAGCCTGGATGGTGGGGGTCCTTGATGGCACCCCCCCCCCCCCCAATCAGACAGTATACACTCAGACAGCTTCACCAGGGTACCAGGTGAGGTCTCATTTTATGAGTAGGTGTGCTAATATTTATTTCCACCTGAGCTTGAACTTAACACTTCCCTGAAAGGTGACACTGCAGAATGCCCTCAGAACCGCAATGGATGTCAGCCTGGTTCACATAATCTCCTTCGTAGGATGGCATTTGAGCCCAGAAAGTTCTGAGTCAGAGGCATCTTGCTGAGTCAAGGCTGGCACAGTGGCCCTGCCTCCCGGATGATTAGTGAGCTGAAATCAAAACTAACCACACTCTTCTCTTGCTTAGCCTTTCCCCACCTTGTGGTCCTGGTTCATTGCCTTTTACGGTCTTTTCAAGCCCGTGTTCGGTATCACCAAACCAGCACTTGATTTACCTGTCACGAGGTGGGGGTGGGGGGGGGCGGTGAAGAGCTGATGCTGGAAAACTAAACTTCTTTCATGACTCTGGGTCAGATTCTGATTTCTTTATCACGCGTACATCAAAACAGGCAGTCAAGTGCATCGCTCGTGTTGACAGCCAACACGATCTGAGGACGTGCTGGTGGCAGCCCGCAAGAGTCGCCACACAAGCCAGCGCCAGTGTTGCTGTAACATACGCTCGGTGTTCAGCAGAATAACAAAACAGCAATAACAGAACAGCCCATTTCCTCCTTCTCACCCTCTCCCCTACTCGAAAACGCTTCCAAGCACACACAAGCTTCGGACGGAGAAATCTGTGGATATACACTCAATGGGCACTTCATTAGTACCTTCTCTACCTAAAAAAAAGTGGCCACTGCATGTACGTTCATGGTCTTCTGTTGCTCTAGCCCATCCACTTCAAGATTTGATGTGCATTCAGAGATGGTCCTCTGCACACCACTGTTGTCACGCATATTTATTTGAGTCACTGTTGCTTTCATGTCAGCTTGAACCTGTCTGACCATTCTTCTCTGACCTTTCTCATTAACAAGGCATTTTCGCTTTCAGAGTCACCACTCACTGGATGTTTTTTTTTGGTTTCTCGCACCACTCTCTGTAAACACTAGATTACCGTTGTGTGTGAAAATCCCAGGAGACCAGCAGTTTCTGAGATGTCCTCAAACCACCCTGTCTGGCACTAGCACTCATTAAAAATTTCAAAGATTCAAAGTACATTTATTATCAAAGTGTGGATATGGTACACATCCCTGAGATTCTTTTTCCCACAGCCAGCCACGAAACAGAGAAACACCATGGAACCCGTTCAAAGAAAAACATCAAACACCCAACATACAAAAAGAACAAATCATGCAAATGGAAAAATGTAAATTACAGGCTCCAATTTCATGCAGGGTTTGTAATAGAAGCATACTTAAAAGAAGGAGGAAACGAATAGTTTTGTAAACTGTCTGCAGACTTTAGTCACTGGTGCTACCTTTCTATTCATGCCCAAAGTCACTTGGGTCACATTTCTTCCCCATTCTGATGTTTGGTCTGAATACCAACATTTACCTCTGAACCATGTCTGCGTGCTTTTATGCACTGAGTTGCTGCCGTGTGATTGGCTGATTAGATATTTGCATTGATGAGCAGGTGCATGTCTGTACCTAATAAAGTGGCCACTGGATGTATTTATATGCAATCTGCTGATTGAGTTTTGATGATAATTGCTAAGTGTTAATTATAGACCAGTAATCTACAAGCATATTTGTGGCCTGAAGCTCAAACTGCATTTGGGGAACTTAAATTCATTTAGCTAAACAATCTGAATAACAGGGACCATTTAGGTAATTTATTGTTGTAAATATCTATCCATTTAACTACCTCCTTAAGAAAAGAAACCTCACCATCCTTACAAGGACTGACCTAGAGGTGGTACAGTGGCGCAGCGGGTAGAGCCACTGCAACATAGCGTCAGAGAACCAGGTTCGATCCTAAACTCATGTGCTTCTGTGTGGAGTTTGCACCTTCTCCCTGTGACCGTGTGGGTCTCCTCAAGGCTGAGTAGTTGCCGTACCAAGCCACGATGCATCAGATTGGGATGCTTTCTGTAACACGTCCGTAAAAATTCATGGAATTCATCAGAAACATGTAAAATTTCTTTAGCCTCCTGGTAAAATTTCTTTACCCTCTAGTTTTTAGACTCCCCAGGAAGTAGAGATACTGGTGCGTTCTCCAGGGCAAATTGTTGGGGACATTTACACCAAGGAATGAAGAAAGAAGAGGAGAAATGGAAGAATGGAGTCAATCAAGCAGCATCTATAGAGAGAGAACCCAGTTTCAAGCTTCAAACAGCTTCTGTCCTCTTCCTAATGAAGGATCTCATCTCGAAACTGATCTTTATTCCTCTCCATAGATGCTGCCTGTCCTGCTGAGTTCTTGTGTGTGTTACTGAAGGTTACCAGCATCTGCAGAATCCTTTGTGTTTATGATAATCTGATGAATGAATTATTGGGCAGTACTTATTTAATTTTATTTAATATATATTTCTTATTGACATTTATAATACAGTTTATGTATTGCTCTGTACTGCTGTCACAAAACGACAAGTTTTACAGCATCTCAGTGATACTAAACTTGATTCAGATTCTGCTGACCAAGATGACCATACGTGCTAGCTCCACTTCCCTGCATTTGGCCCGCATCCCTCTGAACCTTTCCTATCCATGTACCAGTCCAACAGCCTTTTCAATGTTGTTATTGTACCTGCCTCAACCACTTCTTCTGGCAGCTTGTTTTATGTGCCCACCCCCTCTTGTGTGGAGAAGTTACCTCTCAGGTTTCCTTTAAGTCTTTTCTGTTTCACCTTCAGCCACTACCCTCTAGTGTTTAGACTCCCCAGTCCTGAGAATAACAATGACCTTATCTATGTCCCTCATGATTTTATAAACCTTTGTAGTGTCACCCCCTCAGATCCTCTTGCTCCAGGGAAAACAACCCCAGACCATTCCATCTCTTTTTATAACCCAAGCCCTCCAGTCCTAGCAACGGTCTTGAATGGAAAATCCTACAAAAAGTAGTGGATACGGCCCAGTCCATCATGGGTAAAGCCCTCCCCACCACTGAGCACATCTAAATGAAACACCGTCGCAGGAAAGCAGCATCCATTATTAGGGACCCCCACCACCCAGGACATGCTCTCTTCTCACTGCTGCCATCAGGAAGAAGGTAGGGGAGCCTCAGGACTCACACCAGGTTCAGGAACAATTATTACCCCTCAGCCATCAGGCTCTAACCAATGGGGGTACCTTCACTCGCCGCACCATTGAAATGTTCCCACAACTATGGACTCGCTTTCAAGGACTCTTCATCTCAAGTCCTCGATATTTACTGCCTGCTTATCTACATTATTATTTCTTCTTTTGCATTTGCACAATTTGTTTTCTCCTTCACTCTGGCCGAACACCACAAGAAAATGAATCTCAGGATTGTATATGGTACTTTGATAATAAAATTTACTTTGTTCTTTGTGATTGTAGGAGTTAAGGCTTAGATTGCTGAACATGATACCATGGGCTGAATAGCTGTAGTTTTCGATGTTCTATATTGTGTTAAACCATTTCTGCACTCTCTGGCTTTATAACATCCTTGCTATAGCTGGTTGGCCAGGACTGCGTACAATACTCTGAGTGTGGTCTTTGTAAATGCTGTGAGAATTCTGAAAGCCATAGTAAACTCGGCGATGAAGGTGCTGGCGGTTTTGACAAAATGAGATGCCATTTGGAGCAATGGTTCATCGTTGCGGAAATATTTTTTCATGCCTGACTGGCTGATATCTTTTCCAATTTGCCTCGTGCAGCGAAAATCTCAGGGCTTTTTTTTCTGTCTGCTGGTCTCACTCCAGAGGGTTATATTGACTGGGTAAACCACAGTGCATTTCAGAAGTCAACGTCTGAGCCTAAGCTCCCGGAAATGGGTGAGCTGGAGTCATGTCAGAAGTTTACTTATCAAAGACCTTGCTAAGGAATCCAGCAATTCCTCGCTAATGGAAAGAGAAGATTTTTTTTTACCTGAGTTATCTGACTGAATTATAATCTCAACTCCTTAGACAGCATCTTCCAAACCCATGACCTCTACCAGTAACAAGGACAACGGCAGTAAAGGCATGGAGGAACGCCACCACCTCGAAATTGCCCTCTGAACTGCACAGCACCCTGAATCAGAAATGTATCACCGTTCCTTCACTGTGCCTGGGTCAAAATCCTACAACTCCCTCCTGAATTGCATTGTTAAGGCCCTCATATCTCGTACCCACACCACAAGGGCTTTGCAGATTGCAGTGGGACTGTGTAAGATGTCTGCATGTTTCACTAGGACTGTGGGACGTCTGTATGTTTCACTGGGACTGTGGGACGTCTGTCTGTTTCACTGAGACTGTGGAACGTCTGTATGTTTCACTGGGACTGTGGGACGTCTGTATGTTTCACTGGGACTGTGGGACGTCTGTATGTTTCACTGGGGCTGTGGGATGTCCATCTGTTTCACTGGGACTGTGGGACGTATGTCAGTTTCACTGGGACTGAGAGACGTCTGTATGTTCCACTGGGACTGAGAGACGTCTGTATGTTTCACTGGGACTGTGGGACGTCTGTATGTTTCACTGGGACTGTGGGACGTCTGTATGTTTCACTGGGACTGCGGGACGTCTGTATGTTTCACTGGGACTGCGAGACGTCTGTATATTTCACTGGGACTGTGGAACGTCTGTCTGTTTCACTGGGACTGGGAGACGTCTGTATGTTTCACTGGGACTGTGGGACGTCTGTCTGTTTCACTGGGACTGGGAGACGTCTGTATGTTTCACTGGGACTGTGGGACGTCTGTCTGTTTCACTGGGACTGAGAGACGTCTGTATGTTTCACTGGGACTGAGAGACAGCTATGTTTCACTGGGACTGTGGGACGTCTGTCTGTTTCACTGGAACTGAGAGACATCTATGTTTCACTGGGACTGTGGGACATCTGTCTGTTTCACTGGGACTGAGAGGCGTCTGTATGTTTCACTGGGACTGTGGGACGTCTGTCTGTTTCACTGGGACTGAGAGACGTCTGTATGTTTCACTGGGACTGAGAGACGTCTGTATGTTTCACTGGGACTGTGGGACGTCTGTCTGTTTCACTGGGACTGAGAGACGTCTGTATGTTTCACTGGGACTGAGAGAGGTCTGTATGTTTCACTGGGACTGTGGGACGTCTGTCTGTTTCACTGGGACTGAGAGACGTCTGTATGTTTCACTGGGACTGTGGGACGTCTGTCTGTTTCACTGGGACTGTGGGACGTCTGTCTGTTTCACTGGGACTGTGGGACGTCTGTATGTTTCACTGGGACTGTGGGACGTCTGTCTGTTTCACTGGGACTGAGAGGCGTCTGTATGTTTCACTGGGACTGAGAGACAGCTATGTTTCACTGGGACTGTGGGACGTCTGTCTGTTTCACTGGGACTGAGAGACATCTATGTTTCACTGGGACTGTGGGACATCTGTCTGTTTCACTGGGACTGAGAGGCGTCTGTATGTTTCACTGGGACTGTGGGACGTCTGTCTGTTTCACTGGGACTGAGAGACGTCTGTATGTTTCACTGGGACTGAGAGACGTCTGTATGTTTCACTGGGACTGTGGGACGTCTGTCTGTTTCACTGGGACTGAGAGACGTCTGTATGTTTCACTGGGACTGAGAGAGGTCTGTATGTTTCACTGGGACTGTGGGACGTCTGTCTGTTTCACTGGGACTGAGAGACGTCTGTATGTTTCACTGGGACTGTGGGACGTCTGTCTGTTTCACTGGGACTGTGGGACGTCTGTCTGTTTCACTGGGACTGTGGGACGTCTGTATGTTTCACTGGGACTGTGGGACGTCTGTCTGTTTCACTGGGACTGAGAGGCGTCTGTATGTTTCACTGGGACTGAGAGACATCTATGTTTCACTGGGACTGTGGGACGTCTGTATGTTTCACTGGGACTGTGGGACGTCTGTATGTTTCACTGGGACTGTGGGACGTCTGTCTGTTTCACTGGGACTGAGAGACGTCTGTCTGTTTTACTGGGACTGTGGGACGTCTGTATGTTTCACTGGGACTGTGGGAGGTCTGTCTGTTTCACTGGGACTGTGGGAGGTCTGTGTGTTTCATTGGGACTGAGAGACAGGATAAATGAGTTGGGCAGAAGAATGGTTTCTGTGCCGTAGCCCTGTATAATTCTTTGAGTTGCCAGGGGTGGTTTTGGAATCAGATACAACAGAGTCCTTTAAGAGATTCGTAGCTGTGGGTTGGAAGAGGGGGTGGTTATGATCGGGTGCAGTTAGGTGCGACTAGGCAGAAGACCAGGCTTGCACAGACTAGATGGGCCGAATGCCCGTTTCTGTGCTGTGGTGCTCCATGACTCTAGGTGTATCCAGAGCTGCCGGGGGGTTGTTGTGGTCCGCGACTGGATCGACTGAGGCGACTGCTCTGGCCAGACTGTGAAAGCCAGAACTCTGTCGGGTCTAAAGTGAGCTGGAAGTTGAGTAACCAAGACAGCTGTGAGTTGATGTGAGGAGGAAATGCTCCCGCTGGCTCTGTTGCTTTCTTTGGAAGGGCGGCGGTTTGATTTGGCTGCAGTGCTGCTTCTCAGAATTCGGAAGGAGGCTTGCAGAGCAGATGCTGAACTGCCTGGTCACTATGTCAAAGTGGTTCAAACCCCAGCGGGGTGCAAGAATGTAAGGGCAGGGTAGGGACCCAGGTGCTTTTGCATTTTATTACGCAGGTTGACTCGAGAGTAAGTTATCAGTCAGGACAGGACTTTGAGCCAGGAGGTCTGGGAGAGCCAGTTGTTTATTATTGTCAGCTGGACTGAGATTGAGTGAGAAGATTTTGTCGACTTGCCTTCCAGACAGATCTCTTCATCAAAGTATTGGCATTGGCCTTATTACTGTCCCGTGTACCAGGATACAGTGAGAGGTTTTTGTGTACGTACCATCCAGACATGTCACTCATAGCTCAAAGTAATTGTATTATCAGAATATCTCTATGTCACCATATTCCACCCTGAGATTGATTTTCTTGCAGGCATTCACAGCAGACAAAGAAATACAATAGAATTGGTGAAAAACTACACACAAAGACTGACAAACAACCAATGTGCAAAGGAAGATAAGCTGCGCAAATAGAAACAAACCCATAATAGTAATACAACGGAACATAACAGTACAGCACAAGTCCCGCAGCTCACAGTGATATGCTGACCTCAAGCTATTCCAAGAAAAATCTAACCCGCCTCTACTGCATTACCCTCCAGTTTTCTTTCATCCATGTGCCCGTCTGAGAGTTTCTTAAATACCCCTAATGTACCCATCTCTACCACTGTTGTGTTTTGTAACTTCCAAACATTAAACTAATTGAAGAAAGTTATGGGAGTCTGAAATGTGAGTCTAACTTCATATTTACTTCAAGTGAGGTGCATGTGTATCACGCGATAGCGTAACGACATATGCAATTTACGTATTTATACATATGACCTGTGATTAATTATTTAAATGAACAAGAATGCTTAATCCACCAGTACCTACACAATATTACTCAAAAATTAGATAAACTACAAACATCACCCCTTGGTAGCCCGTGCCATATACTCGTCACTCTCTGTATAAAAAAAACCTCTGACATCCCCCCCCCCCCCCCCATACTTTCCTTGAATCTCCTCAAACTTATTAGCCATTTCTGCCCTGGGAAGAGGGCTCTGTTTCTCCCCCTCGATCTACAGTATGTCTCTTATCATCTTCTTCATCTCAAGTTCAACATTCCAGACTGTTTAATGTCATTTCCTGTATGCGAGTGTAAGGTGAACAAAGTTATTGTTACTCCAGATCTGATGCAGCACCAAAAAAAAACACACAAAGATAAAGAATACAAGAATACAAAAAACACAATGAATATAAATACATAAGATAACAAAATACATAGATTGATTGTATGTCCAGGTGTGTCTGTACACGTAGTGGTGGTGGGTTGAGTTAATGGGCGGGGGTGTTGATCAGCCTGACTGCTTGGGGGAAGTAACTTTTTTTGAGCGTAGTGGTCTTGGCTTGGATGCTACGTAGCTTCCTCCCTAGAGGGAGGGGGACAAACAGCCCACGAACAGGGTGGGTGGGATCCTTCACGATGTTACTGGCCCTTTTCTGGCACCTTTCTGTATAAATGTCCTGCATGGTGCGAGGGCTGGTACTGACTACTCATTGTAGCGCCTTCCTGTGCCACATACTGGTGCAGCGTGTTAAGATGCTGTATACTGCACAACTGTAGAATGCCATGCGTATGGGCGTGCATAGTTCAGCTGTCTTCAGCCTCCTTGGAAACTAGAGGCATTGGTGAGCTTTCCTGATTGAGTGAGGTGTGTTCCAGACCATGAGAGTCGGTGCGGTCCCAGGGCAGCGGGATGAGTTGCCTCTTGTCCTCCTTCGCTCCATACGTGGCTTTATATGTGCAGGAATAGATGTAACGGTCTGGGTCTGGTTTCCTTCTGCAAACTTCTCTGATTCTGTGGTTGGCTTAGTCAATACTGATGGAGGAGCTGAACTTGGTTATGGGGCTTTCCCGTTCCTAAACAACATTCCTGTCAACGTTCGGTCAGCGTGTGTCATAGCAGATTATGTCATTGGAGTTGTGGGTTCAGAACAGTGCCGGTCGCTCATCTGAGTGCTTATCTGCAGAGTTCCTCATTACACTGTTCTTCAGCTTGCTGGCCCAATAATGCTTCTCTGTGTCAGAGATCTTGTTCATCTTAAGCTCGTCCAATTTTCCAACATTCCAAGGAGCAGAATTAGGCCATTTGGCCCATCAAGTCCCTCTGTCATTCCATCATGGCTGGTTTATTATCCTGCTCAAAAAGCCTAGTCTCCTGTCACCTTTGATGCCCTAACTAATCAGGAGCCTCTGTTTTAAATGTACCCAATGACTTGCCCTCTACAGCTGTCTGTGACAATGAATTCCACAGCGTCACCACCCTTTCTGACCATATCCCAGAACCTTTCCCATCCATTTCCCTGCCCCCCAAGTGACTTTTAAACATTGTTTCTGTACCTGCCTCAACCACTTCCTCTGGCAGCTCATTCCATATACGCACCACGCCCTCTGCGTAAAGACGTTCAACCTCAGTTCCCTTTTAAATCTTTCCTCTCTCACATTAGCATTGAACAAAGGCAGCCCAACGCACAGTTCTGGAGCAGCACACACCAAGTGCTGAGGAACTCGGTGGGCCAGGGAACGTCTGTGGAAGGCACTTTGGCCGCCACTCTTCATCTCTCCGATGTGAAGTTAGAATATAGAACATACGAGGGGTGATTGATAAGTTTGTGGCCTAAGGTAGGAGGAGTCAATTTTAGAAAACCTAGCACATTTATTTTTCAACATAGTCCCCTCCTACATGTACACACTTAGTCCAGCGGTCGTGGAGCATACGGATCCGTGGTCCACAGGAGGGGTGATTGATAGTTCGTGGCCTAAGGTAGAAAGAGATGAGTTATTAACTTCAAACTTTCTGCATTTTCACTCAAAGAGTTGAACTGCACATGCACGTAACAAGAGTGTCTTGGACCCCGAGGTGGTCCACAGCAGGAGTGATTGATAAGTTTGTGGCCTAAGGTGGAAGGAGATGAGTTATACAGCTCTCGTTACCTGTACGTGCAATTCAACTCTTTGAGTGAAAACGCAGGAAGTTTGAAGTTAATAACTCATCTCCTTCTACCTTAGGCCACAAACTTATCAATCATCCCTGCTGTGGACCACTTCTGGAGGTCCAAGACGCCGACTTCTACAAAGAAGGATACGTATGCTCCACGACCGCTGGACTAAGTGTGTAAATGCAGGAGGGGACTGTGTCGAAAAATAAATGTGCTAGGTTTTCTAAAATTGACTCCTTCTACCTTAGGTCACAAACTTATCAATCACCCCTCATAGAACAGTAGAGCACAGTTCAGGCCATTCAGGCCACGATGTTGTGCCAGCCTTTTAACATACACTGAGATTAGTCCAACCCGTCCTCCATTTTCCTATCATCCATGTACCTATCTAAGCATCTCGTAAGTGTCCCTAATGTATCTGCCAATACCGTCACTTGCCCCTGTCGGTAAGGAGTTTGTACGGCCTGCCTGTGACCTCATGGTTCCCTCTGGGTGCTGGAGTTCCATCCCACATTCCAAAGCATGCAGGTTGGGGTTAGTGAGTTGTGGGCATACTGTGCTGGCACCGGAAGAGTGCAGTGTCCTTTGCAGGGGGTTGTTCAGTTCCACAGGCGCATCACGTGGTAGCGTAGCCATTAGCGCAGTGCTTTACCGCACCAGCGGTTCGGGTTTGCTTCCCGCCGCTGGCTGGAACCGGAAGCATGGCCACAACTTGCAGGCTCGGAGGTGTCAGTCGTTGATGCAAACGACACATTGCGCTGCATGTGACAAATAAATCTAATCTCTTTCCATCTACAACCGAGGGTCCAAGGACCTCTCGGTTAACGGTAAGGCTCTGTGGCATGGAAAAGGTTGGGAACTGCTGCTGTGGGATCTATAAGAGCAGCCATCCTGCTCTGCAATGGAAACTCTCCCGACTGCTCAGCCTCTCCGTCACTCAGTCCCTTGAATCCTGGCAACGTCTTTGTAAATCTCCCCGGCACTTTTTACGGCTTAGCGGCATCTTTGCAACCGCGGTGTAATGCAGCCAACATGGTGGCTGATTTTTGTTCAGCAGGATCTAACGCACTCAAAGATAACGATATGATGACGATCAAGCGGTTAACAGCGATGTAGATGCTCGGCTGTTTTCGTTGCTCTCAGAGCTGAAACTCTGAGGTCTGTGTGAGGGAGTGCATCGCTTAACGCCACCACCGAAAAGCGGTAACTTCGAGAGTGCAGCACTCCCCCGGGACTGCGCTGTCAAGCCTGCTTGCGTTTGGTACCCAGTTTCCCCGAATGAAACTTGAACCCACAGCTGACTGCGTAGTGAGCCAAGATCGGCTGCAAAACCTCCCACCTGACGGCATGGACATTGATTTCTATAATTTCTGGTAATTGCTTCTCCCTCCCCCCTTCTCTCTTTTTCAATTCACCATTCTGACTTCCCTCTTCCCTCTTCCCCCTTCTCTTCATGCCTGCTCAGCGCCTCCCCTGGTACCCCTCCTCCCTCCCATTCTCCTCTCCTATCAGATTCCTCCTCCTTAAACTCTTCCACCTATCGCCTCCCGGCTTGGCACTTCACACCCACCTTCCTTCTCACTTGGGTCTCACCTGACATCTGCTGGCTTGTACTTCTCCTCCTCCTCCCTCAACCTCCTTATTCTGCCCTTCTTTTCAATCCCTGAAGAAGGGTCTCGTCCTGAAACGTCTTCTCGTTCATTTCCGTGGACGCTGCCTGACCTGCTGAGTTCCCCCAGCATTTTGTGTGTTGCTCTGGATTTCCAGCCTCTGCAGAATCTCTTGCAGTTGGCAAAGCAACCACTCTGCCCTGCGCTTGTGGGCGGCTCTGATTTCCGAAGAAGCTCCCTTCTCGCTTTCTGTAGCCTGTCCAATAATGAGTAATCAAACGAGAATGATAGCACGTAGGTGACTTGAGTGCGAGCTTCTTCCTTTGGAGCGCACCCGATGACAGGTGATGGTTTCGTGATGAGGGCTGCTGCCAGGTGATCGCCAGAGGGAAAGGTTTGGTGACTCTTAAGGTGGATGCTTCATCGACGAGACCGTCACACGGTCACTCAGGACCATGTGTCGCAAGGCCGTGGGAACTGGGGTAGCAGCCCCAGGCAGGGCTGGGAACTGCGAAAGCTGGTTACTGAGCAGGAAAATGAAGCAATCTGATGGTCGCAAAAATATTATTCGGATTCAGCTTCATTTATTTATCATACATTTCGGGGTCGGAGTCAGGTTTATGATCGCTGACTGATGTCGGGAAATTCCTTGTTTTGTGGCAGCAATATAGTGCAGAGCATAAAATAACTATTAGAAATATACACTCACTGGTCACTGCTATATCTAACAAAATGGCCACTGGCTGCAAGTTCTTGATCTTCTGCTATTGTAGCCCATCCACTTCAAGGTTCGACGTGTTGTGTATTCACCGATGCCCTTCTGCACACCACTGTTATAATGCACGACTATTTGAGTTACTGCCTCCCATTTCCAGACATGATGCCCTAGGGATTTCAGCCATCGGACTGAAATCAACTTTTGGACTCTCCCACTTCAGTTTTTGACCTTTGGTGTTCACCCCACAGGACCTTGAACTCCATTCCATGGCTCACCGGCCCTTGTGCTTCCAGCCGGCACAGACCGCTGACTCCGAGCTCACCGATCGTGGATGTAATTGAGCAATATGACCTTACTGGCCCAGGAGGGCCTGTTAACATGCCCTATCTCTCAATAAAATAAATTCCTCTACTGTCAATGACCTGGGCTTCACCTCTGACTAAGAACTTAGAGCAGCCACTATATCAGTGCTTAGGTATCCAGCAGAGAGTGACTCACCTTGTGAACTCAAGGACTTTCTACCGCCTCTATTGGTTTATTGTTATAAATTGGGTTATCAAAACTACCCAACCCTTCAGTAGCACTAGCCTTCCCATCATCAAGGATGTACTTACAGAAAGGTGTCGGAAAAGGGCCAGCAACATCATGAATGATCCCACTCACCCGACTCATAGACTGTATGTCCCACTCCCATCAGGGAGGAGGCTACGTAGCATCCACACCAGGACCACCAGACTCAAAAACAGTTACTTTCCCCAAGCAGTGAGGCTGATCAACACCTCCATTCACTAACTTCACCCCTCCACAGCCCTACCATCACTACTTTATCAATAATTTCCCATCAGTCACCTTATCTACAGATATTTCTGTGCCTAGCGTCACTTTATGGACATACAATCAATCCGTGTATACAAGCTGTCTTATGTATTTATATTTATTGTGGGTTTTAAAAATTATTATTATTGTGTTCTTTACCTCGTGTTTTTTTTTGTACTGTGACCGATCCGGAGTAACAATTAGTTTGTTCTCCTCACGCTTGTACGCAGGAAACAACGTTAAACAATCCTGAATCCATTGTTACGTGTAGCAAAGTGCAGTGAAAAAATTTGTTTTACATGCTGTCCATACAAATCCTCGGTGCATTGAGGAAGTACCAGGGAAATAGAAGCAGAAACATGAGTAAGTGCAGTGCAGCAAAAAATGACAACGACCTGGCTCTCAATGTGGACAAGGCAAAAGAGATGATTGTGGACTTCGGGAAGGCACAGGTCGACTACTCTCCCTTTGCACATTGATGGCTCCTGCCGTGGAGAGAGTGAAGAGCACAAAGTTCCTTAGTGTGCACCCTAACAGATGATTTAACATGGACCCATAACACTTCTTCACTAGTCACGAAGGCACAGCAGTGTCTACACTTTCTGCGGAGTTTAAAGCGTGCCTGGCTCCCTGCCCCCATCCTGACAACTTTCTACAAGAGGAGCATCGAGAGTGTCCTGTCTGGCTGCATCATTGTGTGGTACGGAAGCTGCAAAGCATCGAACCACAAGACACTTCAGAGGACAGTAAAAATGGTTGAAAGGATCACCAGGGTCTCCCTCTGCCCTCTTTCTGACATTGTAGACGAAGAGCCTGAAGTATTGTTGAGGATCCCTAACCCCATCCCATAATCTTTTTGACCCACTACTGTCAGGAAGGAGGTATGGGAGCATCAGGACTGGGACTGCCAGACTTGGTAACAGTTTTTTCCCTCAGGCTGTGAGACTAATGAATACCCTGTCACCACCGAGGTCTCGTCACTAGGGAAGAGAACTGCTGAGTTACCTGTGCATTTTTGAATTATATTTATTATCTTGTTTGTGGTAATATTTAGTTTTATGTGCTGTGTGTGATATATGTAGTGTGGGTGTGCCATGTCAGGAGGAACATTGTTTCATTTGGTTGTATACATGCACTGTCAGATGACAATAAACTTGAACAATAAGGTGCAAGATCATAGCGAGGTAGGTTGTGAAGTCAAGAGTCCATCTTATTGTCCTAGGGGACTGTTCAATAGTCTTAGAGCAGCGAGCAAGAAGCTGTCCTTGAGCCTGGTGGTACTTCCTTTCAGACTTCTGTACCTTCTGCCCGATGGCAGGGGGAGAAGAGTGAATGTGCGGGGTGGGTGTGGTGTCTTTGATTACCCTGGCTGCTTTACCGAGCCAGTGGGGAGGTTAGACAGAGTCCATGGTGGGGGGGGGGGGGGGGGGGAGTTGGTGTCTTATCCACTATCTAAACGTTTATTACCTCCATGACCAATGTCCAGAGACTGCCGTCTGAACCAACAGGAAGATCAACTGGCCAGGTGACTGAGTTGGTGCTGTACAAGGTGAAGCTGAGATCACACTTGGAGACCTGTGTACCATTCTGGACAGCTAGTAATATGACAGGGGTCATTAAGTTGGAAAGGCTTTCAGAAAGATTCATGAGGAAGTTCCCAGGATGTGGGCTTGAGTTTCAAGGAGAGACTAGAGAGACTGTCTTCCCTGGAGTTCAAGAGGCCGAGACGTGACCTTATAGATGCTTCTAAAGAGGGGTGTAGAGAAGTGGATGGTGACAGACATTTTCCCCAGAGTTGGGGAATGAAGAACTAGAGTGAAATGATTAAGCAAAGCGAGAGAGAGAGAAAAGAGATTTGGTAGGATCTTGAGAGACAGTATTTTCACACATAGAGTGTTGTGTATGTGGAACGAGCTGCCAGAGGAAGTAGTAGGTGTGGGAATAATAACGACATTTAAAGGATATTTGGACAGGTACGTAGATAGGAAAGGCTTAGAGGTTTATGTGAACTCTCTGCAGTTTGCTGTAGTCACGGGCAGATCAGTTGACATGCCAACCAGGAATGAATGTAGATAGAATTGTTTGTAGGGTTGTTTGCAGAGCCTGGAGGTTGGGTCACAAACGTTTCATCACCAGCTGAGGTGAAAATCAGTGCTCACTGACAACTGGTGACAAAACGTTTGGGAGATAACCTCCAAGCTCGGCGAACAACACTACAAACAAGCAGCCAGCCCCAGCTACCAATTCTCTCTCTCATTTCAAATCCAGATAGAGCATCGATTGCTGGAGACTTGCCGGATTCCAGTAGTCTCCCGTGGAAGCTGAAGTGCTGATGAGTGTTGTGACAGTGGTGTCTACGTGGTTGGACCAAGACAGGCTACTGGTGACGTTCAAAGGCTCACAGGAGTACCACAGCCCACAGGTTCCTCTGCAAGTCACACTCCTTAAAGATTTTTAAATACTTTACAGATTACAGATTAGCTTTTATTTATCACACATGCATCAAAGCATACAGTGAAATACCTTGTTTGCCTCAACGACCAGTACATTCTGATGATTGTGCTGGGGGAAGCCCATAGGAGGCTCCGTGCTTCCGGTATCAACTCACTAACCCTAACCTGTACCTCACTGGAATGTGGGAGGAAACCAGAGCACCTGGAGGAAACCGACATGGTCACGGGGAGAACATACAAGCACTTAAATAGCAGCAGCAGGAATCACATGTCGAACGTATAGCTGACGTTGTAAACGGTTACACTAACTGCTACACTACCGTGCTGAATCCAATCGGCAGACCTTCTTTGTCTAAATAGGGTCCGACCACAGTACATCACAAAAGCAAACCTTTCAGTGCTAGAAGTGCACGGTCTTGGAGCTTCCCAACAGATTTGTGGGGACCAGAGGGCACAGCCTCAGCATAGAGAGATGTCCATTCAGAACGGAGATGGGGAGGAATTTCTTTAGCCAGAGAGTGGTGAATCTACAGAATTCATTGCCACAGGCATCAATGGAGGCCAAGTCATTTGGTATATTTAAAGGTAGAGGTTGATAGGTTCTTGATTAGTCAGGGCCTGAAGGGTTATGGGGAGGTTCGGGCTGAGGGAGAAATGTCTCTCCTATGGTGAAATGGCTGTGCAGACAGTGGGCCAAATGGCCTAAGTCTATTCCTATATCTTATAGTCTTAATGACTCCAGGAAGGATTGCAGTCATTCAGGAAAACAGTTCCCCACCTCCCCAAGGGCTGTGAGGGATGGTCCATTACTAGTAGGAGGAGTGTGATCCCTCGAGCCGAGTCGGATTTCTCCTCAGGGGTTAGTTATTGGTGGGTCCTCAGCTGGCTGTAGAGGCTAGACTGAAATCCACGTATACTGATGAGGGGCTTCCAGACCTCATAATCCTGCCCCCTTTGCCACTTGCTGATTGCTGTAGGACTTAATCTGGGATGTTAGGGTGGATTGCTGTCATGGAGAACGCCCGTGCGTGACTTTGTCTAACATGGGGAGGCTGATGCACGGCCCTTGACAGATTGGGCTCAGGGTCCAGTGCCGTGAGTGCAAGAAAACCGGGTACCCTTCACTGCTGCTGACTCCCTCTCGTCTGGCACCTCGCCCTTGACCTAACCACCTTGGGTTGACCCTACCTGGAGGTGGCATCGATCCCAGCATCGCAGGAACTCACAAGCCTCTCCACCACGACAAGGTGACAATCCTCAGAGAACTACGGCCGTGCTAGCGATGTCCAAGTCCTGGAAAATGTGTGAAAGAAGTAACTGGTGGAGGGTGGGAAAGGTGAATCAGGGCGGTGAAAGTTAGACCAGAGGAAACTAACCATGATCAGTGCAACCTTAGCCATTGGGAGGATGTGGTATTGAGCAAATAGTTGGCTATTGATAGCACTTCTAATCTTAGAGTACTCTCTTTCAAAAAAAAAACAGCAAGTGGAAAAATGATACCTTGTGGTCTCAGTTTAGTGAGGGAACATGGAAGGAACCAGAGAGGGGGGGGGGGGGAGGTGGGGTTGGCATTGAGGAATTGTAAGCTTTGGTGGGACCCAAAAGATCTAATTGCTAATGGAAAATTCTTTTCTTGCTATTACCATCAGGCAGGAGGTACAGGAGCCTTAGTTCCCACACCACCAGGCTCAGGTGAACAGCTATGACCATTCAACCATCAGGTCCCTATACCAACATGGATAACTTCACTCACCATAACTCTGAACTAATTCTACAACCTACAGACTCACTTTCAAGGACTCTTTAAACCAATATTCTCAGTATTATTATTTTTAAAATTTACACAGCTTGTCTTCTTTTATGCATTGATTGTCAGTTCTTTGTGTATAGCTTTTTCATAACTTTGCATGTATAGTTTATTCGTGCCTGCAAGAAAATGAATCTCAGGATAGTATGTAGTGATGTATACATACATAACTTCATAAAATGTAGTCTGTAAAACTCCCTTGGGGCCCCGACTTTCACTGTGTTAAGGGCAGTGTGGTAATGTAGTGGTTAATGTAGTGCTTTATAGCACCCGTGACCTGAGTTAAATTTCCACTGCTGTGTGTAAGGAGTTTGTACGTTCTCCCCATGACCGTGCTGGTTTCCCTTGGGTGCTGCCGTTTCCCCCCACGTTCTGAAGACGTATGGGCTCGGGTTAGTAAATGGTGGGCATGCTACGTTGTGTGCTGGAAGCATGGTGACACTTGTGTGCTGTTCCCAGCACAACCCTGGACTATGTTGGTCTTTGACAAAAAAGAATCATTTGACTATGTTTCATAGAAACATAGAAAACCTACAGCACAATACAGGCCTTTCGGCCCTCAATGCTGTGCTGAACATGTCCTTGCCTGAGAACGACCTAGGCTTACCCTTAGTCGTCTATTTTTCTAAGTTCTGTGTACCTATTGAGGAGTCTCTTAAAAGACCCTATCGTTTCCGCCTCCACCACCGCCTCCGGCAGCCCATTCCACGCACTCACCACTCTCTGCGTAAAAAAAAAAAACACTTACCCCTGACATCTCCTCTGTACCTACTTCCAAGCACCTTAAAACTGTGCCCTCTTGTGCTAGCTATTTCATTCCTGGGGAAAAGCCTCTGACTATCCACACGATCAATGCCTCTCATTATCTTGTACACCTCTATCAAGTCACCTCTCATCCTCTGTCGTTCCAAGGAGAAAAGGCCGAGTTCACTTAACCTATTCTCATACGGCATGCTCCCCAATCCAGACAAAATCCTTGTAAATCTCTTCTGCACCCTTTCTATGGTTTCCACATCCTTCCTGTAGTGAGGCGACCAGAACTGAGCACAGTACTCCAAGTGGAGTCTGACCAGGGTCCTATATAGCTGTAACATTACCTCTCGGCTCTTAAACTCAATCCCTCATTGTGATGTACATGTGACCAATAAAACTAATCTTTAAAATGTCCCTGTATCTTTTCTGGCTTAAGACCATCTTTGCAAAAGAGTGATGAAAATTGAACACAATTTTCCAAATTGCAGCCTCATCTTGTACAACTTCAACATGTCATAGTCGGTGTCCTGACTGATTCAGAGAACCAAAACAACACACGCAAAGTGCTGGAGGAACTCAGCAGGTCAGGCAGCATCTATGCAAAAGAGTTGACAGTCAACGCTTCAGGCCGAGACCCTCCTTCAGGGCTGAGAGGGGAGGGAGAAGATGCCTAAATAAAAAGGTTTGGGTGTGGGAAGGAGGGGAGCTGGAACGTGATAGATGAAGGCAAGTGGGTGAGAAAGGTCAAGGGCTGGAGAAGAAAGAATCTGATGAGAGAGGAGAGTGGACAGTAGGAGAAAGGGAAGGAGGAGAGGATCCAGGGGGAAATAATAGGCTAGTGAGAAGAAGTGAAATGTTAGAGTGGGGAATAGAAGAAGTGGGGATTTGTTCACTGGGAGGAGAAAACGATATTAATGCCATCATGTTGTAGAGTACCCGGATGGAATATAAGGTGTTCTTCCTCCACCCTGATCAACACGTCAGAGCTAAAATCGACATGTTAGAACCAAAAACCTTCTTCAGTACCCTGTTGGACTGTGACTGCATGCTCAGGAAACCCGTGTGCTTGTACTGGGTCTCACCATTTTACAACACTCCCTAGGACCCTGCCATTCACTGTGTTAAGACCATAAGATATAGGAGCAGAATTAGGCCATTTGGCCCAAAGAGTCTGCTCCACCATTTCATCATGGCTGATCCATTTTTCCTCTCGGCCCCAGTCTCCTGCCTTCACCCTGAATCCCTTCATGCCCTGAATAATCAAGAATCTATGATGTCTGCCTTAAATATATGTAAAGTCTTGGCCTCCACAGCTGCATGTGACAAAGAATTCCACAGATTCACCACTCTCTGGCTAAAGAAATTCCTCCTCATCTCTGTTCCAAAAGGATGGCCCTCTATTCTGAGGCTGTGTCCTCTGGTCTTAGACTCTCCCACCATAGGAAGCATCTTCTCCACATCCAGTCTATCAAGGCGATAGGTTTCAACTGGGCCACCCTTTGTTAGAGGTGGTGTGGTTTTGTAGAGGCTGGCGTAATGCTTTACAGCAACAGCACTCTGGGTTCTGGTCTCACTGCTGTTTGAAAGGAGTTTGTACTTTCTCCCCCTGACTGCAGGGGCTTCTTCCAGGTGCCCTGCTTTCCTCCTACCTTCCAAAGACTTACAGATTAGGGTTAGTTGTCCCCAGCTCGTCCTTGGTCTGTGATGGTGATTTCACTGTTTGCTTTGATATTTCAGTGTACGTGTCACAAATAAAGCTAATCTCCTTTGCAGTAATGAATTGAATGGCTTCTCTTATTCCATGTCCATTGACCGCTTGTGGGAAACCTGCTTTCGGTTTGACTCTTCCTTCTCCGCCGCCACTTCCCCTTGTGACAGAGGGAGGATTTGCCCTGCTTTCGGTGTTATCTGCTCTAGGGATCTCGGTAGAGCCGCTGGTTTCCTATCTGGACGTGGACTGATGTGACTCAGAGTTTGTGAGCCCTCTTAACGCTCATCGCTCTGAGAATAGAGATTTACTGTGAATTCCTTTGCTGACTCAAAATCACAAGGAAGTCAGAAAAAGGGAAGAAAGGGTATTGGAGTCCATACAGACTGAAACAAGCCGTATGTTCCATCATACCCATGCCAGGTCAAGGTGATGCCGAGCTGCGGTCTCCGTGGAGACTGTGGATCAGATTTAGTTGTGTTTTCATTTTATAGAGATGGTTTTGGGGCTGAGTGGTGACTTAAAGGTTAGTTTTGGGTTTAGGAAAAGGAATGTGGAAGGGTTAGAGGTCAGGCCTGTGTTTCATGCTCAAAGTGCAGCGATGTGGATGGGTGATAAGGACGTTTGAACTCTGGGCCTCCACTCCATGTTCAAAGGCCAGCAATGTGAGAAGGGTGATGAAGGGCCACGACAATTCTAGGCTGCCGCTCAGAGTACAAAGGCCAGTGACGTGGGTAGGTGATGAAGGGCATCTGTGGATGTCAGGCAGGGAAATGGAGCTCAAGTTGAGATCAGATCAGTTCAGCCACGGGAACGAGTCCGTAAGACCATAAGACATGGGAGCAGAACTAGGCCATTCGGCATTATGGCTGATTTATTTTCCCTCGCAACCCCAATCTCCTGCCTTCTCCCACTAACCTTTGACATTGCTAATCCAGAGCCTCTCAACCTCATTTTAAATATGCCCAATGACGTGTCCTCCACTACGGTCCCTGGCAATGAAATCCACACATTCACCACCCTCTGGCTGAACAAATTCTTCCCCATATCAGTTCTAAAGGGGCATCCTTGTATTTTGAAGCTCTACCCTCTAGTTCTAGACTCTCCCTGCTATTGGAAACATCCTCTCAACATCCATTCTATCTAGGCCTTTCAATATTTGATAAGTTTCAGTGAGAATTCCCCCGCCCCAAAGGTGTACAGAAGGAAACGGAATCTTGGGTAAGTGGTCAGTACTGACTAAGATGCACAGATCCTTTAAATTTTACCTAGAGAATATTCTGACTCCCGAACCAAAAGTGCGATATTGAATCAGTACTCTGTGAGGCAGTGCTAAATTGTTTGTCAGTGCACTTGAAAATTCTGTGGAATTCTGAGGGGACAAGTTTAGTTGGGTGGTTTAATTTAGTTTAGTTTGATGGAGCATTTAATGGCTCTCACCTGTACTTGCTGGGATTTAGAAGAATGACGAGGAATCTCTGTCATGGTGTATGCTGGCAACAACTGACCCAGCTGTGGAGGAACGACAGACTGTCACGTAGAGACAGAAGCAATGGGTTATATAAAGGAGTTCCAACAGAACATCGGGGCATGAACGAGCAATACCGTGGGACAAATCGTTCTCAAGATGAGCGCTACTTGGGAGTCCGCTTTAAATAATCACAGAATGTAGAGAGCCCGAGCTAGTCACGATTAACTTGACAAGATTAAGCAGAAAGCACAAGGGGTTAATAATTTTCGTTAAGCCAGCAATTAGTAAATACAGGTACTTGAGAAACTTAGAAGCCCAATGTTCTATGGCAAACTGCAGAGGCTCACAGAGCTCATGTAAATCTCATTGAAACCTATCAGATTGAGTGGATGTGGAGATGATGGTTCCTAACACTGGGGAGTCTAGGACCAGTGTCCACAGCCTCTGAATAGAAGGATGTCCCTTTGGAATAGAGATGAGAATGCATTTCTTTAGCCAGAGAGAGGTGAAACTGTGGAATTCATTGCCACAGATGGCTGTGGAGGCCAAGTCATTTGTTGTATTTAAAGCGGAGGTTGATGGGTTGTTGACTAGTAAGGACTGCCGCGATGCCCCAGCACTAGCACCTGTCTCGATATTTGAGCTCTTTTCTTGGGGAGGGAAACATCAGTAGCACCCTCCCACTCAGCTTTTGTTTCTCACAGTGGGACTGTCCCGTGAGGGAGAAGGGAGAAGGTTCAACTCACTGTGTGCAAACGAGTGCTTCCTGCAACCTGGTCTCAGCTGGAGGGACAGGTTCAACTTTGAGTCCATCTTCTGAATTCGGTCTGAGATTGTCTGTAGACGGAAACAGCCAGGTTTGGGTTCTTGGAGTTTTTGTAGGGCCGTGAATTCCTCAAAAGTGTCTGGCTCATTGTCACTGTTCTCAAAGCTGATTGGCTGGTTATTGACCAAGTCAAACCTCGAGATATAACATCACCTTATGACTCTTTCGGAGACTGCGGTTCTGAGTTTTATTGACTCACCTTAGAAAACATGCTCTCGTTATGCATCACGGTAACCCTTCTGCATGTCACCATCAGAAACTGTGGAGAGTTGTGGACACAACTCAGCACGTCACTAAAACAGCCACCCGTCCATGGACTCCGTCTAATCTTCCCTCTGCCAACATAATCAAAGACCCCTTACACAGACATTTCTCTTTTCTCCTCTCCCATCAAGCAGAAGATACAAAAGCCCGAAAGCATGTACCACTAGGCTCAAGTGCAGCTTCTGTTCCACGGCTAAAAGCTGATTCAATAGTCTCCTAGTCAGATAAGTTGGACACTTGACATCACAATCTACCTCATTATGACCATAGACCTTAATGTTTACGTCCACTACACTTCCTCTGTGGCTGTTACACCTTGTTTCCGTTTTCCCTTATTCCACCCCAGAGCAGTGCGTAATGAACTGATCTCTATGAACAGTATGGAAGATGAGCTTCTCACTTTCTCACAGAACATGCAACAAGTGGGGTATAGATCAAAGAAGGATATAGATCAGTTGCAGAAATGAGCAGAGAAATGGCAGAGGATTTTATCTGGACTAGTATAAGGTGCTGGAATTCAAAGTTCAAAACAAATTTATGATCAAAGTACGTATATGTCACCATATGCCACATTTCATTGCCAGAGGTGGCTGTGGAGGCCAAATCAGTGGGTATATTTAAAGCAGAGGTCGATAGATTCTTGATTGGCCGAGGCATGAAGAGTTATGGGGAGAAGGCAGGAGAATGGTGTTGAGAGGGAGAATAAATCAGCCATGATAGTATGGTGGAGCAGAGTCAATGGGCCAAGTAACTTAATCTTGCTCATGGTTACGGGGAGAAGACAGGATAATGCAGCTGAGAGGGAAAATAAATCAGCCATATTTGAATGGCAGAGCAGACTCACTTGACTGTACAGTCAACTTCTGACCCCATGTCATGTCGTCTTATGATGATCCAATGGTTTCATGGTCACCGTTGCTGATAAAAGTAGTTTTCTGGATTTTCTTTGTTGCATGAGCTACAACTCACTGCTGCCTCAGTGAAATGTGAGCTTCAGTCTCCAAAGACCAAGCTGGTATATTAACTGCTGAGGTAATGTGGTACATTATCACTGGGAATGTTGATTATCACTCCACAGCGAACTTTCCACCTTCCTTATCATCCTTACAGCTCCTTTGCCTCTACCCCACTCTTCCAGTACCCCTCCATTCCCTCTCTCCCCTCCTCTTTTCTACCTTTCTCCCTCCTTCTCTCTTCTCTGTCCATCACAGCTTCTCTCCACCTACCCACTGCTCTACCAGTCAACAGTCTCCTTCTCTCCCTCCCCTTTTACCGTTCCACCCACACCTCTTTCTTCTCCCTTTGCCTCTTCCCAATCCTGTCCACCTTCCCTCCTTATGATTTCCCTCTCACTTCTTCCTCATCTGCCCCCTCACCCTTCCTAATATGCCTCCTCACCTCTTCCTCTCTTCTCCTAACCACTTTACTTCTCTGTTCTAATCTCCCCTTGTCCTGCCCAACTCAACTCCCCTTCCCATCTCCCTCACCCACCCACTCCCAATTCCCTCCCACTATCTGTCCCCCTTTCCCCATCTCCCCATCCCCTTCCCTCTCCCTCTCCCCCTCTTGATTCTCTTTGTCTCTCTCCTTTTCTCTTTCTTTCTTTCTTTCCCTCTGTCTCTCACTGCCTCCCCCTCCCTAACCCCATTCACTCTCACTTTCCTTAATCTCTCCCTCCCTCTCTCTCTTTCTCTCCCTCTCTTTCTTTCCCTCCCCTTGACTACATTCCCTCTCCCTTACTCGATCTCTCTTCCCCCTCACCCCATCTTTCCCTTTCTCTCTCCATCTCCTCTCTCTCCCCAGCACCATTCCCTCCCCTTTCCTCAATCTCTCTCCCCCTCCTCCCTCCCCCTCCTCCCGCTCTCTCCCCTCTCTCCCCCCTCTCTCCTCCCCTCCCCTCATTCTCTTCCTTCTCTCCTACTCCCTCTCCTCCCCTCTCTCCTACCCCCTCTTCTCCCCCTCTCTCCCCCCCCACCCCCCTCTCTCACCTCCCTCTCTCCTCCCCAATCCCATTCTCTATCCCTTTCCACAGTATCTGCCCCTCCCTCTCTCTGTCGCTGCTCCCCTCCCTTCCTGTGAAGCCCCCAGGCACGAGGACCCAGCCTTCCCCAGGCTGTGTGACGTGTATGTGGCTGACGTAATCTGGCACCCAGTCACTGAGTGTTTCTGCAGCCTGTGGTGAGGCACAGCGTGGGCCTGTGACAGACACCTGCTCCTGTTGTCACGTCACTTACTAAATCACCCCCTTGCCTTCCGCTCTGCCGTCTCCCTGTTGCTCGGCATGGTGTTAACTAATTCAGAGGTGTCTATGCTCTGAGGTTGTCTTTTTCCTACCCCTCTTCCAGGAATGAGGCTTGCCTCGGGTAGACAGAGAGTGCCCTGGCACTTATTCCCTTTCCTTTCCTCTTTCTGGAACCAAGATTATTGGTGCATAGTTCATTAAAAAGGTTTATTAGAATGATCCCGGGAATGAAGGGGTTAACACATGGAGAGTGTTTAATCGCTCTGGGCCTGTACTCGCTGGAATTTAGAAGAATGAAGGAGGATCTCATTGAAATCTATCTAATTTTGAAACCTATCTAGACAGAGTGGGTGTGGAATGGATGTTTCCTGTAGTGGGCGAGTCTAGGGTCAGACAGCACAGCCTCAGAATATAGGGACATCCCTTAAGAACAGAAATGAGGAAGAATTCCTTTAGCTAGAGGGTATTGAATCTGTGGAATTCATAGCCACAGACAGCTGTGGAGGCCAAGTATATTTAAAGCAGAGGTTGATAGATTCTTGATTAGCCAGTGTGTCAAAGGAGAAGACAGGAGAAGGCGGTTGAGAGGGATAATAAATCTGCCCTGATAGAATGCTAGAGAAGATTCAATGGGCTGAATGGACAAATTCTGCTCTTGTGTCTTGTGCTCCAAAGCAGTGTCGCAGGTAGACAAAGTGGTGGCATCATCAGTCAGGGCGCTGGGAACATTATGGGGCAGTTTTATAAATTATTAGTGAGGCCGCACTTGGGCATACGCCGTACAGTTTTAGTCACCCTATTATAGGAAGTGCGTGGTTAAACTGGAAAGAGTACAGAAAAGATTTGCAAGGATGCTGCCAGGACTGGAGGGACTGAGAGCTTTGCCAGGCTAAGTCTTTATTCCCTGGAACATATGGGAGCAGTGACCTTGTAGAGGTATCTGAAGTTATGAGGGATGTAGATAGGGTCAGCAATAACAGTCTTTTCCCCCAGGGCAGGGGAGTCCAAAATTTGGGGGCATAGGTTTAGGGTGACCAGGAGACCATAAGGTATAGTAGCAGAATTAGACCATTTGGCCCATCGAGTCTGCTCCCCAATTCTATCATGACTAAATTACTCTCTCTGTCTCTCTCAACCCCGTTCCCCTGCCTTCTCCCTGTAAGAGTGGAAAGATTTACAAGAGGCAACATTTTCACACAGAGGGTGGTGAGTATATGGAACAGGCTGCCAGAGGAAGTGGTTGAGGCAGGTACAGCAGTATCATTCAAGTACAGGGAGGACCAGGGCTTGGGCAATATCAGCCGAACGCATTAAATTTATTTATTTATTTATTGCGAGCTCTACTGCCCAGCAACCCCCTGATTTAACCCCAGTTTAATCACGAGACAGACTACAATGACCAATTACGACCTGCCAACCTTCGGACCAGTCTTCGGACTGTGGGAGGAAAACTGGAGCACCCCGAGAAAACCCACGTGGTCACCCACGTATAAACTCCCTACAGGCAGCGGCGGGAATTGAACCTGGGTCTCCTGTACTGTAAAGCGTTGTGCTAACCACTACGCTACTGCGCCGCCCCAACTGGGACTAGCTGGGTGGGCCTCGTGGTCGGCATGGACTGGTTGGGCTGAACGGCCTGTATCTGTGTGGTATTGTCCAATGGCTATGACTCTTTCTCCCATTCCTCACTCACTCCTGCGCCATCTTTTCCCATGCGGTCGCCACATCTCAGAACTACTTACTGAGGTGGGGCCACGCTGAGGTTACGAAGGGTGCTCTGCAGAGGCAGACCTTTATCTCTTCACCCTATTCTCTCCCTGTACTTTGTAGCTCCCTTCCCACACAGTGTTTCCTGCTTTGTAACCAGTGCTGGTAACTGAATGATATAAAGTTATGAGAGCAGAGATAGGGTAGAGAGCCATCGGCAATTGGCTTATTATTGTCACGTACCAATGCGCAGTGAAAAACTTTGTTTGCATGTTATCGTCACCATCAGCTTTCAGCACACAATGATCCAACCTATGAATACTACTTCAGGTTTTTTTTGCTCTCTTTTTAAACGATTTATTTAATTTGATTTCATATATATTGAATTCTGGTTAATTGGGACACACTTCGGCCCATTCAAGCTGTTGCCCCAATTAGTTGAAGTTCCACGGAAATAGTTAAGAAGTTACAAAAGATGGCAAACTACAAATGAAATACAGAACAAATTAGAACACTTCATGGACCCTGTTCAGATTACAGAGGAGGAGGTGTTTGCTATCCTGAGGCAAATCAGGGTTAATAAATCCTCAGAGCCTCGAACCATACGGGGGGGCAAGTGCAGAAACAGCTAGGGCCCTAGCAGGGATATTTAAATTATCCTAAATGACCGGAGAGGTACCAGAGAATTGGAGGATAGCCAATTTTGTTCTGCTGTTTAAAAAAGGCTCTAAACAGAAACCAGGAAGTTACAGGCCGATGAGTCTGACATCAGTTGTGGGAAAGTTATTGGAAGGTATTCTAAAGGACCGGATATATAAATATTTGGATAGATGTAGACTGATTAAGGATAGTCACCATGGCCTTGTGCGAGTTAGGTCACGTCTAACCTATCTTATAGAGTTTTTCAAGGAGGTTACCAGGAAAGTAGATGAAGGTAAGGCAGTGGACGTTGTCTACAAGGTATTTGACAAGGCCTTGCATGGGATGTTGGTCAGGAAGGTTCAGTCACTCAGCATTTAGGATGAGGTTGTAAACTGGATTAGACATTGGCTTTTTGGGAGAGGCCATAGAGGGATATTAGATGGTCGCCTCTTTGGAGACCTGTAATAAATGGTGTGCTGCAGGGATTGGTGCTGGGTCTTTAGTTGTTTGTCATCTCTACCAATGATCTGGATGATAATACGGTTAAATGGATGAGCAGGTTTGTGGATGACATGAAGATTGGGGGTGTAGTGCACAGTGAAGAAGGTTATCATGGCTTGCAGAGGGATCTCCATCAGCTGGGAAAATGGGCTGGAAAAATGGCAGATGGAACTTAATGCAGACAAGTGCAAGGTTTTGCATTTGATTGGACCAACCAGGGTAGGTCTTACACAAGGAGTGTGGTAGAACAAAGGGATCTGGGAATTCAGGTCCATAATTCATTGGAAGTGGCAACACAGATGAATAGGACCATAAAGAAAGCTTTTGGAACATTGGCCTTCATAAATCAATGTATTGAGTACAGGAGATGAGATGTTATGTTGAAGTTGTATGAGACATTGGTGAGGCCTAGTTTGGGGTATTGTGTGCAGTTTTAGTCACTTGCCTACAGGAAAAATGTAAACAAGGTGGAAAGAGTACAGAGGTGTTGCTGGGTCTGGAGGACTGGAGTTATAAGGAAAATTATGAGGGGTATAGATAGTGTAAATGCAAGCAGGCTTTTCCACTGAAGTTGGGTAGGACTACATGCAAAGGTCATGGGTTAAGGGTGAAAGATGAAAAGTTTAACATGAACATGAGGGGAACTTCTTCACTTAGAGGGCTTGGGAATGTGGAATGAGCTGCCAGCATAACTGGTACATGTGAGCTTGATTTCAACGTTTAAGAGAAGTTTGTATAGGTACATGGATGGTCGGGGTATGGTATGGAGGGTTATGGCAGGTCGATGGGAGTAGGCAGTTTAATGGTTTGGCATGGACTGGATGGGCCAAATGGCCTATTTCTGTGTGACTACTGCAGTACTATAAAAGTGTGTATGAGTTCTTGATAGTTATCGACAGAGCAATTAATCCAGTGTCTCCTGCCGTGTTCCTTGTGAACGATCAAAATCAGCACAGACACCTAATGCAAATGATGCACTGCTTTTTGAATTGGCGTCTGCCGGCCCAAATAGGCACGCACAGCTGGCTCTATTTAAAACCTGTTATCTTGAAGTACTGTGTAGTGTCTGATGCCCACACAAGTGCACACTACAGACGCTGGTTAGAAACTGTTCGGCGGCATTCCCCTGCCCAATAAAGCAGCATACTGTCCCAAATAGACTGTGTGTCCCGGCAATTTTCTCCATTAGTTTTTGTTCTTTTAACAGTTTTTCCAAGTAAGCAGTTGCCCTGATTACCTGGTGGCCTGATTAACTGGAATCCTTCTTACTATAATTTATAAGTATTTATTTTTGTATTTTATATTTTTTGATGTATGCACTGCTGGTGCAAAAATCATATTTCGCAACATACGGTGGTGATGTTAAATCTCATTCTGATTTCAGCACATCAGTGCATTGAGGTAGTACAAGGGAAGATAATAACAGAATGCAAAATGCGGTGTTGCAGTTTCGGAGAAAGTGCAGTGCAGGAAGGCAATAAGGTGCAAAGCCACAGTGAGGTACAGGTACATTGTGAGGTTAGTGGACAAGAAGTCTGTTCAATAGTCATATTACAGTGGGATAGGAACTGTCCTTGAGATTGTGGCGTGGGAGAGGTAGTAGTTGGTATCAGGAATGACATGGCAGAGGAGGTGGTGGGGGCAGGGACAGCATTTAAGACCATCCGGACAGGCGAGGCATAGAGGGGTGTGGAATTCATGCAGGCAAGTGGGATTAGTATGGGTTCAGCATAGATGTGATGGGCTGAAGGGCCTATTTCTCGGCTGTGCATCTCTGTGACTCATTTTTTGGCACAGCTCACTGCTGGTGCTTCAGTGCAAACTATAACTTGAGTTCTCCGTTGCTGTGACACAGCAATTAATTGTTAACTCCATACACTGGAATCAGAATCAGGTTTATTAACACTGACGTAGAGTATGTTGAGATATTTGTTGTTTTGTGGCAGCAGTACAGTGCAATACATTTTCAAAAAAGTCACAAGGCTTTGATCAGACCACACTTGGAGTATTGTGAGCAATTTTAGGCCCTTTATCTAAGAAAGGATGTGCTTGCATTGGAGAGGATCCAGAGTATGAAAGGGTTAACGTATGAGGAGCATTTGATGACTCTGGGCCTGTGCTCGCTCGAGTTTAAAAGAATGAGGGGGAGTCTCATTGAAACCTATCAAGTATTGAACAAACTAAAAAGAGTGGATGTGGAGAGGATGTTTCCCAGAGTGGGTGAGTCTAGGACCACAGGGCACACCCTCAGAAGGACTTCTGTTCAGATGGGGAGGAATTTCTTTAGCTAGAGGGTGGTGAATCTGTAAAATGCATTGCTATAGATGGCTGTGTATAGTTAAAGCGGAGGTTGACAGGGACCTGATTAGTGAGGGTGTCAAAGGTTATGGAGTGAAAGCAGGAGAATGGGGTTGAGAGGGATAATAAATCAGCCATGATGGAATGTGGGAGCGTACTCAATGGGCTGAATGATCTAGATCTGCTACTATGTCTAATGGTCTGATTATCATACAGTAAGTTACAAAAATATATTGGAATAAAGTGGGAAAGAGGAACGGCAAGTTACAATAAGGAATAAAACCTAAAATAAAAGTGAGGTAGTGTTCCTGGTTTTACGGACTGTTCACTATTCTGCTGACGGAGGGGGAGAAGTTGTTCCTAAAGAAGACATGTACTCAGCATCTTAGGAACAGCTTCTTCCCCTCCACCATCAGATTGTCGAACGGATTCTGAATGGGCAAGGCTTCTGCCGTTGCTGACAGCGTTTCTACTGTCTTAGATTGAATTAGAGGGCAGGTTGAGGCACAGGGCTGTGGGGAAAATGGGCACAGACTTCATGGCGTTATTCCCTGGAGCGCAGAAGACTGAGATGAGATAAAGTTTAGCTTTGTTTGCCACATTTGCATCGAAGCATACAGTGAAGTGCACTGTTTACGTCAATGGCCAGCACAGTCTGAGGATGTGCTGGGGGCAGCCCGCAAGTGTCGCCACGCTTACGCCTCAAACGTAGCTTGCCCACAGTTTAGTAATCCTAACCCATACGTCCTTTGGAATGTGGAAGGAAGCTGGAGAAACCCTTGCAGACTTGTAAAAAAATCCTTACAGGCCGTGGCAGGAATTCAATCCTAACCACCAGTGCCATAAAGCAGAGTGCTAGCCACTGCACGACAGTGCTGCCCCACTATCTCACGTTGATGTCACCACTTACAATCCCGTGATTCATTTTCTTTCAGGCATTCACAGTAGCACGAAGAAATACAATAGAATCAGTGTAAAGCTGCACACAAAGCCTGACAAACTATCAACGTGCAAAAGAAGACAAAGTGTGCAATTACAAAAAAAAAATATTGAAATCATGAGTTGTGAAGAGTCCTTAAAAGTGAGTCCATAGGTTGTGGAGTTAGTTGAGTGCTGAGGTGAGTGAAGTTATTTGTGCTGATACAGGAGCCTGTTTGTTGTAAGATAACAACTTCCTGAACCTGCTGGCATGGGACCTGTACCGCCTTGCTGTTGGCAGCATTCAGATGCTTGGCTGGTGGGGGTCTTTGATGATGGACCCCTGCCTATGTGTGTGGGTTGTGAGGTGTCTTCCCATTACTCTGCACATCTCTGATTGTGTTGCTGTGAAACTCCTGGGAGGATTTGTGGCATGTGAGTGTTAACTTTTTCCAGCGTATCATCAAAGCATTTATTTATGGGCAAGCATTTACCCACCAAGGCACGCCATTCATGACGTCGTGCGGGGTGAAATTGACGGCTGGCTGCTGCAAATATATCATGCTTATTATTATGGAGTTATAAACGTGGCCTGAGTGGAGCTTTTGATACCTCTGTGCCTGTAAAACAAATCAAATGAAATCAGGTTTAATTATTATAAAACCATTCATAGATACAGCTGAATAGACAGCGGTCCTCTGGAGCCAAGGTACAAAACATTCAAAATAGGAAGCAAACTTACAAAAATAACAAGTAACATTATTCAAGGTAGTGAGCAAAGAAGTGTATTCACTTGGAAAAAAACCCTAAAATCTCTATATGGCCCGAGGTGCTGAGCGACAATGTCTGCCAGTCGACGGGACAGTCTCCCAGCAGTATATAGATGCCCGCAATCCAGCGTGTAATTCCACCGCTGGAATAAGGGAGGACAGCACTGACGGAAGAGGCCAGGACCCAGCCAAGCTCAACCACACTGTAGCACTTTTGCATCTCTCACCGGGTCTGCAGCAGCAGGCACGCCTGCGGCTCGAGGCCTAGTCCTCGCTTGCAGCCGAGGCTACACAGCTCCCACATCACCTGTCTCATCCACCAGACAAGGGTAAGCAGCCCTGCGGCAACTTAAATTATCACCGTCCAACAGTCTTGCAATCGCAAGTGAAACGTCTGAGACAACTTCCCACAGTTATTCTGCTTGCTGCCTTCACACGCCAACTCGGATGCTTCGGGTAGCGGGCAGCAGCACAGTCTACAGCGAGGTCTGCCCCTCCGTACCCAAACTGGCTCCTCTGGTATCCCAGCCAGCTCTTCTCCCACATCCTGGCCTCGGTTGGCCCCTTGACTCCTCCGCCACCTCCTGCACTTGATGGAAGGATGAGGGGGTCTCATCAAATCCTACCGGATATTAACGTTGAAAAACGTGGATAGAGTGGATGTGGAGATGATGTTCCCAATAGCGGGACAGTTTAGCACCAGAAGGCACAGCTTCATCCTCAAAAACTGAGCGGGTTAATCTCTTTGGTTAAGATTAATTAGGGTTGTTTTCTCTGGAGCGACGGAGTCTGACGGGAGACCTAATCGAAGATTATAAGATAAGATTTAAGGATATTTATTTATTTTCTGTCTATCTATTTAGTTATTGAGATACTGTGTGGAACTGGGCCATTGGCCCTCTGAGCCACGTCACCCAGCAAACCCCAATTTTAATCTGAGCCTAATCATGGGGGCATTTTAAAATGACCAATTAACCTACCAACTGGTACGTCTTTGGTCTGTGGGAAGAAACCAGAGCACCCAAAGGAAATCCGCACAGTCACGAGGACGGCGTGCAAACTCCTTACGGGCAGTGGTGGGAATTGAACTTGTGTTGCCTGTACTGAAAAGCGTTGTGCTAACCACTACGCTACTGTGCTGCCCATATGGGTGTGTAAAAGCACAGCACAGGCCCTTCAGCCAGCGATGTTTTAGCGACCTTTTATCCTCCTCTAAGATCAATCTAAACTTTCCCTCCCGCTTAGCTTTTCATTTTCTGTTGCATTTTAAATTTTAAATCGCTCACTCTCCCCAAACAACAGTCCCCATGATCCCAAGCCCTACAGGAAGGTGTATAAGGAGGAACCCATGTGGTCGCAGAGAGGGAGGGAAACAGTGCCAATTTCACACAGATGGCAGCCAGTGCTCAGGATCGAACCTGGCACACTGGAGTTCTGAATGAGCAGCGTTGCGTCTGAGCTCACCTTAAACTCGAAGTTTGTGAAGGAAATTGAGGAGTTCAGCTATTTGCAGCGAGGGCTGGTGTGGGCTGATAGTATCCAGACCCACCACTTGAAGATGAATGTGGCTCCAGATTCCGGATGGGCGGGTTTCCACGGTGTTGATGCTCGGAAGGTTTGGCAGTGCCGGCATGCGTGATGTTGGATCGGCAGAGCTCACCGCCCGGACTGCCAGTGAACTTTCCATCCGAGGTGCCAATGCAAGGGTCTGCTAACCACAGCAAAGGTCTTTGATGGAAAGGGTGCAGGTTGCAAGTCATCCCACAGACCTGACCCCTAGGGCGGAGGAGACCCAGGCAGAAAATATCTGGAGACAAACCCGGTTTACGCGGTCATTCTCCAAGGCCCTCGCTTTGGAATGTTTTCCAGACACTCCTTCGTGTTCTGACTGGAGAAGGCATAGTGTTATTTCTTTCCCACTGGCACAGTAGTAAAGGAAAATATTCAGTCATCCAGAGTACTGTTGTGATCCCAAAAGGCTGGAGGGCTTGTGTTTTCTAACCTGATGCACAACACAGTCACCATAGAAACATTACACATACAGATGTGAGAATTGCAAAAGGTTTTCCTCCTTTCCCACCACCAGCCCTCGCACATCTGCTTTGGTCGGGGAACCAGCCCTTCTTCAGCAGCTGATAACTGCTAACTGGGTTTATTATTGCCGCATGTGCTGGGGAGCAGTGTAAAACTTTGTCTTGCATGCCGTCCATACAGTGCATTTTATCATATCTGCTCATCGAGGTCACCATCATGATGTGCCGTGCCGTATGACGTGGGCGATCATGGCCTTTCCATGACCATGATTGTTCTTGGCAAATTTTTCCTACGGAAGTCTTTTGCCGTTGCCTTCTTCTGGGCATAAGAGATTCTGCAGATAGATGCTGGAAATCCAGAGTAACACACACAAAATGCTGGAGGGACTCAACAAGTCAGGTAGCATCTGTGGAGGAGAATAAACCATTGACTTTTCAGTCTGAGATCCTTCATCGGGACCGGAAATAAAGAGGGCAGGAGGCAGGGAGATGGGACAGAGTGCGGGCTGGCAGGTGATAGATGAGACCAGGGTGAGGGGGAATGTGGGTGGGGAGGGGTGATGAAGTAAGGAGCTGGGAGGTGTTAGGTGGAAAAGGTAGACTGAAGAAAAAGGATCCTGATAGGAGGGGAAAGTGGACTATGGGAGAAAGGGAAGGAGGAAGGGCACCAGAGAGAATTGATTGGCAGGTGAGGGAGATCCAAGAATGGGTAATGGAAGAAGAGAGAAGAGGGAGGTGAGGTGAGAAATTACCAGCAGTTAGAAAAAATTGACGTTCATGCCATCAGGTTGGAGGCTACGCAGTCACAGTACGAGGTGTTCCTCCTCTGACCTGGGAATGGCTTCGTCATGATAGTAGATAAGGCCATGGACCATCATGTCAGAATGGGTATGGGGAGTGGAATTAAAACGTAAGAAAACTGGGACCCCCCTCAATCAATGCCACAAAGCTTTAGCTAATGCAGGAGAGGTGGTGGGATGATTTAGCTTCACGTCAGGCAGAGCAAGTATTTATAATGCAGAAGGATATAACTGGTCATGAGTTTTTGGTGAGGGAAGAAGAAGACAATTGTGTGATAGCAGGGTGGCCCTTTCAGAGAGCCAACTTTATCTTAATAGGCTGCTTCGCCTCCAGCTGTCTGTAAACACAACTGGACATCGTGACAGGTTACGTTTACCCAAAGCTGTAACTTCCCCTTCAGTTTGTTTACAAATTAACCATGCTGTAATGTCATAAACACAAGAGATTCTGCAGATACTGGAAATACAGAACAGCATTTGCAAAATGCTGGAAGAACTCAGCAGGTCAGGCAGCATCTATGGAGAGGGATAGATACCTCCTTACGTAGATACATTGGCACACACAGACACTCCTTCCCTCGCACAAATACCCTTCCCTCACACAGATACCTTTGCCTCACACAGATGCCCTCCTCCCACACAGATACCCTTCCCTCACACAGATACCCCTTCCCTCACACAGATACCCCTTCCCTCACACAGATACCTTTGCCTCACACAGATACCCCTCCCTTTTTGAACGTGGTGGCCAAAAGTCCTCTTCCCGCTCTCAGTACAGTTCTGCGTTCCATAAGTGAGCCTGTGCTGACCAGTAGGCTACAATCTGCACCGAACGTGTTTCAGGTTGTCCACATTTCCCCCCTGACCCCCACCTACACAGTTGGGGGCAACCTACAAGTACCCAGTTCAACCTCCCAACCCGAGCACCCCAGGGGTGTGGGGATGCCCACGCAGTCTCAGGGAGAGAGTGAAGACTCCACAAGCGGGCAGCGCCTGGGGTCAGGATCGAACCTGGGTCTCTGGCGCAGCGAGGCAGTGGCTCGAACCGGCCAATGCGTCACCCAGCCAAAGGGCGGTGGAGCTGTGCGTGGTAATCTGGTGGGGGTGGGGGGAGATCTCATCGACCCGTCTCCCTCCGCACTGTACAATCGCAACCTCTTCACTCTTAAATCTTGCAGCACAGCCTGTCTAACAGATACAATCAGTGACGTTCGGCAGTCACCCACGCCTTTGCAGTGATGCAGAGCTTAAACAAACACTTGCTATCATAACCTGAAATTTATTGTGAATGAATGTGTTCCAAACACGAAATGAAAAAAAAAGCAATGTGAGTTTAAGGAGATTATTTTCTCAAGAAGCAGGTTTGCTGCCTCTTCATTTCACACCCTTTCCCCTACAGAAACTGGTGTGTCTGAACCTTACCCAGCAAGTAATTCTCCTGCAGCGGCTGTTATATAACCTGCCCTCACTGCTGTGAAAGCCGTTCGCTGTAACCAGCCTGACACAGTGCATTGACGTTAGTTCTGAGCCTGTGCCCCCAGGTTCTGAGCACTGTGCCATGTTGAGAAGGAGATGGTGCAGGGCCCTGGTGAGAGAGAGATTGAAGAGGGTTGTTGTTGGAGTCCTGTGCTGCTGGGGTGAATCCCTGAGAGAGCAGGTTGAGGCACAAGGCTGTGGGAAAGATGGGCACAGACTCCTAGGATGAGGTAATGCTGTAACTCTATAAAACGCTGGTTAGACCACACTAGAGTATTGTGTTCATTTCTGGTTGCCTCATGTAGAAGCTTTAGGGAGGATGTGAAGAAGTTGTATAAAATTTTGTGGAGGCCTAATGTGGAGTATTGTTGCAGTTTTGGTCACCTACCTACAGGAAAGATGTTAACAGGGTTGAAAGAGTACGGAGAAAATTTAAAAGGATTTTGCCAGATCTGGAGGACCTGAATTATAAGGAAAGATTGAATAGGTTTGGACTGTATTCCTTGGAAAGTGAAAGATTGAGAGAGAGTCTTGACAGAGAAATACGAAATAATGGGGGGTATAGATGCGGTAAATGCAAGCAGGCTTTTTCCGCTGAGGTTGGATAGGACCACAACCAGGAATCGTGGGTTAAGGATGAAAGATGAAACGTTTAATGGGAACGGTGGGGGGAGGGGGACTTCCTCTCTCAGAGGGTCGTGAGAATGCAGTACGAGCTGCCAGCACGGGTGGTGTATGTGAGCCCGATTTCAACGTTGAAGAGGAGTTTGGAGAAGCACATCGATGTTAGGGGTATGGAGAGCTCTGGTTCCTGGTACAGGTTGATGGGAGTAGTCAGTTGAATAGTTTGGCACAGAATAGATGGGCCAAAGGGCTGTACTTTTCTATGACTATTTACCAGAATGTTGCCTGGGTTAGAGGGTATGTTTTATGATGATAGATTGAGCGGGCTAGGGCGTTTCTTTTTGCAGTGGAGGAGGGTGAGAAGTGACTTGACATGAACCCAATTGCCATTCATCAATTAGAATGGCTATGCATTGATTGGCCTCTACAATTCGTTCCCTACAAGTGTCTCATGTAGAAGACTGGTCACTGACACCCCTTCTTTCTATTGATTCTATCATGGTTACTCTATTGGGATGGTAGGGTGGCAGGGTGGAGATTTGTCACTATCAAAGGAGGGGTAAGGTGCTCCTTCCCTCTGCTGGCAGTCAGCTCACCCTTGGGCAAGTGTGTAGCACCTGCTTAGCCCCCCCCGATCAGGGTCACGTGAAGCCATGGAAGCAGCTGGTGGATGGTCGTATGAGCAGCCGGTGCTCATCACAAGTCCTGGTTATGCGACCACTGACGCCAGGCAAACAATCTCTGAAGAGTATTGATAATGTCTGGGGTCACCCATCTTGTCAAGACACTGCCCAGTAGAAGGTAATAGCAAGCCCCTTCTGTAGAAAAATTTGCCAAGAACTCTCACAGTCATGGTAAGACCAGGATCGCCCACGTCATATGACACCGAACATGATGATGATGATGATGATGATGATGATGAGGGGGTTGTCAGAGGTCAGATCTTTACACAGAGAGTGGTGGGTGCGTGGAACACCTTGCTAGGGATTGTGGTAGAGGCAGATGCGATAGTGACATTTAAGAAAATCTTAAATAGGCATATGTCCATCTGTAGAAAAGAGGAAGGCTATGTGGGAGGGAATGACAGTGTAATTGGTGTAGGTTAAAAGGTTGGTATAACGTCATAGGCTGAAGAGCCTGCACTGTGCGGCACTATTCTACATTCTATCTTTCCTCAGATATGGGATTGTTCCCGGAATTATTCTTGTGACATTCTGGTACTCTGTACTTGGAGGTATGAGCGGGAATGGACAGACCATAGTCATACTGCGGCCCAAAGTTAGTCGTGGTGCACCAGGAAGCCCTCCCACCCTATCCCATGATGCACCGAAACTGTTGCTATGCACTCTCTCTTAGCAAAGCCGATCAAATTATAGCGAATGATTATGACCTCATTTGTTTCGCTTAAAAGGCAAACTCTGAAAAAAAAATTGACAGTTATTAAAGGTCAAAGGAATTGTGTCTTGTTTACAACAAGCAGACGAATAGGCTCAGTGCTCTCTCCATTCTCTTGCCACCATTGGAGACAAATTTAGGGCATTGTTTACTTATTATTCGTGCGTTAGAAGTCTCCAACTGGTCTTCAATGTTAAAGAACAATTGGATGAGATGCAAGCGTTATTGAGGATAATTATAGTCAGGCATCATACTTTCTAATGAAATCTCACATATTAAATAACAACATTAAAGCTCTGAGCAGACAGCTAGCAGCACGGGTGTTCAATTAACAAAGTGAATGTGTTGGAAATTATGGAGGCATGCAAGACAAAGTACTAACAGAGACTTTAGCACTCTCTGGAATCAATGCCTTCAACTCAGAAAAGAAGGAATTTAAAACCTCGAACAGTGCAGATCAGGATGTCTGTGCCAAACATGATGTCAAATTAAACTTAATCTCTTCAGCATGCATATGATCTATATTCCTCCCCCTCCCATTCTCTGCACACTCACAGGGTGAGCAAAACTGAAAAAACTAGTTCCTAGATGTGCATGCATGCGACAGATTACCTGAAAGCAACAGGCTGAAGGACACCAGGCTCAAAGGTACTTAATAAGATTTTTAAGTAGTTCCCTAGTATGATAAGATAGACTCTTGGACCTCATTACTCTACCTCATCATCCTCTTACAGCTTATTGTCTACCTGCACTGCACTTTCTCTGTAACTGTTGGGATGTTGTGTTGAAGTTGGATAAGACATTGGCGAGGCCTAATTTGAAGCACTGTGTGCAGTTTTAGTCACTTAGTAAGATGTAAAAAAGGTTGAAAGAGTACAGAGAAAATTTACAAAGATGTTGCTGACCTGGAGAGCCTGAGTTGAATAGGTTAGGAATTTATCCCTTGGGGGTGTAGGCCTCCGTTAGTCTCGATAGACCATGGATTTGCACCTTGGAAAGTTTCCAGGGTGTAAGCCTGGGCAAGGTTTTTTTTTATGGAAGACCAGCAGTTGCCCAAGCTGCAAGTCTCCCCTCTCCATGCCACCAATGTTGTCCAAGGGAAGCGCATTAGGACCCATACAGCTTGGCACCGGTGTCGTCGCAGAGCAATGTGTGGTTAACATGCCTTGCTCAAGGACACACATGCAGCCTCGAACTAGCGACCTTCAAATCACTAGACTGATGCCTTAACCACTTGGCCACACGCCTTGCGGGTAGAAGATTGAGGGGAGATTTGATGGAGGTAGATAAAATTATGGGGGTATAGACAGGGTAAATGCAATCAAGTTTTTTCCACTGAGCTTGGGTGAGATTACAACCAGAGCTCATGGGTTAAGCCAGAAAAGTGAAAACTTTTAAGAGGAAAATGAAGGGGAGCTTCTTCACTCAGGGGTCATGAGAGTGTGGAACAAGCAACATTTAAACAAAGTTTTGATAGATATATGTTTAACAGGGCTATGGAAGGATATGGTCCTGATGCAGGTCAATAGGAGTAAGTAGTTTAAAGGGTATTAACATGGACTAGATGGGCCGAAGGACCTGTTTCTGTGCTATACTTTTCTAGAACCTTTGACTCTTGTCACACTTTATTCTGCTTTGTTATTATTTTAACTTGTTCTACCTCAGTGCACTGTGTCATGATCTGATCTGTATGCACAGTATGTCAGAAGAGCTTTTCACTGTATCTCGGTACACGTGACAATAATAAACCAATACCAATAGCATTACCCTTCTGGACAGAGCGAGACTGGTTGAGTTACTCCTGAAATAAGAGCATGAGATACAGAAGCGAGAATTAGGACAGTTGGCCCATCATGAAATCCATCCCAATGGGTTGAACGGGCTGCATCCTGGATTTCTGGTGCTATCCCGGGACGTGATTAATCAGGGAAGATGTTCTGGTGACTCACTGGGAGACTTTATGCGAGGGCAGTCCACAAGTGTGGGGTCTCCATGGAAATCAAAGTCCAGGCCGCTGAGCAATGGCAGACAGCCTGGAGGAGGGGAGAGGGTGGGGAGCATCGGACCGCAGGTGTTCGGGGACCGTGCCGACAACCGCACCTCTGCCCGCTCAGCCATCGACGCCCGCCACATCCGCTGAATCAGCACTTGCCCCAGATGTTTGCCATGACCGGGCCCTCTCGAGGCTTGGTGGGCGGGTGGCGGGGGGGGGGGGGGGGGGCTGCGGAAGCCCTTTTGTGGAGCTCGGATCCGGTGGAAACTCTGACAGATTTTCCAGCGGGTGAGGTCGGCCGCCTGCCTCGGAGCCACAGCTGTCGGAGAGGAAGTGGTAACCTGCTGGGTTGTGACTCAGGGAAGTTGTGAATCAAGATATCTGAGTGAGTAACTGGCTGCGTGCTTCAATCAAAAGCCTGTTAGCAGGGCTGTGTGCATGTTTATGTGTTTTTTCATGTGTGTACACGTTTATGTGTGTTTGCACGTGTATATATGCATGTGTATGTTTATGTATGCTTGCCTGTTGGTGTGCACACATGTGTCTGTATGTATGTGAGAGTGCGTGTGCCTTTATGAATGCACGTGTGACACCATTGCAGGTATAAGCCACTCGATCCTCAAGCATGCCCCTATACTGAAATTGGACTTACGGTTGGAAGTAGAATTGGTATATTATTGTCAAGTGCCTGTGTAGGTGTTCACACAATGAAAAGCTTATCTTGCATACTGTTTACGCAGATCAGATCATCACACAGTGCAGAATAAAGAGTAACAGCTACAGAGAAAGTGCAGGGCAGGTAGACATTAACTGGAAGATTATAACGAGGTAGATTGTAAGGTCAAGAATCCATTTTATTGTACAAAACAGCCATTTAAGAATCTGCTAACGTTGTGCTGGAAGCTCTCCTTGAGCCTGTTGACGGCTGACTTGTTCTGTGCCAAAGCAGATTGTACGCACTTCAGAGTATTGCTGCAGCACTGAGTCAATGCCATTTCCGAGTAGAGCCATGCCACAAGTTCCATTTCCCTGCTCTTGAAGATGTCCTCGATGGTGGTGGGTGGGGTGGGGGGTTGTGTAGTGGTGCCTGTGATGCAGCTGGCTGAGTCTACAACCCTTCGCAACCTCTTTTGATCCTGTCCCATGGAGCCTCCATGTTTGGCGGTGATGTAACCAGTTAGAATACTCTCCATTGTCGTTGGTAGAAATTTGCAAGAGTCTTTGTTGACATACCAAATCTCCTCAAACTCCCAACAAAATAGAGCCGCTGGCATGTCTTCTTCATGACTGCATCAATGTGTTGGGCCTGGGTTTGATCCTCTGAGCTGTTGGTGCTCAGGAACTTGAAGCTGATCATCCTTTCCACCACTGACCCCTCGATGAGGACTGGTGCGTGTTACGCCGACCTCCCCTTCCTGAAGATCACAATCAGTTCCTTGGTCTTGCTGACACTGAGTGCAAGGTTTGCTTCATTCCAGTACTGTTCTGCTTTTCCAACCTAAACGTCCAGACAATGTGGATAAGCTCCCATTGTCCAAGATTAAACTCTACCTACTTCTTATCCCCCCTCGACCATCCCATGTTACTTCACTCCTGATGAAGGGTTTCGGCCCGAAACGTCGTTATTACCTCCTCCCATAGATGTTGTCTGGTCTGCTGAGTTCTGCCAGCATTTCGTGTTTTTTTTATCTACCTACTAAACGTTTGCTTAATCGCTGAACCTATCCATATCCCTTTGTAGACTCATTGTGTGTCCTCTTCAACTGGCCTTCACACCAGTGGATCATTAGAAAATCTGCATACAGTTGAATTAATATCTACAACGAGATATTAATATATACCACTCATTAATATACAACTCCTGTACGTAATAAAATAGCCACTGAGTGTATGTTCATGATCTTCTTCAGCTGTAACCCATCCTCTTTAAGGTTTGATATGTTATGCATTCTGCATACTACTGTAGTAATGTGTGGTTATTTGATTTACTGTTGCCCTCCTGTCAGTTTGAACCAGTCTGGCCTTTCTCCTCTGACTTCTCATTAACAAGTCATTTGCACCCACAGAAATGGTGCTTACTGGATGCTTTTTTTGTTGTTTTTCATTCTCTAGAAGCTTTAGAGACTGCTGTGCAGGAAAATCCCAGGAGATCAGCAGTTTCTGAGATGCTCAAGCCACCCCACCTGGCACCAACAATCATTCCACAATCAAAGTTGCTTAGATCTCAGTTCTTCCCCAGTCTGATATTTGGTCTGAACAACAACTGAACCTTGACCATGTCCACATGCTTTTATGGTGGCACGGTAGCGTAGTGATTAGCGCAGCACTTTACAGGACCAGCAATCTGGGATCATTTCCCGCTGCTGTCTGCATGTTCTCCCTGTGCGGGTTGCCTCCCAAAGTCCAAAGAATACCGGTTAGTTGGTCATTATAAATTGTCCTGTGATTAGGCTAGGGTTAAATTGGGGCTGGCTGGTACAGCTTGAAGGGCCGGACACGGGCCTTCTCTGCGCTATATGTCAGTGAATAATTTTTTCATGAGTTGAGTTGCTGCCACACGATTGGCTGATCAGATATTTGCATTAGTGAGCAGGTGTACAGGTCTGCCTGATACAGTGGCTGCTGAGTGTAGGTGGTAAACACCACAGATCCCTATGATAATCCATCCACGGCAGTACGCAAACCTCAAAATAACCCGTTTGTCCTGATTCCCTATTGTCTATCCACGCTGATATATTAAACTTGATGCTTTAAGCACTGGCAGCAACATTTCACGTAGCAACCTATCAAACACATTACACCCACAAGTTCTCCTTTATACTTCCATGAAGTACTCTAATTATTCTGTCAAACACAATTTCCTGTCTCTAAAGCCAAGCTGATTCTGCTTGATTGTCTTACGATTTTCTAAATATCCTGCTATTACCTAATTAATAATGGATTCCAGCATTTTCCCCAAATGTCAGACTAGCCACAGCTTATAGGACATAAAACAGTACAGCACAGTACGGGCCCCTCAGCCCATGGTGTTGTGTTGCCCTTTTATCCGACTGTAAGATCAATCTAACCCTTCCCTCCCACATAGCCCTCCATTTTTCTATCATCCATGTGTCTATCTAAAAGTCACTAATGTATCTGCGCCACTCTGAGTGTAAAATTATTCTCCGTTGTATTAGCCTTTTTCCCACCAGGAAAAGTCTCCAGCTGTCCACTCATCTATGCCTCCCATTAGCTTGCACACCTCTATCAAAATATAAAAATAATATTTCTCTTTGCTTTCTGCACTCTGTTTTCTTAAATAAGAACTTTGCATCCACAGCTTTCCTCTCTCTTGTGACACTGGCAGGAACTGGTGACAGTCATGGATCGATAGAGTATGTATACAGGTCCTTCGGCCAGCCAGTCTATGCTGTCCGCGGTGACAATTGTTGTCTTGCTGCAGCGGTACAGTGCAATTCATAGAAAGTATAACAGTCGCATCAAGAAATATAAGAAGTAAATAAACGATGCATAGAGGGGAGAAAAAAAGTGAGGTCGTGTTCATGATTGCATGGCCGCTTCAGAAATCTGATGATGGAGGGGAAGAGGCTGTTCCTGAAACATTGAGTGTGTGCCTTCAGGCTCCTGTACCACATCCTCAATGGTAGCAATGAGAGGAGGTTATGTCCTGAGTGATGGGGTCCATAATGATGGATATCGCCATATCAGTGGCTTATACCCAACACAATGTCCCACCTCCTATATTCAGCACCCTGACTGATGAAGGCCAGCGTGCTAAACGCTTCCCTTCACCACCCTGTCCACCTAGGACCCTGCTTTCAACAAAACATGCTCATGGTCAAGTTCAAAGTAAATTTATTATCAAAGTACATAAATGTCACCATTTACAACCCTGAGAATCATTTTTTTCTGTGCATTCACAGTAGAGCAAAGAAATACAGTGAAATCAATGAAAAACTACACACAAAGACTGCCAAATGACCAATGTGCAAATGAAGACAAACTGTGCAAATACAAACAATAATAATAATAAATAACTAATAATTAATACTGAGAACATGAGTTGTAGAGTCTTCCAAAGTGAGTCCTTAGGTTGTGGAATCAGTTCAGTGTTGGGGTGAGTGAAGCTATCCACACTGGTTCAGGATCCCGATGGTTAAGGAGTAATAACTGTTCCTGAACCAGGCAGTGTGGGACCTAAGGCTTTTGTATCTCCTTCCCAATGGCAGCTGTGAGAAGGAAGCATGGCATAAATGGTGGGTGTCCTTGGTCCCCACAGTCCCTCTGTTCCATTGTACTTCCGAGTGCCCTACCATAAAGGTGTGGGAATATTGTGGTATGTTTGGGTTAAATGCTTTTTAAGCCTCCTCTTGAAGACACGGGTGGCGAATTGCATGGTTTGACCTTCTGCTGATATCTGTCAATCAGTAAATCAAATTATTTTTAGCCGCAAAATGGGGAAATGATGATAAAGATATTTTAATGCAGAAAATGGTTGTGGGTTGACAGGGAACAGGTGTTTGTCCATGGGGGTAGCGCGTGGCTATTTCTGATTTTTTTTCTCTATCTGTTACCAGGTTTATTTATGTGCCTGATAAATAATCATCTCTGACAGATTTGGAGACAGTGTAGACACACTTGTCTTTTACCCACCTCGTCGCTGAATAGTAAGCTTCTGTCTGTATTACCCTCTGTCTCTCGAGTGCATTGAGGATCTCAGTGTAGTAAGGAGACATTTGATATTTCATTTATGGTTTGCTTGGGGAATCCTCTTTGAAATCTTCATGAATTAGAAAATATCGTACAGATCAGAAAGACTGACGGGTGAGACTGCGCTCCTTCTCAGCTCCATTCAAGTCAACTGACACCCCCCGTGATACAGGATGTGCTGCCACAGGAAAGCAGCACCCATTGTCAAAGACCCCCACCATCCAGGCCATGCTCTCTTCTCTCTACGACCATCAGGAAGGAGGTACAGAAGCCTTAGATCCCACACCACCAGACTCAGGAACAGTTATTACCCTCAAATTTCAGGCTCTTGAACCAGCGTAGATAATTTCACTCACCACAGCTCTGAACTAATTCCACAACCTATAGACTCGCTTTCAAGAACTCATGTTGTCAGTATTAATTATTTTCCGATTTTGCACTTTTTTTGCCGCCTTTTATGCATTGGTTGTTTGCCAGTCCTCCTTTGTCTGTAGTTTTTCATTGATTCTATCACATTTCTTCGTTCTACTGACTAAAAAGAAATGCCTGCAAGAAATTTCAAGGTGGTTTATAATGTACCTAGCTAATAAATTTAGTTTAAACTTTAAACTTCAAACATGAGCCTTCTTGACGATTGCCCACATCCTGTCTCGTAGCTGTTGTCATCACTCCCAAACTCCCTAAACACCACTCCTGGAGCCACAAGAAACCAGGAGAAGGCCCTGCGGCCTGCCGCCTCCGTGCTGACCATGATGCCAGTTTATAAAGCACACAGAGTTGATGTGAATCCAATTTCAAAGCCGAAAGTCGAAGTCGAGTTTATTGTCATAGGCGCAAATGTAACGAAAAACTTATTTGCGGCAGATACAGAACATCAGAAACGTGACAATATTCACAACAAAAACCCGAAGACACGTTGTACAAAATTGCATAACTAAAAATACCCAGCAAAAGTCACTTGTAATTTAAAGTGGTCATAGCATTGCTATACTGAGTTAGCTATTAGGGGTTTGCAAGTTGGTTCAAGAACTGAATGGTCAGAATCCTCTGTCTGTGAGTCCATGGGGAAGTCAACCGCCTAATGACTGCAAATCTGTGAATCCGCTGGAGTTCGGAGACGGTGACTGCTTGCCGGGGATTTGGAAGACTGTGTGTGTGTTGGGGTGGAAGGGTGGTGTGAGGTAGAAAGGGGGCTTGTTTAGCTGTTACTGTTTGTTGCTTATTGTGTTCTGTGTTGTTCTGCCGAGCATTGTGGGCACTTGAATGTGTGGCGGCACACTTACGGCCCCCAGCATATCGTAAGGTTGCATTGGTGGTTAAAGCAAATGATGCATTTCATTGTGTGTTTCAATGTGTATGCGAGAAATCAATGAGTGAAAATCTGAATCTGGTCAGATGGAGGAAGCAGTCCCTGAACCTGGCGGTGTGGGGCTTCAAGCTCCCGTACTTCCTGCCGATGGTTGCTATGAGAAGATGGCCTGGCGCAGGTGGTGGAGATCTTTGATGATCGATGTTGCGGGGGGTGGGAGCTCCAAGCCAGGCCAAAATGCAGAGGTTTGAGGCCCCCTTTACCCAGCATTTTGTATGCAAATGTGCAGTCATTGGAGTTCACAACTAGGGACGTAAGGGCAAAATGGATGTATCAAAGGGAAAAGGGGAATTGTTATGTTCTGTGTTTAACTGAGACATAGTTTACTCATGGCACACCTGATCAGTGCCGAAGGCTTCTCAAGGCACAGGATGGACTGAATTGTTAATTTGTAAAAGACAAAAGGTGGGGGTATGTATTTCATGATAATCTTGTGGTGTTGCTCCAGTGTGGAGGTTTTGACATGCTCATGTTTCCCAGACGTTGAACACCTAAGGGTTAAATGTTGACCGTTCAATTTACTAAGAGAGTTCTCCGTGATCTGTGGTGCGTTTTACGTGCCACCGGTGACCAACTACAATCAAACGCTCAAGATGTTGCATGATACTAACTCCAAACAAGAAACAGTCCACCCGACACATTTCAAATCATAATCTAGGCCTTCAGCCTGGCTTGTTTGAAGAAATCCCTATCTAATTACCATTGGCATTTGACCTGTAGCATCAGAGGTTCCAACACACTAGACCACTGTTATACTAAGATATGGAATGCCTACTGTTCCAAGCCCAGTCCATGCACTTCGGGAAATCCGATCAGTTGGCTGTCATTCTCCAACCTGTATACAGGCAGAGGCTAAAGAGCAAGGCTCCAGAGATAAGGGCAACAAAGAGGTGGTCACAGGAGACAGAGAAATGGCTACAGGACTGGTTTGGGATGGACTGTGCCATGGTCAAGGACTGATTTGTGGGTCGGAATGAATACACCACGGTTATCACAGACTTCAGAAAAGCAGTTGTAGGTAAGTTACTCCCCAGAAAATCATTCACAGCCTTCCCCAACTGGAATCCCTGGGTGAACCATGAGATATGCAATCTGCAGAGACATTCAAGTCTGGCGACCAAGAAAGTTACGAGAGGTCCAGGTACGATCTGCAGAAAGCCATCTCACGGGCAAAATGGTAATTCTGGACTAAAGCTGAATCAACAAAGGATGTCCTTGGAGCCACTTCATTTTACCTACCAGCACAAATGATCCTCAGCAGGTGCAATTCCATTGGCTCTTCACTCAACCCTATAACACCTGGACAGTGAAGATGTATACATTCGAATGTTCTTTATCGACCACAGTTCGGCATGCTATTATCTGATCGGAACTAATCAATAAGCTTCAAGACCTTGGCCTTAATAGCTCCTTGTGCAGTTGGATCTGGATTTCTTCACTTGCAGACACCAGTGAGTTCGGATTGGCAACAACATCTCCTCCATGATGTCTAACAGCACAAATGCACCACAGGACCGTATGCTTAGCCCCCTGCTCTACTCACTTTACATACTTGTCTGTGTGGCTAAGCAGAGCTTTAACGCCATATTCAAGTTGACTGAATCAAAGGTGGTGACGAATTCACATATTGGAGATTGAAAATCTGGCTGAGTGGTGCTATAGCAACAAACCTCTTGCTCAGTGTCAGCAAGACCAAGGAGCTGATTATTGTCTTCAGGAGGAGGAAACCAGAGGTCCATGAGCCAGTCCTCGTTGGAGGGTCAGCAATTTTAAATTCCTAGGTGTTATTTTAGAGGATCTGTTCTGGGTCCAGCACGCAAGTGCAATTACAAAGAAAGCATGGCAGTGCCTCTACTTCCTTAGAAGTTTGTGAAGGTTTGGCATGACATCTAAAACTTGACAGGCTTCTACAGATATGTGGTGGAGAGCACATTGACTGGTTGTATCACAGCCTAGTATGCAAACACCAACACCCTTGAATTGAAAATCCTACAGAGAGTAGTGGATACGGCCCAGTCCACCACAGGTAAAGCCATCCCAACCAATGAGCACATCTACATGGAACGTTGTCTAGGAAAGTAGGGTCCATCATCAGGGACCTCCACCGCCCAGGACATGCTCTCTTCTCTCTGCCTCCATCAGGAGGAAGTTACAGGAGCCTCAGGACTTGCACCATCAGGTTCAGGAACAGTTATTACTCCTGAACCTTCAGGTTCTTGAACCAGAGGGAATAACTCAACTTCTCTTGCCCTATCACTTAACAGTTCCCACAACCAATGGACTCATTATATCACTGTTTATTTCTTTTTGTAACTTAATAGTAATTCTTTATGTCATGCACTATACTACTTCAACCAGAGGGTGGTGAATCTGTGGACTTCATTGCCACAGACAGCTGTGTAGACCAGGTCATTGGGGATATTTAAAGGGGAAGTTATTGGCTCTTCATCTGTCATGGCATCAAAGGTTACAGGAAGAAGGATACTAAATCAGCCATGATGGAGTCTACAACAACTTTCACAACTTATGTTGGTAAAAATAAACCTGATTCTGATTCTGAAATCTATTACCTTAGTGGCTACTGTAAGTTCTCCTCAGAACCTGCTCCCCTCTCTCCAGGCAAGCAAACCTCTCACAGTAAGTCAATCTCCAGGATTTCGGCAAAATCGCCTAAAGTGGCAAGGGATATTGAACTAAATCTCTCAGCCTCTCTTGACAGTCTCTCCACTTGGACTGGAGAAGAAAAATCTTCTGACTTTGTGCGTCTTCTGTGCCAGAATCCCTGGAGGAAGACTGTGAACTCGAAACTTTCATGACTCAGGGATGAGAGTGTTCCCCGCTGAGTCGAACGTAACGAGCTGATCCAATGCTCGGCGCACCGGTGCGCACTCTCAAATCCTGTGTGATTATAGAGGAACTGAACTGATTCTGTTGGTGAAGTTGGCTTTCTTTGGCACTGGGTCTGGAGGTGTGACTACGCTTGAAGGAACTGTGTTTCCTTTACAACCCCTTTTGCTGGCTTGCAGAATGACAAACAGATTGCTAACACTTGTAACGCGATTGAGCAGCAGCCTGTGCTTATTGATGGCGTGCATGGTGCTCTTGCGTATTTATTGGGGACGGTCGTAGTTAGCCCATCGCTTTACAGTACCAGACAGCAATCACCAATTGTGAGTTATATTTATATTTCAATTGACTGGCTCCATGCCTTTGTGGAGATATAGAGTTTAACAGTGGGGAAGGTGGCACTTCAGCCAGCCCAGTATTTTAGAGTCCGAGTCATACAGCATGGGAACAGGCCTTTCGGTCCATCTGATCCATCCTGACGCTGGCAGAGTAACATAGCGTTAGCACAGTGCTTTGCAGTGATCAGAAATCAGGGTTCGATCCTTGCCTCTGTCTGGGAGGGCTTTGTTTCATCCCACATTCCAAACAGACGTGCAGGTTAGGGTTAGTGAGTCGTGGGCAAACCATGTTGTTGCTGGAACCAGGATGACATTTGTGGGCTGCCCAGCAGAATCCCCGCTAATTTGATTTGACGCAAGTGACACGTTTCAAGTGTTGATGTTTCGGAGTACGTGTAACAAATAAAGCTAATCTTTAATCTTATGTAACACTAACAGAGGGCTATTCAGCCCACTGTATTCATGCAGGCCCCTACTCCCATTATTCCCATCCCCTCTCTTCTGGTCCCATATTTATGCTCATGACCATCAGTTCTTCTTTAATTCTTTTTGGGGGAATGAAAGTAGATCACAATACTAATCCAGCATCCACTAATGGCAAGGTTATAAAGATATAATTATGAGGTTGCTTGCCTCTAGATTGTCCCATCTCTTTTTCTCCAGTCCTGGTTCTCTCTGTCTCTCTTACCATGTCCCCATCTCTCTTTTACCCTTCTCTCTCATTCCCCCCTGTATGTTTCTCCTTCTCTTTCACAGTCTGTTTTCTGTTTCCTGTTCAATCAGCAGCCTCGCCCTCTTTCTTCCCCTCACTCTCACCCTCTCTCCTTTTTTCATTCATTCTCTTTCTTTCTCTCTCTCTGTCCTTCCACCTCTTGCTCTCTCCCTCTCTCCCTACCATTTCTCTCTTTATCTTCCCTCTTCCCTTTCTCCCACCCCCCCGGTCTTCCCCATCCCCTTAATCTGCATCTCTCTTATTCCCCTCCTTTAGTCTCTCTTGGCCCCTCCTCCTTCCTCCCTTTCACTGCCTCCTCTTCTCCCTCTTTCTCCTTCTCGCTTTCCCTTTATCCCCTCCCACTTCCTGCTTAACTCCACCTCCCTCCTCACAAACAAGAGAAGCTATGAAGATGCTGGAAATCCAAGCAACGCACACAAAATGCTGGAGGAACCCGGCAGGCCAGGCAGCATCTATGGAAAGAGTGCAGTCGACGTTTCGGGCCGAGACCCTTCATCAGGACTGGAGAAAAAAGATGAGGAGTCTAAGTAAGAAAGTAGGGAGAGGGGAGGAAGAAGTTCGAGGTCGTAGGAGACAGGTGAAATTGGGAGAAGGGGAGGGGTGAAGTAAAGAGCTGGGAAGTTGTCTGGAGAAGTGGGAATCGGAAAGGAGAGGACAGAAGAAAGGGAAAACGGAGGAACACCAGAGGGAGATGATGGGCAGGCAAGAAGATAAGGTGAGAGAGGGAAATGGGAATGGGGAATGGTGAAAGGGGGGAGGGAATTACCAGTTTGAGAAATCAATGTTCATGCCATCAGCTTGGAGGCTACCCAGAGGGAATATAAGGTGTTGTTCTTCCAACCTGAGTGTGGCCTCGTCACAGCAGTAGATGAGGCCGTGGACTGACATGTCGGAATGGGAATGGGAAGTGGAATTAAAGTGGATGGCCACTGGGAGATCCCACCTTTTCTGGCAGATGGAGAGTAGGTGCTCGGAGAAGTGGTCTCCCAATCTACGTTGGGTCCCACCAATATACAGGAGACCACACCGGGAGCACCGAACACAGGTTATGATCCCAACAGACTCACGGGTGAAATGTCGCCTCACCTGGAAGAACTGTTTGGGGCCCTGAATGGTAATGAGGGAGGAGGTGTAACGCTTGTTCCACTTTCAAGGATAAGATCAGTGGGGAGGGGCTATTCGACAAGGGAGTCGCATAGGGAGCGATCCCTGCGGAAAGCAGACAGTGGGGATGAGGGAAAGTTGGTGGTGGGATCCTGCTGGAGATGGCGAAAGTTCCAGAGAATTATTTGCTGGACACAGAGGCTGGTGGGGTGGCAGTTGAGGACCAGAGAGACCCTATCTCTTGTAGGGTGGTGGGCGGATGGGGTGAGGGCAGATGTGTGCAAAATGGAAGAGATACAGGTGGACCCAAGGACCCAGGGGCTGGTGGTGGGACCTGAGAGAGAGACAGAATGGCAGAGTGATCGTAGAGGAAGAGGGGACTGGGATCCAGCAGCAGCAAAGTCATAAAGTTCCCTCTCACTCTCACCCTCATCCTCCCTTTCACCCTCACCCTCATCCTCACCCGCTCATCCTCACTCCTCTCCCCTACCACTCTCCCTCCCCCTCTACCCGTCTCCCCTCCCCTCCCCGTCTCTGAACATACATCTCTCTCTGACTTCCTATCTCCCTCCCCCACATTTTCTCTTCCTCTCCATCTCTCTCTGTTTTTCTTAACCCCTCTCTCTTTCATTCTCCCTTCTCTCTGCTCTCTCCTTTTCTTACCCCCTCCTCTCTCTGCTTTTCTACCCCTCTTTCCCTCACTCCCTTCATTCTCACCCCTTCTTTCTCCCTCTCCTCCTTTGCTCTCTCTCTTTCCCTTTCTCTCTCTCTCTCTGTCTCTCTCCCCATCTCACTTTCTCTCTGTCTGTTTGTCTCTCTCCTTCTATCCTTCTCTCACCCTTCCTCCCTCTCCCTCTCTCACCCTTCCTCCCTCTCCCTCTCTCTTTCTCTGTCTCTCTCCCCCTTTCCCCCTCTGTCTCTCCCCATCTGTCCCTCTCCCTCCCCTCCCCTCTCTCTCTTCCCCTCCCCCTCTCCCCCTCTGTCTCCCTTTCCCTTTCCCCCTCCCCCTCTCTCCTCCCCCTCCCCTCCTCTCCCTCTCTCCCTCTCCCGTTCCCTCTTCCGCTCCTGCTCTGTCTCTCTGTCTGTCTGTCTGTCTCTTGCTCTGTCTCTGTTCCTCTCCCCCTCTCATTGTGCTGCGTGTGTATCTCAGAACAGATGCTCACGACGTGCCACCCCCCTGCCCGTCCGCAATGCGCTCGGGAGCCGGGGACATGTTGAGCGGAGCATCTGTTAAGTGCTGATCCCTGGCAGCCGACAAGCGCGCACCTCGTGCACCTCGCTGTTCAGGCTGAACGTGGCCCAGTCACTCCCCCACCTTCAGGGTGCCCTGGTGCCTGCAACCTCTGTATTTCCTATCTATCTGGCACATTGTAAATCATAATAATAATCCAATTTCAACATTCACTAGTGGTTAGTTATTTAATTACTGATTTTTCTACTTAGCAATAGCAGACAATTAACATGTGACCATAGACGTGACATACACATACTTAGATAATAAATTTATTTTGAACTATGAACTTGAAGACAATGGAAAGTCCAGATGGTATAGTGACATGGCGGGGGATGTCGAATTCCTGGGTTTAGACCCATCGTTGAAGAAGGACCAGGGATATGTTTCCCAGGTCTTGGAGTGTTTTTATTATACTTAAGACATTAATTTTTTTAAAGATATAGCATGATAACAGGCCTTTCTGGCCCAACGAGCCTGCGCTCCCCAATCCCCCAATTTCACTGATGTGACCAGTTAGCTTCCTGACCCAATTTGGACTGTGGGAGGAAACCGGAGCACCCAGAGGAAACCCACACGGGGAGAACGTACGGTCCCTTTACAGAGATCGGCGGGAATTGACCCCGAGTTGCCGGTGCTGTAATACCATTGCGCTGACTGCTACGCCCAAAGAGCTCGGAGATGGCAGCGAGGGATCTGCCTGGTGCTCGCTGAGCCCGCCCGCGGCAAACGCAAACATTCACTCTGCAGCTGCAAATATTCCCCCGTTTTACAGTTCTACATAATGCTTCCTCGGGCAATGCCTGGTCAGGCTGGGGTGCCAACGAGGTTGTGTAGTGGCCTGGAAGGACCCAAGAGGGAGTGTGTACCTGAGGCTGTTGGGGACTATTGGGCCCCAGTCTTAGCAAAGCTCACAGTCATTCTACAACCTACGGACTTACTTTCAAGGACTCAGTGAACCATAGAACACTACAGCACAGAAAACAGGCCATTCAGCCCTTGTAGTCTGTGCCAAAACTTTATTCCACTTGTCCCATTGACCTGCACCCAGTCCATAACCCTCCAGACCTCTCCCATCCATGTATCTATCCAACTTGTTCTTAAAACTTAAGAGTGAGCCCGCATTTACCACGTCAGATGGCACTTGTTCCACACTCCCACCAGTTCCCCTAAACCTTTCCCCTTTCACCCTAAAGCCATGTCCTCTTGTATTTATCTCTCCTAATCTAAGTGGAAAGAGCCTACTCACATTTACTCTGTCTATACCCCTCATAATTTTGTAAACCTCCATCAAATCCTCCCTCATTCTTCCACGTTCCAAGGAATAAAGTCCTAACCTGTTCAATCTTTCTCTGTAACTCAACTCCTGAAGACCCGGCAACATCCTAGTAAATCTTCTCTGCACTCTTTCAATCTTACTGATATCCTTCCTATAGTTAGGTGACCAGAAATGCACACAATACTCCAAATTTGGCCTCACCAATGTCTTATACAACCTCACCATAAAATCCCAGCTCCTATACTCAATACTTTGATTCATGAATGCCACAAAGCCAAAAGCCTTCTTTACAACCCTGTCTACCTGTGATGCCACTTTCAGGGAATTATGTATCTGAACTCCCAGATCCCTTTGTTCCTTCGCACACCTCAGTGCCCTACCATTTACTATATATGTCCTGCCTTGATTTGTCCTTCCAAAATGCAACACCTCACTCTTGTCTGCATTAAATTCCATCTGCCATTTTCTGGCCCATTTTTCCAGTTGGTCCAGATCCCTTTGCAAGCTTTGAAAGCCTTCCTCGCTGTCCACAATGCCTCCAATCTTAGTGTCATCAGCAAACTTGCTGATCCAATTTACCATATTATCATCTAGATCATTGATATAGACAACAAACAACAATGGTCCCAGCACAGATCCCTGAGCACACCACTAGTAACAGGCCTCCAGTCTCCAATCATCCACTCCCACTTTCTGTCTTCTCCCACACAGCCAGTTTACGACCTCTCCATGGATACCTAGTGTCTGAACCTTCTGAACTAACCTCCCATGTGGGACCTTGTCAAATGCCTTACTAAAGTCCATGTAGACAACATCCACAGATCTACTTTCTTGGTAACCTCCTCGAAAAATTCTAAAATATTTGTTAAACATGATATACCACGCACAAAGCCATGCTGACTATCCTTAATCAGCCCTTGGCTGTCCAAATACTTGTATATCCAATCTCTCAGAACACCTTTCGATAATTTACCTACTACTGATGTCAGGCTCACCAGCCTGTAATTACCTGCTTTACTTTTAGAGCCCTTTTTAAACAATGAAACAACATGAGCTACTCTCCAATCCTCCGGCACCATTCCCATTGCTAAGGACGTTTTAAGTATTTCTGCCAGGGCCCCTGTAATTTCTACACTAGTCTCTCTCAAGGTTTGTGGAAATATCATGTCAGGCCTGGGGGATTGATCTACCTTTATACACTGTAAGGCAGCAAGCACCTCCTTCTCTTTAATCTCTATATGTTCCATGACACTACTGCTTGTTTATGCCAGTTTCCTGAGTAAATACTGATGCAAAAAAAACTGTTTAAGATCTCCCCCATCTCATGAGGCTCCGCACATAGACGACCACTCTGATCTTCTAGAGGACCAATTTTGTTCCTTTTACTCTTTAATATACTTGTAGAAACCCTTCGGGTTTACCTTCACATTGTCTGCCAGAGCAACCTCATGTCTTCTTTCTGCCTTCCTGATTTCCTTCTTTAGTATTTTCCTCCATTTTTTATACTCTTCAAGTACCTCATTTGTTCCTTATTGCCTATACCTGCTATACACCTCTCTCTCTTTTTTCCCTTTGCCTGTTAACTTTGCCTTTAATCCTGGCAGGAACATGCAAACTCTGCACTCTCAAAATTTCGCCTTTGAAAGCCTTCCACTTACTGAACACATCCTTGCCAGAAAACAACTTATCCCAATCCACTCTTCCTAGATCCTTTCTCATTTCCACAGAATTGGCCCTTCACCAATTTAGAACCTCAACTCGAGGACCAGACCTATCCTTATCCATAATTAACTTGAAACTAATGACATTGTGGTCACTGGACCCAAAATGTTCACCTGCACATACTTCTGTCACTCGACCTGTCTGGTTCCCTAATAGGAGATCAAGTATTGCATTCTCTCTCATAAGTACCTCTATATATTGATTTAGAAAACTTTTCTGAACATATTTGGCAAACTCCAAGCCATCTAGCCCTTTCACAGTGTGGGAGTCCTAGTCAATATGTGGAAAGTTAAAATCCCCTGCTGTTTCTGTTTCTTACATCGGTCTGCTATCTCTCTACGGATTTGCTCCTCCAATTCCCTCTGACTATTGGGCGGTCTATAATACAACCCTATTAGTGTGGTCACACCTTTCCCGTTCCTCAGCTCCACCCATATGGCCTCTGTAGACAAGCACTCTGGGCAGTCCTGTCTACACACAGCTGTGTTATTTTCCCTGACTAGTAATGCCACTCCTCCCCCTTTCATCCCTCCCCCTCTAACACATCTGAAACAATGGAACCCCGGAACATTAAGCTGCCAGTCCTGCCCCTCCTGCAACCAAGTCTCACTAATAGCAATAATGTCGTAATCTCACGTGCCAACCCACGCCCTAAACTCATCTGCCTTACCTACAATACTCCTTGCATTGAAATAGATGCACCTGAGAACATTTCTATCACGTACAAACCTTTGATTTCTGTCTATACATGCAGTCCTCTCATAACCTTTATCCTCCTCCACCTCACTATCTGCTCTAACACTCTGGTTCCCCTCCCCCTGCAAATCTAATTTAAACACACCCCCCTCCCGGAGCAGCACTAGCAAATCTACCCGCAAGGATGTTAGTCCCCCTCCAGTTCAGGTGCAAACAGGTCCCACTTTCCCTGGAACAAAGCCCAATTGTCCAGACACATGAAGCCACTGATGTTCTCAATCTTCATTATTTATTTGTTTATTGTTTATTTATTATTATTATGATTGTTATGTTTGCACAGTTTGTCTTTTGCACCACGCACAAAATGCTGAAGGAACTCAGCAGGCCAGGCAGCACCTATGTAAAAAATGAGTTTGCATATTGGCTGTTAGTCAGTCTTTGGGTGTAGCTTTCATTGATGCTATTGTATTTCTTTGGTCTACTGTGAATGCCGGCAAGAAAATGAATCTCCGGGACATTTACATGGTGACATTTATATTGCGGCATTTACATACTTTGATAATAATTTTACTTTGAATTTTGAAAGTGAGGGGCGAGAGATTTGATAGAATTCTGAGGAGTGTCTTTTTCACCCAGAGGGTTTCAAAGGCAAATTTAATGTCAGAGAAATGTATACAATATACATCCTGAAATGCTTTTTCTTTGCAACCATCCACAAAAATGGAAGAGTGCCCCAAAGAATGAATGACAGTTAAATGTTAGAACCCCAAAGTCCCCCCCCATCTCCCCTCCCTCCCGCGCGTAAGCAATAGCAAGCACCAATCTCCCTCCCCCCACCAGCAAAAAAAGGCATCGGCACCCGTCTCCGAGCTCTTGGGCGTGCAGCAAAGCATCAGCAAAGACACAGACTTACAGTTACCCCAAAGACTACTCGTTCACCCAGTATTCGACATACCACAGGCTCCCTCTCTCTCCTTGATAAGGAAGAAAGGGGTGTCCCCGTTTCACAGCGAGAGGGGAGACATAACAAACAACTGGCTGGTTTACGATGTTAGAAGTCTGTTGCGTCACTTTTTCCGAGCTCTCTGCCCAAAGGTCTCAGGTCTCTGGGCATACAGCCAGGGATCCTCTGACTCCCACGACACACCGATCTCTTGCCGTGACACCGGCGTTCGATCTGCCCATCTCCAGAGCCATTTCTTTGGAGCCGGGCCTCTGAAGACGAGCAAATCTCTTAGGCTGAGCCCTTGGCAAGTCGAATAACGGCCAGTCGTGAAACCCCAAGGGCGGGTCCCATTCCTGCAAAGAACCGAAGTCAGCATGTAGCTCCAGGTCAGGGTCTTCAAAGGAATCCTGAAGGGGAAAAATAAAGATATTAAAGATAGAGATAGAGCTGTTTCCGAAAGTGCAAGCAAAGCAGTCGCCGTTAGGCGCCATTGACTCTCCTGTGAGAGACAGAGAGTAGAGAATGTGAGGAACGAGCTGCCAGGGTAGTGGCTGAGCTAGATACATGAACAGAATTTATGAGGCAGTTAAACAGATACGTGGATGTGGGCCTTACAGGAACAAATGGGAGTAGCTGAGATAGAAATCTTGGGTGGTCAGGGCCAGTTGGGCTGAAGGGCCTGAATCTGAGCTGCATGTCTCTGATGGTGTCAGAATGTTGGAAACTCCCAGCAGGTCACCCTGCAACTCTGAAGAATCAGTTAACATTTTCAGGTTTGAGACCTTACATCAGAACTGAGAACAAGAGACTGAAGCTAGTGTTGAAGAGAAAGTGGAGGAGGAATGGATCGATCAGATCAAATGCGTCTGAATATAAAAACAAAGGATGTTATGCTGCGGCTTTTTAAGAGATTAGTCAGACCAGATAGAGCAACACACACAAATGCTGGAGGAACTCAGCAGGTCAGGCAGCATCTATGGAAAAGAATAAACAGTCGACGTTTTGGGCCGAGACTTGATGAAGGGTCTCAGCCCGAAATGTCGACTGTTTTTTCTTTTTCATAGATGCTGCCTGGCCTGCTGACTTGTCGCAGCATTTGTGTGTGTTGCCCTGGATTTCCAGCATCCATAGAGTCCCTTGTGTTTGTGACAGACCACATAGGGTACCACGGAGTGTTTTCAGGCCTCAATCTAAGAAAGTATGTGCTGGCTTTAGAAAAGGTCCGGAGGTTCATGAGAGTGACCCTGGGAGTGAGGGGTAGGTTAATGTTTGAGGTAGCTCTGCTTGCTGGAGTTTAGAAGAATGAGAGGGATCCCACTGAATTCCATTGAACATTGAAAGGCCAAGGTAGTGTGGTCATGCAGAGAATGTTTCTATGTGTGGGGGAGCCTAGGTCCAGAGGGGAAAGAGTCAGAATAGAAGGATGTCTCTTTAGAACTGAGATGAGGAGAAATTTCCTTAGCCATCTAACCATATAACAATTACAGCACGGAAACAGGCCATCTCGGCCCTTCTAGTCCGTGCTGAACGCTTCCTCTCACCTAGATGTCCCACTGGCCCGCACTCAGCCCATAACCCTCCATTCCTTTCCTGTCCATATACCTATCCAATTTTACTTTAAGCCAGAGGGTGGTGAGTCTGTGGAATTTGTTGCCACAGACAGGCAAGTCATTGAGTACATTTAAAGTAGAGGTTGATAGGTTCTTGATTAGTAAGGATATCAAAGGTTATGGGGAGACATCAGGAGAATGGGGTTGAGAGGGGTAATAGGTCAGCTATGATGGAATGGCAGAGCACACAATAAAAACACTGTGCTGTGAGAGGGATGTGGGGGACCACTCACAGAATCTTTCCTCCAAGGCAACCACTTGAAAAAAAATTAAGTGGTCGCCAAGGCTCTGGCAGAGTATGGCACACACAAAAAAAAAGGCAGGACAAGATGTGTTGTGGTCGTTAAGGAGCAGATAAGTCCAGTTTTCATTGGCTGTGTGACATGTCGCTAACTGCTGCGCTGCGAGGCTAGCGGGCAAGACTAGAGAAAAAAATACAAACATGTTCTTTCACTGAGAGATACTGGTTTATTATTGTCATATGTACCAAGATGCAGTTAAACAAATTGTGTTTGTGTGCCATCCAGATGGTTTGTTCCATAGCCTGAGGTAGTAAAAGAAATAGAATGCAGACTATAGTAAGTGTTGTACAGTCAGCAGAAAGTGCAGTGCAGGCCAGCAATATGGTACGAAGGCCACATTGAGGTTAATTGCAGGCACAGGAGTTCATTCAAAAGTCTGATAGCAGTGGGGTAGAAGCTGTCCTTGAGCCTGGTGGTATGTGCTTTCAGTTTTTTGTGTCTTCCGCCCGATGGAAGAGGGGAGAAGAGAGATTGGCGGGGATGGGAGGAGACCTTGATAATGTTTGCTGTTTTACTGAGGGATTGAGAGGTGTAGACAGAGTCTACGGAGGGGAGGCTGCTTTGCGTGATGGACCGGCCTGTGTCCGTAACTCCCCACAGTTTCTAGTGGTCATGGGTAGAGTAGTTGCCGTGTCAAGTCACGATGCATCCAGATAGAATTTGTGTTCCTCTCCGTAGAGGCTACCTGACCTGCTGGGTTCCTCCAGCATTTTACATATGTTACTCAGGATGCTTTCAATGGAATTGATGGTTTTAGGACAAAGTATGCAGATGAAGATGGAGGGGTAGGTAGTGCTGTGGAAGCAATGCCAAATTGGAAGATTGGGCAAAAAAGTGGCAGATGGAATTCAGTTTTGAGAAACGTGTGACAATGCTTTTTCCCAAAAGGAGCAATAGTGTGGACTATTTTATCTAAATGGGGAAAACGTTCAAACTTCGGAGGTGCAGAGGGACTTAGGAGGCCTCATGCAACATTGCCAGAAGGTTAATTTACAGGTTGAATCTGTAGTAAAGAAGACAAATGCAATGTTGGCATCTATTACAAGAGCAATAGAATATAAAAACAAGGAGATAATGCTGAGTCTTTATAAGACGCTAGTCAGGCCGCACGGAATATTGTCAATCGTTTTAGGCCCCATATCTCAGAAAGGATGTGTTGTCATTGGAGAGAGTCCAGAGGAGGTTCACAAGGATGATTCCAGGAATGAAGGGGTTAACATATGAGGAACATTTGACAACTTCGGCCCTGTTCTCACTGGAATTTAGAAGAATGCGTGGGGATATCATTGAAACCTACCGAACGTTGAAAGGACTAGATAGGGTGGGCGTGGAGAGGATGTCTCTTATGGCGGGGGTATCCAGAACTAGAGGGCACGGCCTCAAAATTAAGGGGTGACCCTTTAGAACAGAGGTAAGGGGGATTTTTTAAAACCAGAAAGCAGTGGAATGCTCTGCCACAGACTGCGGTGGAGGCCAAGTCCCTGGGTATACTTAAAAGCAGAAGTTGATCTTTTCCTGATCAGCCAGGGCATCAAAGGACATGGCGAGAAGGCAGATGTATGGGGTTGAGTGGGATCCGGGATCAGCCTTGGTGGAATGGCGGAGCAGGCTCGATGGGCTGAATGGCCTAATTCTGCTCCTTTGTCTTATGGTCTTAGTGGTGCCTCTGTAAGAACATGCCACTGGGGGCATGTCAAGTTTCCTTCGCCTTCTGAGGCAGACAAGGCACCGGTGCATTTTCCTGATCATATCGCCCTGGTGGGTTAGACCAGGATCTCACCAGAACAGGTTCTTCAGTGGTTTGGTTAGTAGCTGTTATCACTGTACCAGGTTGCCTGCTGGCCTCTTTACTGGCCAGGTCAGTAACTGTTATCACTGTACCAGGTTGCCTGCTGGCCTCTTTACTGGCCAGGTCAGTAACTGTTATCACTATACCAGGTTGCCTGCTGGCCTCTTTACTGGCCAGGTCAGTAACTGTTATCACTGTACCAGGTTGCCTGCTGGCCTCTTTACTGGCCAGGTCAGTAACTGTTATCACTATACCAGGTTGCCTGCTGGCCTCTTTACTGGCCAGGTCAGTAACTGTTATCACTGTACCAGGTTGCCTGCTGGCCTCTTTACTGGCCAGGTCAGTAACTGTTATCACTGTACCAGGTTGCCTGCTGGCCTCTTTACTGGCCAGGTCAGTAACTGTTATCACTATACCAGGTTGCCTGCTGGCCTCTTTACTGGCCAGGTCAGTAACTGTTATCACTGTACCAGGTTGCCTGCTGGCCTCTTTACTGGCCAGGTCAGTAACTGTTATCACTGTACCAGGTTGCCTGCTGGCCTCTTTACTGGCCAGGTCAGTAACTGTTATCACTGTACCAGGTTGCCTGCTGGCCTCTTTACTGGCCAGGGAGCCCAGTGGCTTCTCTTCAGATCCTTGGCGTGGTGTCCCAAGGGCATGGAAGGCGCCACGTAAACATCGGTCCCACTGTCGCCGCCGACCTGACATGACACCAGACATTTCCTGCGCCGCCTGCCTGCCGTAGTTTCGGTTATTCCCCCCACCCCCCCACCCCCCCGCAAAAAAAGAAATGCAAATCAGTGTAGAGAAAACAATTAGTCAAACCGAGATGTGATGCAAATGAGCAAGTGAAACCCTGGCACCACTGTGCTTTGTGTGCAGGCAAGGGTGTTATTTCAAGGGAACAGTGATGTGGCGTGAACCATCAAGTAGATCTTTGTAGACAAAGAGACCAAAGCATTGTTGAGGATCCCTACCACCCATCCCACAATCTCTCTGACTCTCTACCACCAGGAAGGAGGTACAGGAGCATCAGGACTGGGACTGCCAGACTGGGTAACAGCTTCTTCCCTCAGGCTGTGAGACTAATGACCCAGCCACCACCGAGGTCTCGTCACTAGGACAGCGAGCTGTTTACTGTTTACCTGTGCTGTGCACTTCGCATGCATTTTGAATGATATTTTAGTAACTTATTTATGGTAATATTTTGGTTTATGTGCTGTGTGTGATATATGTTCTGTGAGTACACCACAGTCTGGAGTAATGTTGTTTAATTTGGTTGTATGTACAGTCAGATGTGAATAAACGTGAACTTGATCAGTTTACACGCCGGCTATAAATAGCCAAGATGCGACCAATCCTTGGCCGTGATTACTGGGGTGAGAGAAGCTGGGGGGGTGGGATGTGGTGTTGGGCCTCCTGGGCCGAGGTGGGGATTGGCCATTTTGGGAACGTAGCCGAGATTTGCAGAGAGTTTACCAGGCAGTGAGATTCCACAGTCCTGGAACAGCTTCTTCTCCTCTGCCATCAGATTTCTGATCAGGCAATGAACCCGTGTACACTACCTCACTATGTCTGCACTAGATATTTAATTATATATATGTAAAATTCTTTATTATAATTTATAGCTTATTGTGTATTGCAATGTACTCCTGTGAAACAACAGATTTCATGACGTGCCAGTGATGTTAAACCTGACTCTGAGCTATTGGAACAGTACTTTATCAGAACAGGCCCTTCGGCCCACGCTGTTTGTACTGAACACAATGCCTTCTGCCTGCACATCAGAATTGGGTGTATTACCACTGACTTAGATGACGTGAAATGTGTTGTTTTGCAGCAGCAGTAGAGTGTGAAAACATAAAATTACAAAAAAAAAAGCGAATAGTGTATAAAAGAAGAATCCCTCCATTCACTGCACGTTATTGAGTCTATCAAACTCACTCTTGAATGCCGCTGGCATATCGGCGGCGTGGTCAACTAGCATTTAGCACAATGCTATTACAGTGCCAGCGACTCACGTTCAATTCCACTACTGCCTGTAAGGAGTTTGTTCATTCTCCAGGTGCTCCCCTTCCTCCTACTTTCCAAAGGCGTACCAGTTAGTAGGGTAATTGGTCGCATGTGTGTAATTGTGAAGCATGGGTCCGTTACCAGGGTGCATCTGAAAATAAATGAAAATACAATCTGCTCCCCCCACCAGCCCTGGCAGACCATTCCAGGAACCTACCATTCTCTGTGTAAAAAAAATTTTCCCCGCACAACTTTAAACTGTGCCCCTCCCGCTTTTGGTGCGTGCCGTCTGATCGATATGACATTTCTCCCCCTGGGGAAAAGATTCCGACTTGTCTACCTCATCTATGACTCTCATAATCTTTTAAACTTCTGTCATCTGGAGCAACTCTGCAGGTCAGCCAGTGTCTCTGGAAGCAGTCGGAAGTTTCGGTCTGCGACCCTTCATCAGGATCTGACGAAGGTCTCAGCTTGAAATGTTGACTCTTTATTCCTTTCCGTAGAAGCTGCCCGACCTGCTGAGTTCCAGCATTTTACGTGGGTTACTCTGGATTTCCAGCATCTGCAGAGTCTCTTGTGTTTAGAACTTCTATCAGGTCTCCCCTCAGCCTCCAACACACCAGAGAAAATAATCCGAGTTTGAGGCAGGTATCTGAACTCCACATGCATTATAATGCAGGACTCGTAGAGATCTAACCCTTTCATTTCAGCCCAGTCACTTAGTTTAACAAGTCTTGACTTCTTTAAGAACATTTAATCCCAATAACAGGAAGCATTACACTCATCTGGCTCTCGATTAGAGGTTAGACCACACTTGGAGTATTGTGTTCCGTTCTGGTCGCCTCATTATAGGAAGGTTGTGAAAGCTTTAGTGGGTGCAGAGGTGACTTACCACATGCTGCCTGGATTAGAGAGTCTGTCTTGTGAAGATAGGTTGAGCTAGCTGGAGCTTTTCTCTTTGAATCAGAATCAGGTTCGTTATCACTGATGAGCGCTGTGAAACTTGCTGTTTTGAGGCAGCAGTACAGCAAAATGCTGCAGATTACAGTGAGAAATAATTACAAAGAAAGTAGTGCAAAGAGAGCAGAAGTAGTGAGGGGAGGTGTTCTGGGGTTCTTGGACCACTCAGGAATGTGATGGCGGTGGGGAAGAAGCTGTTCCTGAATCATTGAGTGTGTGTCTTCAGGCTCCAGCACCTCCTCCTTGATGGCAGCAATGAGAAGAGGGCACGTCCTGGGTGATGGGCGTCCTTAATGATGGATGCCGCCTTCTTGAGGCATTGTCCTTCGAAGGTGTCCTCGACGCTGGGGAGGCGAGTGCCCCATGATGTAGCCGGCTGAGTTTACAACCCCCGGTAGCTCTTTCTGATCCTGTGCATTTGAGCCTCCACGCTAGACGGTGATGCAACCAGCCCGAAATGCTCTCCACGGTACATTTGTAGAAGTTTGCTGGTCTTTGGTGACATCCCAAATCTGCTGAAACTCCTAATGAAATTTAGTCGCGGTTCCGCCCTCTTTGTAACTGCAGTGATATGTTGGGCCCAGGATAGATCTTCAGAGATGTTAATGGCCAGGAACTTGAAACTGCTCACCCTTTCCACCGCCAAACCCTTGATGAGGATTGGTGTGTGTTCCCCTGGGTGGTGGTTGAGGCAGGCCTATTAGGGACAATTAAGAAACTCTTACAGAGGCAGATCAACGAAAGAAAAATGAAAGACCGTGCAAAATTGATCTTAGAGTAGGTTTAAAGGACAGCACAACATCATGGGCTGAATGGCCTGTACTGTTCTATGTCCTGTGAATATAATCCGAAGAAGCAATTTGTCATCTGGATTGTGCTTCTGGGAAGTTCGAACTACCTGTGGGTTGAATTCAGATTGTCAACATCTACTTTCGTCCGGAGGAAGCAAAGTATTTGTCGGCAAAAGGTATTTTTATTCTTAAGTGGCTGGGTCGAATCTGCTGAAGATACTGAGCAGTCAGTGAGGCCGGGGAGGTTCAGAGAGTAGGGGGAAATGCAGGGAGGCGGCAGTGAAAGAGTGATTTTCACTCTTAAAATTAGCATGTGTAAATGAAATGAAGCACCACGTCAGCGAAGCATTTGAAAGTGTGTGAGTAGAGAAGAGCACTGTTAACTGTGTGAGAACAAAGCAGTCAAAAAAACAGTTTTTAAAAAGGCCAGGCAACCACCAACCATTTTCCCTAAAGCTGCACCAGAGATTTATCTGTTCCTGGAGCAAAGCAAAGGGGTACCTCGGCAAACCAGGGTGGCAGCAAGATAGAAAGGGTGTTGTTGCGCCCAGATGCTGGAAATCCAGAGCAACGCACACAAAATGCTGGAGGAACTCAGCAGGTCAGGCAGCATCTATGGAGAGGAATAAACAGTCGATGTTTCAGGCCGAGAAACAGCTCTAACAGACCTGCCTGCAACGATATTGGACCCCTTATTTAAGAAAGGATGTGCTGACACTGGAGAGAGTTTTGAGGAGATTCACAAGAATTATCCTGGGAGTTAAAGGGTTATATAAGCAGCGATTGAAGGTTCTGAGCCTGTACTCGCTGGAATTTGGAAGAATACGGAGGGATCTAGTTAAAACCGATCGAATGTTGAAAGGCCTCGATAGAGTGGATGTGGAGAGGATGTTTCCTATGGCGGAGGTGTCCAGGACCAGAGTCCATGCCACAAAATAGAGGGACGTCCATTTAGAACAGAGATGAGGAGGAATTTCTTTAGTCAGAGAGTGGTGAATCTGTGGAATTCACTGCCACAGGCATTCAGGGCAGAGATTGATAGGTTCTTGATTAGTTAGGGAATGAAAGGTTACGGGAGAAGGCAGGAGAATGGGTTTAAGAGGAAAATGGATCCGAATGATGAAATGGCGGAGCTGACTCAGTGGGCTAATTCTGCTCCAATGTCTTATGGTCTAAGACCTTTCATCAGGACTGGAAAGGATGGGGGCAGAGCTACAATAAGAAGCTAGGAGGAGGGGAAGGATATAGAACTGAAATATTCCAAGGCAAATCTCAAGATTCAATATTGTTTATTGTAATTCTTCAGTACACGAATGTAAAGGAGAACAAAATGATTGTTACTCCTGACTCAATGCAGCATAAAAACACAATAAAAAAACAAAAAAAACCACAATAAATATAAATATAAAAGCAATTGTTAAGCACAATGTACAAGTAACTGAGGCCGACTGTATGTACACAAAGTGTTGCTAGGTGATGTGTATGTAGTGGTGGTGGGGTGGGTTAGTGGGTGGAGGTGTTGATCAGCTGAGCAAGTCTTTGAGTCTAGCGGTCCTGTGGTTCGTGAACCCATGAGCACCAGCTAACTCTCCATGAGAGTTAGGCCATTCGGCCCATCGAGTCTGTTCCGCCATTTCATCATGGCTGATCCAATTCCCTCTCAGTCCCAATCTTCTATTCGTATCCCTTCATGCCCAGATATCAAGAGTCTTATCAACCTCTGCTTTAAATGCCCCCAGTGACTAGGCCTCCACAGCTGCCTGTCACAACGAATTACACAGATTCACCACCCTCTGGCTAAAGAAATTTCTCCTCATCTCTGTTCTAAAAGGACGCTCCTCTATTCTGAGTCTGTGTCCTCTGGCCTTAGATTTCCCCACCATAGGAAACATCGTCACTACATCCACTCTCCTTTTGTACTATATAATTTATATTTTTATATTTCTTATTGTAAATATAATGTTTTTATTGTGTATTGTGATTTATTGCTGCCACAAGACAGTAAATTTCACGACATATAAACCTGAGTCTGATTTGGTTTCCATCTACTGGACTCAGAGTGAACCTGCTTTATAAGGTTACGACCTTTATAATGTGTACAGGGCCCACAGGTGGTTTTAAATTTCACACCAGGGAAATCAGCGACAAATCAGGCTGAAACCAGCCTGCAGTACTGAGAGAGAGGGGGCTGCTCAGCCACGAAGGCTGAGGTTTAAACCCCTTCTCTTACACCATTCGGGAATATTCTATGAAAGAAGTTCCTGTGAGTAACACACACAGAAGAAGGTGCAGCAACCAATGAACTCAACAGATCTGTAGAATAATAACTGTAACACAATCAATGAAAGATCGCCCAATTTGGGCATTCAACTCGAGTGCATAGAACAACAAGCTCTGCAAATAGCAAAAGAAGAAATAATAATAATAAATAATTATGCAATGAATATCGAGAACATGAGATGAAGAGCCCTTGAAAGTGAGTCCATTTGTTGTGGGGACATTTCAGTGATGGAGCGAGTGAAGGAGAATAAAATTACCCCTTTGCTTCAAGAGGGTGAGGAGTAATACCTGTTCCTAAACATGGTGGTGAGAGTCCTGAGACTCCTGTACCTCCTTCCTGATGGCAGCAGTGAGAAGGGAGCATGTCCTGTGTGGTGGGACAGTCCCTGATGACGGATGCCACTTTCCTGCGTCAGCGTGTCATGCAGATGTGGTTGAGAGGGTTTTGCCTGTGATGGACTGGGCCATATCCGCACTGCTTTTTGTAGAAGGGTGACTAATGGAGGAATTATGAGGGGAGAGATATTACTGAAGTTTCAGGCCGACCCTGCAATGGGCCTAAATGGAGAGGGGAGGTGGCCAGTAGGAGGAGGCGGATGTGAGACAGGAGCCTGAGGGGACTCGGAAGCTGAGGAGTCTTGAAAGATGGCCTCAGCATCTATGGAGATCAATAGAGAGTCAACATTTCGGGTGGAACCCTTCATCAGGGTTCAAAATAAAGAAGAGAGATAGCCAGTATAAAAAGATGGTCCTGATGTGGGGTCTCGGTCCGAAATGTCGACTATTTATTCTAATCCACAGATGCTGCCTGACTTGCTGAGTTCCTCTTGCATTTTGTGTGTGTTGCTCAGCATCTGCAGAATCTCTTGCGTTTGTGAAAGTTGACCTGCCTCTTTATCTGATTTGATATTAGGTTTACAGCATCAACTTTTTGATTGGTGCTTTTGGAGTCACACGTGAGGATAAACAGCCTAAACTATGCAGACTTCATACTACTAACATGCCAAGAAATCAGTTCAAGAATACTTCAGTCCAACTGACATAATTTCCTTGCTCGCTCATCCCTCCAGCTCTCCTATTTTCTTCGCTCTCTGTCGCTCTCTCTATCTGCCTCTCTCTCTCTCTCCTTCCCCGCCCCCTCCCCCATCTCCTGCTGTGTTTGGGGTGAGGGGTGAGACTTTGGGGCAGATGTGGTGCCTGGGGTGGTGATGGAGGCAGAAGCAACACTTGTTGTTTAAGGAGGTCTCAGGCGGGCACACGGATATGCAGCGAATGGAAAGTTTTGTTTATTTGGAGATAAAGCACAGTACCGGACCCTTTCGGCCCACAAACCCGTGATGCCCAATTACATCCATGTGACCAATCAACCTACTCTCCAGTGCGTCTTTGGGCTGTGGGAGGAAACCGGAGCACCTGGAGGAAACCCGCACGTCCTTGTGGAGAAGATACAAACTCCTTGCAGGTGGCAGCGGTAACTGAACCTGGATCACTTGTGCAGGCAGACGAGAATCAGGGTCAGGTTTATTGTCACCGGCCTATGTCGTGAAATGTGTTGTTTTGCGACAGCAGTACGTCGCAATATATTAAAAATTGTTATAGGTTACAGTAGAGTAATAGCGAGGGAGTGTTCATGGGTTCATGCACCATTTCATTGCCTGTGGCACAGTGGTTAGCATGACAGTATTATGCTGCGAGGCATCGAAGTTCAGAGTTCAACCTGAGTGTCCTCTGTAAGCTCTCCCCGTGACCACCTGGGTTTCCTCCTGGTGCTCCGGCTTTTGTACTGGCTGATGGATTCATTGGTCCTTGTAAATTGTTCCATGATTAGGCTGGGATTAAATCAAGGGTTGCTGGGCAACACAGTTGGATGAGCTGGAGGGCTTATTCCTCGCACTGTCTCCAAATAAAGAACTAAAAAGTTTGGCACAACATTGTGCATCGAAGGGCCTGTTTCTGTACTCTTCGGCCTTCTATGTTTCTCTCTTTTGGTCTCTTTCCCTCCCTCCCCATTCTTCAGCTGTTCTTTCCTTCATTAATCTCTCTCTCCCTCCTTCTCTTCCCCATCTCTCTCCTCCAGTTCTCTCTCTCTCCCTCTTTCCTTCTCCACTCTGCTGCAGAACAAGTTTATTGTCATGGGCATCCACACCCAGGATACACCCATTATGAAAGTTAGCTTTTTTTTTACAGCAGCAAAAAAAATTACAGACATGGCCAACATAAGTTAACCAAATGTAAATTATGATAATTTACATAAATTACACATGCACAAAAATTAACATCAACATAAGCATATTGACACCAGTGGAAGACTAAAAGACAGCAAAAAAAATATCTAATCTCAGGTAGAATTAGGATTTTTTCGGGTGGGTTGAAGACCCTGATGGCAGGGGGAAGAAGCTGCTGTTGAACCTTGAGGATTATTTTTATTTTCATTATTTGTTTAATTTAGGAGATACCATTATGTATTTAGTATTTCAGCAGTATTTGAATAATATTGAAAATATATTGTTAGAGTTATTCTTTAAATAATTAATTGCAGGTTATATGTATAAATACGTGAATTGCATACGTTGTCACACTACCATATGATACACGTGCGCACCTCACTTAAAGTAAACTGAACGTTAGACCCACATTTCAGACTTTCTTGTCTTCCTTTCAGTTAGTTTGATGTTTTAAATGACATAACATAACTGGTACAGTGCGGAATAGTTTCTCCCGACTCTCTGAGCCACGCTGCGTTACCCAGCAACCCAGGCAGCCCCAATTTGACTCTACTCTAATCACGGGACAACTTGCAATGACCAGTTAACCTACCTGGTACATCCTTAAACTGTGGGAGGAAACCAGAGCACTTGGAGAAAACCTACACATTCCAAGTGGAGGATGCTGGGATTGAACTCTGAACTGCAGTGCAAGCTGTAATAGTGCCATGGCATCAGGTGTTATGAAACCTGGTGTTGAAAGTCTCAAAGGCATCAGTTTGAGAAGAACGAGGTGAAGTGCAAGGCAGCACAGAGCCAGTAATCACCGTTTGGGGTTCAATTCCCACCACTGCCTGTAAGGAGTTTGTACGTTCTCCCCGTGACCATGTGGGTTTCCTCAGGGTGCTCCGGTTTCCTCCCACAGTCCAAAGATGTATGGTGAGAGCTAGGGTTAGTGAGATGTGGCATCAGAGGCATGGCGACACTTTGGGCTGTCCCCAGCACATCCGTAAACTGTGTTGTTTATTGATGCAAGCTGTACGTTTTGAGATTTTGATGTGACAAGCAAAAGTAATCTTTAAAGATTTAACTATAGATTCCAGCAGTCCTCATCCCTCAGCATCAGTAATAGATTTAATGTTTTACACAATGTGCAATGTGTTGTTTTGTGGCGGCAGTACAGTGCAGACATAAAAGTTATTAATGAGAAGTGTTCACGGGTTTATTGTTGAGTTGAGTTCTATGATCTTGGCAATCTACTTGCAAATATTTCATCACCGTGCGAGGAGACATTGTCAGCACACTGTTGATTGTGGTGTGTCCTCCGGATGCTCAGCCTTTATATCATTTTCAGTCAGCTGATTGGATGTCATTGTAGAAACTCAATTGTGATGCGGGAAGGAAATCTCGCCACTGATTGGCTGTGTGGTGAACTTCATGTGTTGTGGTCTGGAATTTTGCCCGCATCAGCTCATAAATAGGATCGAGGTCTACGTGTTTGTTTACAAAATTGTCCAATCAGTGGTAATCAAAGTTCTGTTACGTTCAAGGCCATAGTGGTGGAGAGACATTCGCCAAAAACAAATATTAACCCTTTACAATATATTGGCAGGCAAAACAAACTGTTTTGCTGTACTCCCATGTGAGGCCCTCCATTGACTGGGGTCAACCATGAATGTTACACCCCAGCTGTCTCGGCGATACACAAGCCAGTGCGCCAACCAGGGCAGTATGCTAGGGCGAGTTGCCCGTGCAGCAGGCTCCCCTCTCCACACAGCTGATGAATCCAAAGGAACGGCTGAGACCGATACAGTTTGGCACCTGCAGTGTCACAGGAGTTACCAGTCAGCGTTGAACTCAAGGTAGGACTGCTTTAGAGACTCCAGCTCCGAACCGTCAGTAGAAACAGTTCCGCTGGGCTTAGGCGGTAAATCAGATGTAAAGGCCAGCCACTGCCTTGGTTGTCAGAAACTATTTGAGTCGCATGCCTTTGGAATATGTTTAATAGGTAGTGGAAGCTCATCCCCACTACCACCACCCCCTGGCTATGGCAAGCTTAAGGAACTGCATATATATAATATGTAGTTTACTGAGCCCCTACACAATCTGGTACTCCCAGACCCAGCGACCTGGATGTACTCCTGAGCTCTGTGCTGGCTGTGTGGGGTTTGCCATTTCTCCGTGTCAGTTCCCACCGTTACTCCGGTTTCCTCCCATATCCTGAATAGATGTACAGGTTGGTAGATTAACTGGCGATGGTATTATGTCTGTAGTTGTAGATTCTGGGGGAAATCGATGGAAACTGGGAAGAATAAAAGTGCGCTTCGTCTCAGTTTAGAGTCAGCAGGTGGCTGATAGTCAGCACAAACTAGATGGGCCAAAAGTCCCATTTCCCAATTTTACCCTGGCAAGAGGAGTGGAGCAGGCTTGACAGGGCTTCTGCTCAAAATTAAAATAAGAATAAGTCTGTATATTTGGCCACACTTAAACTGTTAGTTGTACATTTTTAAAATATTTGTTGTGTTTTGTTTTTTTATTCTGTTCTTTATGCTTATTATGATTTTTATGCCGCATTGGATCCGGAATAATGATCATTTCATTCTGCTTTACACACATGTAAGTGAAAGACAATGGACAATCCTGAACCATGTTAGTTGACACTGACATATTTTGTGGAACTTGTTTTTGTTGTTGTTGTGTGGCAGAAGTCCAGTGCAAGACATAAAAATTACTTTTAGGTTGCAATAAATAGAGTAGTGCAAAAAAAAGAGTAGCAAGGTAGGAATGAAAGGGTTAACCTAAGAGGATCGTTTGATTTCTCGGGGCCTGTCCTTGCTGGAGTCCAGAAGATTCTCTTTGAAACCTGCTGACTATTAAAGGTGCTCGATGGAGAGGTTGGTTCCTGTGGTGGGGGAGTCCAGGACAAGAGCACTCAGACTCAGAATAGAAGAACATCACTTTAGAACAGAGTTGAGGGGGAATTTCTTAAGCCAGAGGGTGGAGACTCTGTGGGATTCATTGCCACAGACAACTGTGGAGGCCAAATCATTGGCTATGTTTAAAGGGGAGGATCTTGATGAGTAAGGGTGTCAAAGGTTACAAGAAGGCAGAAGAATGTGGTTGAGAGGGATAATGAATCAGCAGTGGCGGAATGCAGGAGCAGATTCGATGGGCCAAGTGGCTTAATTCTGCTCCTTATGGTTCACAGGTTCATGGACAGTTCAGAAATCTGATGGCAGAGTGGAAGAAGTTGTTCCTAAAACGAACGTAATCTGTATGAGTTTAAAAACAGGATTTAACTCCTCAAAGTGCCACGATGAGATTTCAACCCATGGATTCTCGCACGCCAACCCAGTGATATCATCAGCACACCATTCCAAAGGGCTTTGTTGAAAACACCCTGCAATGCTTGTGTGGCGTGGGAAATGCCTTCTTAGAACATAACCAGTTTGACCTCGCATGAACGCCTCTTCCAGTGTGTATTATATAAGGACTTCCCCACCCTTGTGGAAAGGTTAACACTTCCCTTCACTGAGAGCCACACACCCTGGTATTATTCTATTGCTGTTACACCTGGCCTTGTATTGTTATCGCGAGCTGCACTGTGGCAGAATGGGGGAAGCCTTTGTGTTAGAGGCTTTGGAAATCTTCACTGTGGTGAGTGCGGTGGGCTTTAAACACTAACTTACGGTTTGATGAGTGTCTTGGTCTTAGACTTACGTGCGCAGTGTTAAGATGAACATCTGACCTGACCTAAGTTGTATGGAAAGGCCCAGTAGGTTAGGACTTCATTTCTGGAGTGCAGGAGAATGAGAGGAGATGTGATGGAAGTACACAAGCTATGAAATTCCAGATAGGTGAATGCTGGCTTTTCTCACTGACGTTGAATGAGACTGCAACTCGGGGTCATGGGTTAAGGGTGAAAGGTGAAACGTTCAAGGAGTCTGAGGGGGAACTTCTTCACTCAGAGGGTGGTATGAGTATGGAGCAAGCTGCCAGTGGAGCCGGTAGATGCGGGTTAAACTAACATTTAAGAAGCGTTTGGATAGGTGCATGAATGGGAGGGATATGAAGTGGGTTGCAGGAAGATGGGACGAGATAGAGGGCCAGGTCAGCACAGGCTAGATGGGCTGAATGGCTTGTTACACTATGACTCTAAATAAGGGCCGAAGATGGTGAAAAATTCAGCAGGTCAGGCACTATCAGTGGGGAGAGAAACAGAGTAAACGTTTCATTTTGAACACCCTTATTAGAACTAGGCAAGAGAAATCAAGGCAATTTTAAATAGGATCCATACAGATAATTTCCAAACATAAGTATATTGAGGTAGAAGGAGGGAAAAACAATCACAGAATGCGGAATATACATTCTGTGGCCACTTGATTAGCTACCTCCTGTACCTAATAATGTGGCCACTAAGAGTATGTTCCTGGTCTTCTGCTGCTGTAGCCCATCCAATTCAAGTTTCGACATGTAGTACATTCAGAGACACTCTTCTGCACACCACTGTTGTACCATGTGGTTATTTGAGTTACTGTCACCTTCCTGGCGGCTTGAACAAGTCTGGTTATTTTCCTCTGACCACTCTCACTGACAACATATTTTCGCCCACAGAACTGCCGCTTACTGGACGCTTTTGCTTATCGCACTATTCTTGGCAAACTCCAGAGACTGTGTGAAAACCCCAGGGGTTCAGCAGTCTCTGAGATTCTCGAACCACCTCGTGCGGCACCAACGACCATTCCACAGTCAATGTCACTTACATCACATTTCTTTTCCATTCTGATGTTTGGTCTGAACAGCAACTGAACCTCTTGACCAGGTCTGCATACTATTGCTTATTGAATTGCTGCCATGTGATTGGCTGATTAGGTATTTGCATTAACGAGCAGGTGTACAGATGTACCTAATAAAGTGGCCCCTGAGTACATGCACCTTAATTTTATTAATTTACTTTGAACTTCGAAGCTGAGCCAGCAATTTTACAAGGGAATATCTTCATCGACTGTGTAACACTATGGGTAATATTTGAAACTGGGTGCTCTGACGATGATGGGTGCCCATCCTCGAGGGCATCTTCAAGGGGCAGTGCCTCAGGAAAGCAGTATTCATCGCTAAGGTCCCCCATTATCTGCTCTCTTCACGTTGCTACCACCAGGGAGAAAGTGCAAGAGCGTGATGACACACACTCAACAAATTAGGAACAGCTTCTTCCCCTCTGCCGTCAGATTTCTGAACACCACATCCCTATTCCTCTTTTGCAATATTTGACTTTTGTGCTTTATTTTTGTAACTTAAGAGTATTTTTATACATTGCACTGTAAGCTGCCACAAAATGGAACATTTCAGGAGATTTGACGATAAAGCTGATTCTGATTCATTACCGACGGGCCTCCGCTCCGCGCGTCGACCGTTACCCTCAGATGTCGTTTGACCTGTTGGGTTCCTCCGTCTCTTTTCCTGTGTCGCTCCACGCTTCCAGCCTCCGCAATTCCTTCCTGTGTCTCCTCACGGTGAAGCTTAGTTCTTCTCCGCCATTTGTGAGTCAGTATTTATGTGAAAGCTTTCTTAAAAATGCATTTCCACTGCCGATGGGGCCGAGAATGGAATGACAGTATGAAATATGAAATATTAAATATTTAATCCCACCACAGAATGATGGAGAAATATGCCCCATCCAGCTTCCCAAGCTCTGCTGGAGCTATGTAAATCATCCAGCACCCCTCCTTTAACCTGAAAATGTGACTGTCAGAGGGGAGATGGGACTCTCGGAGACTCTGGATACTGCAGATGCTGGAATCTGGAGCAACGTACAATATATTGGAGGAATTTGGAGGGTCAAGCTGCAGATGCGTGTATGTGGGGGTGTAACAAGAAACTGCCTCCGTTTTGGGCTGAAATCCTGCTTCAGGATGGAGAGTGGGGAGGGCGAGGTGGCCATTAGAAAGAAGAGAAGAGAGTGTGAGGCAGAGGGAGGTGATTGGTGGAGTGAGGAGAACTGGTATAGAAGGATACAAAACACACTCAAATGCTGGAGGAACTCAGCAGGTCAGGCAGTATCTATGGAAGTGAGTAAACAGTCAACATTTTTGGCCAAGAGCCTTCATCAGATCCTTCATTCAAGATGAGTAGATTCTGGAATGGTTCCAAAGGACTGGAAAATTCCAAATGTCACTCCACTTTTTAAGAATGGAGGGAGGAAGAAGGAAGGAAATTAAACTCTGAGCTTAGAGTTTAGTGGATGGGAAGATGTTGGAGTTCACTATGAAGGATCAGGTTTCGGGGAGGCTCATGATAAAATAGGCCAAAGTCAGCATGGATTCCTCGAGGGGAAATCTTGCCTGGCAAATCTGTGCAAATTATGTGAGGAAGTAAGAAGCAAGATAGACAAACAAGTGTCAGTGGATGTTGTGTACTTGGATTTTCAGAAGGCCTTTGACAAGATGTCTCACATGAGGCTGCTTAACAAGATAAAAGCCCATGGTATTACTGGAAATATACTAGCATGGATAGAAGATAGTCTGACTGTCAGGAAGCAAAGAGTGGGAATAAAGGACCTTTTCTGGTTGTCTACCAGTGACTAGCGGTGCTTCACGGGGGTTGGTGTTGGCACCACTTCTTTTCACGTTGTATATCAATGATTTGGATGATGGAATTGATGGCATCTGTCCAAGTTCATGGACAGATATTGGTGAGGAAGCAGGGAGACTGCAGAAGGATTTAGACAAATTGGGAGAATGGGCAAAGGAGTGGCAGATGGAATATAGTTTTTGGAATATATGATCATGCATTTTGGTGAAGGAATAAAGGCATAGACTGTTTTGTGAATGAGGAGAAACTTCAAAAGTCAAAGGTGTAAAGAGACTTGGGAGTCCTTGTACAGGATTTCCGAAAGTTTAACTTGTAGGTTGAGTCAGTAAGGAAAGCAAACGCATTGTTAATATTTATTTCAAAAGGACTAGAATATAAGAGCAAAGATGTGACTTCATAAGGCATTGGTCAGATCGCACTTGGAGTACTATGAGCAGTTTTGGGCTCCTTATCTAAGAAAATATGTCCTGTCATTAGAAACAGTCCAGGGGAAGTTCATGAGAGTGAAAGGGCTAGTATATGAGAGGTGTTTGATGGCTCTGGGCCTGTACTCGCTGGAATTTAGATGAATGAAGGGAAGGGGGGATCTCATTGAAACCTATTGAATAGTGGTATGGAGAGGATGTTTCCTATAGTAGGTGAGTCTAGGATCAGAGGGCACAGCCTCAAAATTGACACAATCTTGATTTTAATGTTTTAGAGAAGTTTGGATAGATAGGTGGATGATAGGGTTATGGAGGGCTATGGTTCCAGTGCAGGCTGACGGGAATAGGCAGTTTAAATGGTTTGGTATGGACTAGATGGGCTGAAAGGCCTATTTCTATACTATTCTTTTCTACAACTCTGTGACTGTGTTGTGGAGGAACATCGACCCATGACCACTTGAATTCAAATCAAGAGGCCGCCCCAGGGCTGCCCATTTGTAATGACGTTAAGCGGAGCTGTTAGTTACATGCAACAAGTTATGACGGTGGAAACTCTCAAACTCTAGAATGCTGTTTTTTGCTACTCGAGTGGAACTGGGTTACAAGCAGCACTAACCTGGATTCCACACGACCGTGCTATCTTTCAAATTTATCTACGAGCCTAAGCAGAAAGATTTCACACTTGTGTGATGTTCTGTGAATGAAGTAATGCACAGATGCCACACAGCAAGAAACATTGGTGGTATTAGAAATAATTGTCAGTCATTAATGGGTTGTAAACCAAACTTGCAAAAAAAAATCAAATACTGCACTTGCACTGGGTGAAGGAGGATGATAATAACTGGAGGCTTTTGTTGTGTGCAATGACAAGCCTTTCCTACCCAGCAAGCCTGCACCGCCCTATTAACCTACCCATGTGATCAATTAACCTACCAGCCTTTTAGCAGTCTTTGGAATGTGGGAGGAAACCGGAGCACCCAGAGGAAGCCCACGTGATAACAGGGCGAGCGTACAAACACCTTGCAGACAATGGTGCCAATTGAACCCAGCTTGCTGACGCTGTAATAGCGTTAACGCTGACTGCTATGGAACCGTGCTGCCAAATATGACATCGGCTGTGAAATTTGTCGTTCTGTGTCAGCAATACAGTGTGATACATAAAATTTGTATAAATTAGAATGAGAACTAGAAAAAAGGTAATGCAAGGTGAGAGCAAAATAGTGCATTAGAGTGCACGGACCCTTCAGAAATCTGATGACGGAAAGGGTGTTCCTAAAGCGTTGAGTGTGTGTCTGCAGGCTCCCATACTTCCTCCCTGATTGTAGCAATGAGAAGGAGGCATATCCCGGATGATGAGGGTTCTTAATGGCGGATGGCAGCTACTTGTGGCACTGCTTTTGACGTGATGGTACGTAGGCCAGTGCCCATGGCGGAGAAGGCTGAGTTTACAACCCTCTTTAGCTTTTTCCGATCCTCTGCATTGGAGCCTCCACAACAGATGCCGATGCAACCAGTCAGAATTCTCTCCACGGTACATCTATAGAAATTTAGGATCCTAGAGTCTTTGGTGACGTACCAAATCTCAAACCCCTAATGAAATATTCCTGCTGGTGTGCCTTCTGTGTGATTGCCTCAAAGTTTTGGGTCCAGGATAGATCTTCAGAGATGTTGACACTCGGGAATCTGAAGCTGCTCACCCTTTCCATCATTGAGCACTTGATGAGGACGGTGTGTCATCCCTCAGCTTCCCTGTCCTGAAGATCACAATCAGTTTCCTGGTCTTACCGACACTGAGCGCGAGGTTGCTGTTGTGACACCACTCAACCAGCCAGTCCATCTCCTTCCGTACACCTGCTTGTCACCATCTACTAATGCCCGTGACCCGGGTTCAATTCCTGCCACTGTCTATGAAGAGTTCATGTGTTCTCCTTGTGACCAAGTGGGTTTCCTCGAGGTGCTCCGGTTTCCTCCCACATTTCAAAGACATACGTGTTAGTAGGTGCCAGCGTGGGCTCATTGGGCTGGGATACCATGCTTATTTATTGATCCTGGTTTTTGTTCCTTTCCACGCTTTGAGGTGCATCAGGTGGTATTTCTACAGCATTTTTGTCTGTTTTTGTATGAGGCCGAATAGCCCAACTCAGCACAGATGGAAAGCATGCAAGGAGCTAGCCAGATTCAAACCCAGGACCACTCGCATCGAAACCCGGTGTGGATTCCACTACTCCACTGGCTGACTACTTATCCTGGTGGTGCACTCATAACCATACACACTCTTGATTAAATCTCTACTTTGGTTCCAAAGAAATGACCCCTTTAACTTTACCTTGGAACTGCAGTGTCACGAATGCCCTGCGGTGCTATCACGGCTCCCCTGGAAACGTGGTGCCGATCACTGAAGCATGTGGTTTTCACAACACTGCCAGTCAATTTGCAGTGCTCATTACCAATGAATTAATTATTTGAAAAATTCACACTATTCATTGCACAGTGGCATTAGTGGTCAGCGTAAAGCTTTACAGCATCAGTTCAATTCCTGACACTGCCTGTAAGGAGATTGTACATTCCTCTGGGTGCTCTCCTTTCCTCTCACCTTACAAAGATGTACAGGTTAGGGTTCGTGAGTTGTTAGGATTAGAGACGCACCCAGCTCTGAAACACCAGGCAAGGTCATTTGATTCCATGCAACTGGTTTATTGATCATTATAGAATGTCTCTCTGTTGCTTCCTGCTCTCCCCTACCTCTCCTTGAGAGGTTGCTTTCCCAACCATGATTCCCCTCTCCCTGCCCCCTTCCCACCCTTGTTCCACAACAGAGACCAGATCAGAATCTGATTTATCATCACTCACAAATGTCATGAAATTTGTTTTTTTGTGTGGCAGCAGTACAATGCAATACATAAAATTACTATGGTACGGTGCAAAAGTTCCAGGCACCCTAGCCATATGTACCTAAGACTTTTGTACAGCATTTTATGTTTAATTGTACATGTGAGAAATCTTTACCTCTATCCTGTTGGACTTCTTTCAGATTTTGTATGTTTTAGTAAGCTATTTCAGTTTCCAAAACTCTAGAAGACAGACCTATCTTTCATGAAGGTCAATGTCCTTGATCCAGGAATTAATCTTGTGAATCTCTTCTGGACTGCTTCCAATGCTTGCATCACCTTTCTTAAATAAGGGGACCAAAACGCTACATAGTACTCCAGGCGTAGCCTCACCAGCATTTTGGAGAAATAGAATCTGTTATGTATGTGCAGAGCAGAAAGGACAGTGGAGCAGCAGGATTAAATATTTTTACTGAGTCGTGTTAGGGCCGGGCAACTTTCAGCAGGGGAGCAATGAACCGGGCCCACTGAGACAAGGAACACGGACATTTGAAATTCCACAAAAAAGGAGAGGGCCTCTCGTGCATGCGATTCCCAATTGATTCACCACACGATCAGTCGGCCGCAAACGCACTCGCCACATTCTTGCAAACGATCCAGTACGGCTCATCGTCATGGGCCAATACAAAAGGGAAACTCAAGTCATCCATGCAGACTATAGCACCCGCCAAGTTAGTCCAATTTGCATAGGTTTGACCTATGTCCCTCTCACATTTCCTTTCCATATACAGTACATAACCAAATGTTTACATATTTTTACCCCCCCCTTGCTTTCCTGAGAGCTTGCACCCTCCACAATTCCTTTGTCCATTTGTCCCTCCCCACTAATCTCCCTCCAGGTAGTTATTCCTGCAAGTGCCTAAATACTAGACCAACCCATACACCTCCTCCCTCACCTCCATTCAGGGCCCCAAACAGTCCTTCCAGGTGAAGCAACACTTCACCTGCAAATCTGCTGGAGTCGTCTGTTGTGACCAGTGCTCCCAATGTGGCCTCCTCTACATTGGTGAGACCTGTTGTAACTGGGGACTGCTTCGTCAAGCACCTCAACACCATTTGCCACAAGTGGGACCTCCTGTTGGCCGAGCATCTTAATTCTGATTCCCATTCCCGTTCCGAGGTGTAGATCCACGGCTTCCTCTTGTGCCAAGATGAGGCCACCCTTAGGGTTGAGGAGAAACACCTTATACTCTATCTGGGTACGCTCCAACCTGATGGCATGAATATTAATTTCTCCTTCAGGTAAACAAATACCTCAACCCACTTCCTCTATTCCCTACTCTGACCTTTTACTTCTTCCCACCTGCCTATTACTTCACCCTGGGCTCCCTCCTCCTTCCCTTTCTCCTATGGTCCACTCTACTTTTCTATCAGATCCTTTCCTCTCCTGCTCTTGACCTTCCCCATCCACCTGGCTTGACCTATCACCTTCTAGCTATCCTTTCCCCCCCTTTTTTTATTCTGGCACCTTCCCCCTTCCTTCTGAGACCTGAGAACAAAGGGGGAATGTTCGACGTGTCAACTGTTTATGCTTTTCCGTCAATGCTGCCTGGCCTGCTGACTTCCTTCAACCATGTTGTGTGTGTTGCTCTGGATCTCCTGCATCTGCAGACTTTCTCATGCTTGTCATATCCAAATGTTTTTTGTTACTGTACTTAGCACAGTTATTCACTCCAAAAGCCCGGTGTGCAACTCAGTTGTAGCAAAGTTTCTTCACATTGAAACTCCCATCCTGTCAAAAAGACTTTGAAGTGTGTCACCATGGTGTTATTTTCTTAAGGGATACTATTTGGTTTCTTTAACGTCCTCATGCCTGTGGTGCATTTCCATGAGATCAAGATTAATCAGTTAGTTGAGCTCATCTCCAATGATGTGTCCATACCCCATGACCCTGAGTGTCCCAAATTCGAAACCTTGATCCAAGCCTTGACTGCATAATGTAGTTCAAAGTAAATTTATTATCAAAGTACATATATGTCACCATATACAAGCCTTACAGGCATACTCAATAAATATATTAACCACCATCATCATTGTTATGTGCCATGTTGTACGATGTGGGCAATCATGGTCTTTGACCATGATTATTCTTGGCAAATTTTCTACAGAAGTGGTTTGCCATTGCCTTCTTCTGAGCAGTGTCTTTAACAAGATGGGTGACCCCCAGCCGTTATCAATACTCTTCAAAGATTGTCTGGCATAACCAGGACTTGTGATATGCACCAACCGCTCATACAACCATCCACCACCTGCTCCCATGGCTTCACATGACCCTGATCTGGGAGCTAAGCAGGTGCTACACCTTGTCCAAAGCTGGCCTGTAAGCTAGCGGAGTGAAGGAGCACCTTACATCTACTTTAGTAGAGATGTATCTCCATGCCACTACCGTAGTAGAAGAATAACCATAACAGAATCAATGAGACTGCACCAACAGGCTGAACAACCAATGCGCCAAAGACCACAAACTGTGCAAATGCAAAAAGAAAGAAGAATTAAGAACAAAAAATAAATAAATAAGCAATAAATATCGAGAACATGAGATGAAAAGTCCTTGAAAGTGAGTCCAGTTGAGTGAAGTTATCCCTCTGGTTCGAGAGTCTGATTTTGTTGAGGGTTAATAAGAACATAAGAAATAGGAACAGGAGTAGGCCATCCGGCCCATCGAGCCTGCTCGGTCATTCAATAAGATCACGGTTGATCTGGCCATGGACTCATCTTCACCTGTCTGCCTTTCCCCCATAATTCTTAATTCAGTAATAATTGTTACTGAACCTGGTGGTGTGAGTCCTGAGGGTCCTGTACCTCCTTCCTGATGGCAGTAGCGAGAAGTGAGCATGTGCTAGGTGGTGGGTGTCCCTGATGATGGATGCTGCTTTCCTGTGACAGCACTCGTGTAGATGTGCTCAGTGGTGGGGAGAGCTTTACCTGTGACGGACTGGGCCGCATATACCAGGTGTGCACCATGGTTGATTCTATATTATTACTCGGGGAGAGAAAATTCTGAGATTCTCAGTCTTCGGACCCTGCCCCAGGACTGAGTCAATAAACTTTCTCTCAACCTCCTACTTCTAGATTCCCCTACCAGGGCACCATCCTCAGCATTAGAGTGACGGAAACATTCTCCGGAACCACCGATATCCTTCAACGGAAAATCCTACAGAAAGTATTGTCTACGGCCCAGTCCATCACGGGTAAAGCCCAACTCACAGCTGAGCACATCTACACGAAATACTGTCGCACATAAACAGTATCCGTCATCTTGAATTATTATATCTTGGGCTTGCAGTTTGAGGAACTCCAGAAATGCTTTCATTTTCATTGGTCTTTGAATATCTTAAAGAGAGCGTCCTGAAGTGCACTTTGCACAGATTTAGTTTTCAAGTTAAGAATGGATAGTCTTGGCACAGACGTGGTTGGACTAAGTTCACTAAAATGATTCCAGGCATGAGTAATTTGTCTTATGAGGAGATATTGAGGCTAGGCAGAGCACAAGAATGAAAGGGGATCTTATTCGAACTGCAGGGCCTGAATAAAGTGGACGTGGAGAGGATGTTTCTGATAGTGGGAGAGTCTAGGATCAGAGGGAACAGCTTCAGAATTGAATGATTCCCTCTAGGAACAGAGATTAAGAGGAATTTCTTTAGCCAGAGGGAGGTGACTCTGTGGAATTCGTTGCCACAGATGGCTCTGTAGGCCAAGTCATTGGGTATATTTAAAGCAGAGTTTGATAGGGTAGAAGACAGGTGAGTGGGGCTGAGAGGGAAAATGAATCAGCCATGATGGAATGATAGGCCAAACAACCCAAGTCTGCACCTGTGTCTTTGGAAAAGCTGGATACGGGCTAGATTGAGGCAGCAGAGCCTGGGCCTGAGAGCATATCAAAGCAGCAGGGTTTGGGCCCAGGAGTGAGGAACGACCCATGGTTTGGTTGATTTAAGCGCGGGGCCAGGTTGAAAAGGTCAGAGTGTCAGGGCCGGAGGTGAGAGATGGGCTGATTCAGCTCACTGCTCTGCCAGGCTTACATGTCTCTGCTCTGAACTGAGGCTGTTGACTGCAATTCAAGGGCTTCTGAATCGGCTGCAGCGATAACTAGCTTTGTGGCTGTGGACTCACTTACGTGAACTTCAGTTCTGAATGTTATTTGTTTAGTTTTATTGTTTGCACAATTTGGGTTTCTTTGTTGATTTGGTATGTCGACAAAAACACTCAAATCCTTCTCTAGATGTACCGTGGAGAGCATTCTGACAGGCTGCATCACTGTCAGGTATGGGGGGTGGTGGGACACAGGACTGAAAGAAGCTGCAGAGGATCGTAAATTTAGTCAGCTTCATCTTGGGTACTAGCCTACAAAGTACCCAGGACATCTTCAAGGAGCAGTGTCTCAGAAAGGCAGCATCTGTTGTTAAGGACCCTCCAGCACCCAGGGTATGCCCTTTTCTCACTGTTACCATCAGGTAGGAGGTACAGAAGCCTGAAGGCACACACTCAGTGATTCAGGAACAGCTTCTCCCTGCTGCCAAATGATTCCTAAATGGATTTTGATCCCATGAACACTTCCTCACTTTTTAAATATATATTCTTGTTTTTGCCCGATTTTTGATTGATTCAATATACATATACTGTAATTGATTTATTTTTTAAATTCTTCTGTGTTATGTATTACATTGAACTGCTGCTATTAAGTTAACAAATTTCACACCAGTGATAATAAACCTGATTCTGACTTGGAGATGCAGGAGGCTGTGGATCTGCAGCAACTTACGGATGCTTTCCTATGTCTCGTGGTCTTGCGGTCAGTTATCAACTGATTGCAAATCCGTTGGTTCTCCCTGCTCTCACACCCTTGCTGCTGCCACAGCAGGGCTGCTGTTCCCTTGGCCCTTACCCACCACCCCACGAGCCTCTGTATCCAGCACATCATTCTCTGTAGCATCCACCATCTCCTACCATAAAGCATGTTGTCTGTCTCCCCCATGTCCACCCTCTCTCCCCAACATGCATTCATCTCTCCCCACAATTCTCACTCCTTCCACTTAACCCTGCATCTCCTCCCACACCACCATTCTGGGCCCCAAACAGTCCTTCCGGGTGAGGCGACACTTCAACAGCAAGTCTGCTGGATTATCTATAGTATCAAGCGCTTTCGGTGCAACCTCTTCTGCATCGGTGAGACCCCAGCGCTGACTGGAGCACCAGTTTGTCGAACGCATGAACTCCATCTGCCGCAGAAGGCAGGATCGCCCAGTGGCCGCCCATTCCCACTCTGACATGCCTGCCTGCCACCTCCTCTACTGCCAAGATGAGGCTAAACTCAGGCTGGAGATGCAGCACCTCATATTCCGTCAGGGTAGCCTCCAACCTGATGGCATCAATATTGATTTCAGTAATTTCCAGTAACCTCTCCCCTCCTTCCTTCTCTCTTTCTCTATTCCCCACTCTGGCCCCACTGTTCTTCTCCCCCCCGCCAACGTCCCCCTCACTTCACCTGTCACCTGCCAGTTTATACTCCCTCTTTTCCCCCACCTTCTTATTCTGGAATGGAAGGTTCTTTTGTGTACTGGAAATGGTATCAAACAACCTGGAATCTTGAATTTTAGAATCTGTAAATTATAAATATAAATAGATTCAGATTTATTTATCACGTGTACATCAAAGCATACAGAGAAATGCGTCATTTGCGTTAACATCTAACACAACTAAGGATGTACTGGAGACAGCCAGCAAGTGTCACCACACTTTCCGGTGCCAACATAGCATACCCAGAATGCTCGTTGGAACAATACAGAGCACAGCAAAGCAGAACATACCAAGCAACAACGGTGAAACGAGCCCCATTCCTCCCTCCCACCTCCCCACCCACTCACACACATACAGTACGCAGTTCTCGAATCGCAGGAAAGGCCGTTTCCTTCATCATCCAGCCTGGGGATATAGAAACGCCAGGCTACACAGCCAGACTGAGAACTCAGCGCTCGTGAAGCACCGTAGTTTGAGCTGTAGCTGCAGACCACGGACTCCGACAGGACCCCAGCCACCTTGAAAAGAAAAGACAGACATGAGAATAAGCTGTTTCACGGATGAACTGGAAGAAGTCGCCTACGTTTGTAGAAACCTCTGGCGCCATCTCTTCCGGGTGCTTCAGTTTCCTCCATGTGGTTAGGGTTCGTCAGCCGCGGGCACGCTATGTTGGTGCAGGAGCATGGTATCATTTGCAGGCTGCCCTCAACACGATCACCACTAATTTGATTTGACACGATTGATGCCTCTCACTGTAGGTTTCTACACATATGTGACAAACAAAGCCAATCTTTAATCTTTCTTTCCCGAGATCAGGGACTGAACTCTGATGGATTTTCAGAGTCATAGAGTCCTACAGCACAGAAACAGACCCTTCGGCCCGTCTCATCCATGCCGACCGTGCTCATTAAGTCAGTCCCAGTTTGCCATCCTCAATCCTGAATGCACAATCCTTGTTGATTTGATTTGACACAAACAAAATATGTTATCTTTCGATGTACTCTACATGTGACAAGTAAAGCTGGTCTTACAAAACAGTTTCTACTTCTCTGCTTTCAAATGGAGCAACTTGACGTCTTGTTTAGATCAGTGAACACAACATTCAAACGTGAAGCCTTTGCCTGAATGGTTTCTTCTTTAACTTTGACCCAAGCTAAATGATTTCCTTGTTGCTCAGTTCCACAAATTCCAAACGCCTGTTAAACACACACTTTGTTGTGGGATCCCTTGTTCCTTGGAGTGTGTGTGACCTCGCCTCACTTGGTCAAAGTTGTAGAACCCGTCACATGCCAAAGCTGCCTGCACTGGATTAGTTCAGCAGATTGAAATGAGTCAGAGGGACAAACCTACAAAGAGTTTGGCCGGCAGTGTAGAAAGAAAGAGTAGATAATGTTTCATCTTGAACTCCTTCCGCAAGAGGTAGAGGATCATTCCAAGTTAAACTTTAATTGTATTTGTCAAGGTTTAAAAGCAAGTTTTATTGGGTCACGGTACGGATGTACAAATCAGGAGCAGAGGGTTCAACATTCTGGGTCAAGACATTTTCAAGGACTCTATAACTCACGTTTGCAGTGTTATTTTTTGATTTGCACTGTTTGTCTTCTTTTGGGTCAAGGCACTTAACGTGGGCTCCAGTCGAGGTGTATGGTCTTGTGCCAAAGCCCATGAGGGCCTGTATACATTTCCCTCTGTAGATGTAGATGGTGTAGAAGCTTGTTGTAGGTTACAATGGGACATTGACAGGGTGTAGATCTGGCCTGAGAAGTGATAGTGGGAAGAGCAAGGGAGAGGGAGAAGGGGAAAGGGAGGAGAGGTGGGAGAGAGAGAGAAAGGGAGACAGGAGGGGGAGAGAGAGGGGGAAGGAAAGTGGGAGGGAGGGAGAGAAGAGATAGGAAGAAGGAGAGGAAGAGGTGTGGGGGGGGGAGAGAAAAAGACTGACTTTGAATCTGACTGTTAAAAAAACATGATTACTCTTCAAAAATACCCAATTAGCTGTAAAATTTCTTTGGGACATCCAGCCAGTCTCAACAAATTTTACTTCACAAGATGTGGGTATGGTTCGCAAAGCAGACATTTACTACCCGACCCTGACTGCCCTTGAATAGGTGCTGGCGATCTGCCTTCTTGAATGACTATAACTGTTCCTGTGCTGTCGGGAAGGGAGGCCCAACGTATGAGAGTCTGGGTGTCCAGGCCAAAGTCTGGACATAGAGGGCCCAATGTCTGTGAGTCTGGGTCTCTGGGCAAGAGACTGGATGTAGGGGGCCCAATGTCTGTGAGTCTGGGTGTCCAGGTGAGAGAATGGACATAGGGGGTCCAATGTCTGTGAGTCTGGGTGTCTGGGCAAGAGTCTGGATATAGGGGGCCCAATGTCTGTGAGTCTGGGTGTCCAGGAAAGAGACTGGACATAGGGAGCCCAGTGTCTGTGAGTCTGGGTGTCCAGGTGAGAGAATGGACATAGGGGGCCCAATGTCTGTGAATCTGTGTCTCTGGGCAAGAGTCTGGATGTAGGGGGCCCAATGTCTGTAAGTCTGTCTGTCTGGGAGAGAGGCTGACCGTAGGGGGTCCAATATCTGTGAATCTGTCTGTCCTGGCCAGAGACGGGAAGTTATAGGCCCAGTGACAGTAAGAAGGGAGTCTAGGCCAGAGACGGCCTATCCTGGGGTTGCAGCTTGTTTGGTGGTGGTTGTTGTTGCTGGTGCTTGTGCTGTCGTGGTGTTGAGTTGAACATTGTGGCCATGGAATGTATGGCAGCCCCTCAGCACATCCTTGGGTGTGTTGGTTGTTAACACAAACGACACACTTCACTGTGCGTTTCAACATACTCGTGATAAATAAATCTGAATCGGAATCTTTCTGGGCAGTTGAATTTGCCAATTTAGGAAACGTTGTCTGAGTTGCCTGGGCAAGGGACGGGGGTGGGTTTTGTGGGTAGTGGACACCGCAGTCACTGTGGACTGGTGTTTGAGAGAGTGTATGTTTATGCTGGTGCATCAAAATCACTTTATTGCCAATGCGTGGAACATACCAGAATTGATTGTGGTTCAGTGCCAAGCATAAAACACAGGACAACACAATGGCAACCAACAAGTTACAAGACAATAGTGCAAACAGCCATGAGCGATCAACAGTTAGCACAAACTTAAATGTGAACATATGAACAGATTCAATAATTATCAACAGACCACGGAGAGCAGGAAAGACCATCTAACGGATGTTGTGCCGGGGCAGTGAGAGTATTATACCTGAGTGAGTTTTGTTGAGAATCTGGATAGCTACAGGAAAAAAAGCTTCGGAGATGATGTGTAGACCTAATGGTGATGGATTTGTACTGTCTTCCTGATGGCAACTTGGTGAATAGGTGACTGAGGGTTGGTGAAGTCAGCAGTGATTTTCCAGCTCTTTTCCTGGCTCTGGCGATAAACAGTGATTTTACTGTTGGTCGCTGACAGACAACGATCTTCTCCACTGAGTGGACCACTCGCTGCCACCTGGACTTGGGGAGGGAGGAGGTGGTGGGAAAGCAAGCTGTGATGGAGGTGGTCACAGCACTCTCGATGATGGCTGAGTAAAGATTCTTCAGCATACTGTACACCCTGAGATGTTAAGCTGGGGTGTCACTCAACTGCACTGGGATGTGTTTAGCTTGTTGAGAGCCATTCATGCATAGGTGACTGGTGTGGTGGGACCCCTTTGCTTACCTGGACTCATCCAGGCACTCTTCCCCTTCCAGGTATCTCACAGATGGGGAGGGCTGTGCCCATGTTGATGCTTGGGACTACAGCCCTCTGCAGCCCCTTGTGATTCAACATATTGGTGAACCAGGCTGTGGTACAACCTTGTTTGTCTGTTCGTGAAGTGAAGTAAGTGATCACACTCTCCCCATGGCAATGATGGTCTCGGCAAATTTTTCCACAGAAGTGGTTTGCCATTGCCTTCTTCTGGGCAGTGTCTTTCCAAGACGAGTGGCCACTGATGCACCATCAATAACTCTGTGAGACGTGAGGCGAGATATCGGCTTTTATTGGCTGGAAGAAAGAACAAGCAGCAATTGACCACCACACTGCATCCTGGAGACTGAGGCCGGGGCGGAATCCCCAATCGCCTTTATACCGGGGTCTGTGGGAGGAGCCACAGGAGCAGTCAGCGGGGGGGCATGTCCAGACAGGTATATGTAGTTCACCACAGCCACCCCAACCATTATCAATACTCCTTGAACAGAAAATCCTACAAAAGGTAATGGATATGGTCCCGTTCATCACAGGTAAAGACCTCCCCACCATTGAACACATCTACATGCAGCATTGTCACAGGAAAGCAGCATCCATCATCAGGGACCCCCACCACCCAGGCCATGTCCTTTACTCGCTGCTGCCATCAGGAAGAAGGCACAGGAACCTCAGGATTCACACCACCAGGTTCAGGAACAGTTACTACCCCTCAACCATCAGGATCTTGAACCAGAGAGGATAACTTCACTCAACTTCACTTGCCCTATCATTGAAATGTTCCCACAACCTATGAACGCACTTTCAGGGATACATTTCATGTTGTCAATATTTATTGCTTATTTATTTATTTTATTATTAATTCCTTTTTTTTGTATTTGCACAAGTTGTTTTCTTTTGCACACTGGTTGAATGCCCAAACTGTGGGGTCTTTTATTGAATCTATTATGGTTATTATTCTATTTTGGATTTATTGAATCTCAGGATTGTACAAGTTGACATCCATATACTGAATAATAATTTACTTTGAACTTTGAATTGATAGGAGCCTTTGGTAACATACCAAATTTTTATGATGTACCCAATTGCTATTATTTATCCAGAACATTGATGTCCATTTTATTGTTCAAGAATGAAAGGGTTAGCATATGAGGAATGTTTGATGGCTTTGGGACTGGGAGTTTAGAAGAATGGGGGGTCTCATTGAAACCTATTGAATATTGAAAGGCCTAGATAGAGTGAATGTGGAGAGGATGTTTCATATAGTGGGTGTGTCTAAGACCAGAGGGCAGTCTCAGGAGAGAGAGACGTCAATTTAGTCAGAGAAGAGGAGGGATTTCTTTAGCTAGAGGGTGATGAATGTGTGCTATTCATTGCCACAGACAACTGTGGAGGCCGAGTCATTGAGTACATTTAAAGCAGAGGTTGACAGGTTCTTGATTAGTGTCAAAGATTATGGAGAATGAGATAATAAATCAGACATGATTGAATGGTAGAGCAGACTCCATGGACTGAATGGCCTACTTCTGTTCCGATCTCTTATTGTCTTTTTTAACCTGTAACCACTCACAATCTATGGGCATTCTCTCATTGTGTTTCCATTTACTCATTTCCAGATAACAGGGGCCTCAATAAAGGACTGCTGGGATTATCTTAACCCGGGTAAAAAGCCCAAAGGATACACAGGTAATGGTTTGCAAAGTATTAGCTTGTAAATTTTGAGTTTTCGAGTTCAGGTTTTTGGTGGGGAATATTGTCCACTTCATTCTCTGTGGGAGGGGAGATAGATAATTTATTGATCCCAAAGGAAATTATAACTTCATTATAACTTCACAGATATACAATATTAAAAGAGAAGAAGAATAAATAAAAAATAAATTACCTTAAACAGTCTAACAGGAGGAGGTCATCTCTTCCCCAGCTACAGATCGACTCATTATCGTGCATTGTGGCCTGTTCCAAGAATTTTACCCAGCTGTTAAAGCCCGAGCTTTACCCAGCTGTTAAGGCCCGAGCTTTACCCAGCTGTTCTGCACCGGATCTGTGAGACAGATGCAGAGCAGACAACAGCTGTCCTTGTCCACTCAGCAGTTCCATTAGAACATGGAACAGTACAGGCCCTCCAACTGAAGATGTTATGCTCACATTTTAACCTACCTTTAAATCAATCTAACTCTACCCTCCTACACAGCCCTCTACTTCTCTGTCATCCTTGTGCCTATCTGTGAACTTCTTAAACTTCCCTAATGTATCAGCCTCTACCACCACTCCACGTATTCATCATTCCCTGTAAAATACCTACCGCTGACATCTCTCCTATACTTTCCTCCAATCACCTGAAAATTAATTGATTTAGTTATTTAGACATACGAAACGAAATAAGCCCTTCCAGCCTGCACAGCAACCCTACATTGAACTCTAGCCTAGTTTTGGGACAATCTACAATGACCAGTTATCCTTTGGACTGGGGGAGGACCCAGAGGAAACCCACACGCACAAGGGAAGAACTTACAAGCTTTCATACGGAGAGTTACTGGGATTGAACTTCACCCTGTGCTGTATTAGTGTTGTGCTAACTGCCAAGCTGCCTTGCTGACCCTTGTATTTGCCATTTGAGCTCCCAGACTGCAGTACCCAACACTTGCTATTCCAATAGGTCCCATTACAAAGATCACAATTTATGACACATTTTCCTGGAACACGTCTCTTTTGCAAATTAATCGTCCTTTTCACACTTTCCCTCCATCCTACTTTTGCAGGAAGTCATCTTAGCTCAAAGTACATTTACTATCAAAGTATGTACACTATATACAACCTGGAGATTCGTCTCCTTCCCAGCAGCCACCAAACAAAAAAGCACAATAGAACCCATTAATAAAGACTGTTGAAGACCCAATGTGCAGGAAAAAAAACTGTGCAAACAACAAATCGGGCAAACAACTGAGGTTCACAGAAGTGAGTCCACAGCCTAAAAGCCAATCATCAGTGCAGCCAGCCCATTAGCTTATTAGTCACAGGCCGCAGCCTGAGCTCAGCACAGAGATGAGTAAATCTCTCAGGGCAGCGAACTGAACCGGCTCCAACACCCTGACCCTTTCACTCAGGCCCAACGCTTAAATTGTCCAAACCACAGGTTGTTCCTCGCTCTCGGGCCACGCCACCTCAACTCGGCCTGTACTCCACCTTTCCAGTCTGGCCCAGCGCTTCAATCGATCAAGCCTTGAGTTGCTCATCACTCTAGGCCTCGCCTCGGTTCTGCTGATTCAAATCGGCTCCAAGTCTGATCCAGCTACGGCTCGTTCCCCGCCACCTCAATTCATACCACATCACAACCGTCCCACGACTTTGATACTTCAATACACACTGCAAAAAAGCCAGGTCATACAGGCGGTTTAAAAGCCCCACACTGAAAGGGAAGTTAAAGGCTGTGGACTGCAGTGACTGTTTACCAGAAAAAGTGGAATCTATAAAGTAGTTAGTAGTTTTCTTTGTTTTGTTTGCTACAGGCAAGTCATCGCTGATCTTCACCAGTGCCGTCTGAAAACCAGTACGCCGCCCACCTCCTCCTCACTCCCATCCCGAGAAGGCAGGGGGAAGCCTCAGCCTCGGCCAGAACAACCGGCTGCACACCAAGTAAGAGGACTTCAAGGAGACGCTTGGCCCGAGCTTTCAACGTTTCCTGGCGTGACGATGGTGCGGGATCGTAGGAAAGTGGAGGCTCGGCCCACTTCGTCTGACCAGGATGCCGATTTGTAATGGGAAGGGCAGCACTGAAGAGAGCAAACAGTATTCCCCAGGCTCGCTGTACAATTAGTCGGCCGAGGGCTGTGTCGGATCCTCGGCCCAGGAGCGGACCCTGTGAGGGAACGGAACTTTAAACAGCGGCGGGCGATCGGACACCCGACAGAGCTTGGTGGAGGGGGGGGCCCCAGGGGAGCCCCAGCAAGACTGCATCCAGAGCAGAACCGGCGGCGAGGGGGCACGCCGGCTGGCCAATGGGAGGAGGAGGCCAGGCTTGAGACCCCCATCATTGGAGAGAGCCGACCACTGTTGTGCACCCCCCCCCACCCCCACCATTCCTTCCCACCCACACTCCACCCCTGCAAGATGGAGCCCAGACCGGTCACTCTGGGCCCTGCCCAGCTGCAGGAACCTGGAGGAGCTGGGCAAGGCGGCAGGGAATGGGCCCCCATTGCCAGCGAGCTGCCTAGGAGGCAGGCGGAGGCCACGCAGAATTATTACCGAGCTCTTCCTTCCGAGGCTCCTCCGCCTCCTCCCCCTCCACTTCCTCACCCTGACCCTGCCCGCCGCCAGCACCTCCTGACCAGCCCCTACCATTACACCCAGCCCCCGTACCCGGCCTTCCCCAGGCAACCGCCCTATCAGGTATCCAGTGAGGCTGAGGCAAGGGGCCCTGAGGGAGGGTCCTGGCAATTGAGCGCTCAGCCAGAGCTGGGCGGGTGTGGCGAGCCCTTCCTGGGCCCCCAGCCCAGGAAGGTAGGCAGCACCCCTCCCTCTGCCACTGGTTACCGCCACCCACAGCTTGGCGCCCGGGAGGAACGCAAGGCCCGTAAGCCAGGCCGGCACATCTGCCAGTACTGCGGGCGGGCCTGTGCCAAGCCTAGCGTTCTCAAGAAACACATCCGCTCGCACACGGGCGAGAGGCCGTACCCCTGTGGCCCTTGTGGTTTCTCCTTCAAGACCAAGAGCAACCTCTACAAACACCGCAAATCGCACGCCCACGCCGTCAAGGCCGGCCTGGCCCCCGCTGTTTCAGCCGAGCCGGCTGCCCTGCCCGGCGAGGATGCCGAGCCGCCGCCCTCCGACGGAGATGAGAGCACTGACACGGACGAGGAGGTGCGGCTGGGGAGCAGGCCTTCGACCCAGGATGAGGCGGAGGCCCCAGGGCGCGGCATGGGATTCATCCTCGCCGACGAGGAGACATACCCAAAGGCCAGGCCGGGGGGTCCAATGCCACCGGCCGAGGGAGAGCCCCTTCCCCATCCCATTCCCCCTCCCATGAAGGTCCCCATCCTCATCGTGCCCCGGGCCCAGGGAGCCGGCACCCAGTCCGAGCCTCCGCCCCCAGTCAAGGCCGAGCCGGCCTGCCACAGCCCCGGAGGGCTGGGCCGCAGCTACAGCGGGCAGCGGGCTGTCAAGCAGAAGCTGGCGCTCAGGCTGAGTGAGAAGCGGGTCGGCCGGGACAGCGAGCAGTCGCTTCACCTGCTCAGCCCACACAGCAAGGGCAGCACCGACTCAGGTTACTTCTCACGCTCCGAGAGCGCCGAGCAACAGGCCAGCCCACCTGACACCGAGGCCGCCAAGTCCTACGCTGAGATCATCTTCGGCAAGTTTGCTCGCCTGGCTCCAAGGTCCGTGGTGGTGAACGAGGCCTCCCTGGAGTCTCGGGTGGTGGCGGGGGCCAAAGAGGCGGGGCCCGAATTTGAGAGGCTGATCGAGGAAAACATCATGCGCTTCGTGACCCCCGAGGAGGTGCTGAGGGAGCCAGCTCTGCCCGACAGCGGGAAAAGCCGGCCTTACTTCCTGCCCGGTGAGGGAGAAGGCAGAGACCTGCCCCGGTCAGACAAGGTCCAGTCCTGCTTGTTGGGTGTCCCTAGCGGAGACGGCTCCCAGCTCACCAGGAGCAACTCCATGCCCGTCACCACAGGCAGTAGCCTGGCCGTGCCTCAACTCCTGCGGGGTAGCCACTCCTTCGACGAGAGGCTGACCTCCTGCGATGGCGTCCTCCCGCCTGGCTCCCACCAGCGACTGCTCAAGAGACAGATTGCCATTGAGCTGGTACCCGGCCTGGAGGCGCCATCACCACCCGACGAGGCTGAGGCCACCCGCCCTCGCCCCACCTCACCCAGTGAGGCCGAAGCCCGGAGGGTAGTGCTGCCACGGGCTCAGGGACAGAGTCCAGCCTTTGAATGCGAGGCCTGTGGCATCAAATACCAATTCTGGGACAACTTCGAGGCCCACCGCACCTTCTACTGTGCGCCCAAGCCCAGAGCTGGCCCAGAGATTGCAGTATTCTCCCAGGCCTCGCCCCAAAGGCCTGGTAGCCAGGGTCCTGACACCTTGCCCTTCCGCAAGCGCAGGAAAGAGAAGAGCGTGGGTGATGAAGAGGAAGTCGTTGGCATTGGGGACGATGGCGGCAGCCCGTACGGTGGCTCCAGTACCTCATTGGCCTCCCTCTGTGACTCCAGGGCTGAGAGCCTGGAGCAGGAGCCCGGGGCTCGGGCCACTCCTCAGGCCTCACAGACTCACAGGCCACAGGCCCAGCCCAGTCAAGAAGAGTGGGATGTCCCAGGTCCTGATGAGGGCCCTGAAGCCTGGCCCCCCTCACCCCAAACCTGCCGCCGGCCTGGCGGCAATGAGATCTCCGTCATCCAGCACACCAATTCCCTCAGCCGGCCCAGCTCCTTCGAACGCTCTGAATCCATGGAGGTGACCCCAGCCGGTGATGCCTCGCCCTCCGAGGTGCAAGAGGGGCCACCAGCCGAGTTCTCTGAGACCACCATCGCCCTCCCACCGGCGGGCCTCGCTTCAGCCTCCGGCCCATCCCCTCAGCCCAAGCTGGTGCGCCAGCGCAACATCCAGGTGCCCGAGATCCGGGTGACGGAGGAGCCCGACCGGCCCGAACGAGAGCGGGAGAGGGAGCGGGAGCCTCCGGCCAGGGAGCCCGACCGGGTGATTGAGGAGTTCCAATGGCCGCAGCGCAGTGAGACGTTGTGCCAGCTGCCTGCCGAGAAGCTGCCTCCCAAGAAGAAGAGACTGCGGCTGGCTGAGCTCGAGTACTCATCCGGCGACTCCTCCAGCCTTGATTCAGGGCCACCGAGCCGCAGCCCCAGCCAGGAGAGCAACTGGTCTCACGGCTCTGGCCTGTCGCTGTCGCTGGAGCGCGAGGAGGCGGCCAGCGCGGGGTCCAGGGCCGACTACCTGACGGTGCCCCCTACCGGCTCGGCCGGGCCTCAGCTCAAGGAAATGAGGCGCTCAGCCTCAGAACAGTCGCCCTGCCTGCCCTGCCCAGAGGGGGCAGAGACCCGGAGCAAGTCCTTCGACTATGGCAGCCTGTCAGCTTCCTCCAATTCCTCGCCTCCTCCGCCTCCCATCCCGCCACCCTCCCAAGCCACAGAAAGACGGAGATGCTTCCTGGTGCGCCAAGCCACACTCGGCCTGGGCTCCGAGAGCCCACAGGGCCCCGAAGCACCCGAGACAATGCAGCTATGCCAGGCCTACCCCCGGCTCCGTTCGCCGTCGCCAGGGCGACGGTCGCCCGGCTTCGAGGCCTGCACCCAGCTCCAGGCCAAGCTCCCCAACCACACCCATCCCTTCTTCCAGGGGGATGTGCAGGCCTTCAAGGCCCATCCCTTCCGTGTCACAGTGCCCGATGCCATTGCCCCGGAGCCTGAGGCCTGGCCTTCTGAGGGGAGGCCTGGGGCCCGTCCTGGATCCTGGGGGCGGCCAACCTCTCCCTGGGCCTCCCCTCAGCACTCGCCAAGCCGGGCGAGTGGGCCTGGCCCCGCTCTGGCCTCCCTCTCCGCCATTGCCACCCCTCCGACCCAGCTGCTTGTCCCGGTCCGGATCCAGGCCCATGTGCCCAGCTATGGCAGCGTCACCTACACCACTGTTTGCCACTCGCCAGCTCCCGGCCGCCGCCACCTCCAGCCCGTTGGCCCGACTCCACGTGTGGACTCACCGCCACCTGCCCAGCGCACTCCATTCCTGCCTTGGCGCCTCTCCTCATCCCTCTCCTCCTCCTCTTCCTCCTCCTCGTTCTCTTCATTTTCCGGGCCTGGGCTGCCCGAGGGCTGCTCTCCGGCGGCAGCCGCTGCCACTGCTGGTAGCAGCAGCAAGCGGGTCCTCTCTCCGGCCAGCAGCCTGGAGCTGGTGCTGGAGAACCAGCAGCAGAAGCGAGTGAAGGAAGAGAGGATCTGTGGCCAGATGATGGAGAAACTCAGCCTGAGGGAGTCCTCCCCCTCCTCCTCCCCCTCTCCCGCCTCCCCTTCCCCCTCCTCCCCTTGTACCAAGCCCAGCAAGCCACAGCTGGTGAGGCAGCGGTGTACCACGGAACTAAAGGAGGGGAGAACCTCCTCACCCTCCTCCTCGCAAGAGGCCCGGCCTGGTCCCCTTTCTGAGGTGGAGATGGCCACCGGGGAGAGCCCGCTGGTCCCGTCGCCCGAGCCTGCCTCCTCCTCCTCCGCTGCCCGCCGTTTCCCGGTCAGGATGGCAGTGCGGGCTCCTGGGGCCTCCCCGCTGCTGGCTGAGGCCTCCGATCCACTGCCGCCCCAGCAACAGCACCTCCTCGCCACGCCGCCGCCCTTCCCCAGCCTGCGCAGCCCGGCCACCATTAGCTGGTGCTTCCTTAGCCACGCCCGGCCTAGTCACGCCCGCCACACTTCCCCTGGCTCCTCCGTCTACGCCGTCTGGTGCGTCGGCTCCTACAACCCCAACCCGCCCGGCACCCCCACCAAGGTGGCTCTCGCACTGCTGTGCTCCAAGCAGAAGTCTCAGCCCGAAATCTACGTCACTGCGGCGGCCGGCTGGCCCAGCTCCGGCAAATTGGTGGCCTCCAGCAGCTGGAAGCAGCACCTGGCACAGGTAAATGGAAGCCACTGTCGTTCAACCATGCTGGGGTGGGAGCCTGGCAGCTCTCCCATTTTACACACACACACACACACACACACAGACATATATATACAGAAACACACACACAGAAACACAAACACACGCAAACAACACATACACACAGAGAAATACAGAAACACACACAGAAACACAGACACAGAATCAACACACATACACACAGAGAAACACACAAACACACACACAAAAAAACACACACACACTCAGATATACACAGAAACACACACACATACAGAAACACAAACACACACAGAAACACACATACACCACACACATACAGAAACACACACACAGAATCAACACACATACACACAGAGAAACAGACAAACACACACGCACACACAGAGATACACAGAAACACACACACATACAGAAACACAAACACACACACAATGAAATGCCTGGGGCATAATTGCTGCTTTTATTTCCTTTTGTGAAGATGAAATATTGGTAGATTATTGTCTGAAGGTTCAGAGTGGCACACGATGTGAAGTGGAAGAATGTGATCAGGAGGAGGGGAATGTTTTACAAGTCACACGAAGCTTTTGCTTGGTGCTCAGAGTGATCTGGGTGCCGGTGAAAGTGGCTTCATGAAAGAATATTCCAAAGAAAGCATAAGGAAATTTACGAGCCGGCGGAGAGAACGGTCAGAGACAGGGTGGTGGGGGGTTACGGCAGGGATCCACAGATCACTGAAAGGGCAGGCAGGTGCAGAGAAGCCTCTCTGCCTGATCAAGGGTGAATTTGTCCCTGACTGTTGGAGGCAGAAAAGGCCCCACTGAACCGGGAAGGGTTAAAAACTGAACTACTTCGCAGAGAGAAATAACAAGGTGCCATCTGCCGTCCGCAGATTAAATGGTACGAATCCTCGCAGCAAGAGAGTGACAGAAACGGAAGGAAAACAGCAGCAAGTTTGGAAAAGGAGAGAGAGAAAATGGAGGCGTGTGCCACCAAAGACCACGGAACCAAGATTGAACCCACAAGAATTAAAATCTTCGATGGAGGGTAGGTATCCCAGGGATACCAACATCTTTGATGTGAAAACATTTCCAGACCATAAGCTTTTTTAAAAATTATTTTGTGCACCAGCTTTTTGCGTTCAACATTTTTCTCTCTGACACAGCTATGGTGTGAATCGGGGACTGTAGATACCAGCTCCTGGTAACGTTCCAGTGTGTTTCTTCTATAGCCACAGCAATAGAGTCATAAAAAAGTACAGCACAGAAACAGGCCCTTCAGCCCATCTAGTCCATTCTGAACCCATTTGAACTGCCTACTCCCATTAACCAGCACTGGGACCATAGCCCTCCATGCCCCTACCATCCATGTACCTGTCCAAATTTATCTTAAACATTGAAATCGAGCTCATATGCACTTGGCAGCTCGTTCCATACTCTCATCACCCTCTGAGTGAAGGAGTTTCCCCTCATGTTCCCCTTAAACTTGTCACCTTTCACCCTTAACTCGTGACCCATCCAACCTAAGTGGAAAAAGCCTGCTTGCATTTATCCAATCTCAATCTTCTGTGTTCTAAAGTCCTGACCTATGCAACCTATAATCAGGTCCTCCAGACCCGGCAGAGAAATAGAGAAACACACACGAAGTGCTGCAGGAGCTCAGCAGGCTGTGCGTCATCGGCTGGAAACGTCGACAATATGCTGCCTGGACTGCTGGGTTTGTCCAGCATTTTGTGTGTGTTGCCTGGATTTCCAGCATCTGCAGATGTTCTCCTGTTTGTGAGAGAAATAGAGAAGACATTTTCTCAGGTGTCCTAAGGTGATGTGAGGAGCACAGTAGAATAAGAATTGGGTTTCAGATTTGTGGATCCATCCTCCGTGCTTTTCTGAAGCTTTGAATGGTCACCCCCTCGGCCTCCTACACTCCCGGGAAAATGGTCCCAGTCTGCCCAGCCTCCTCATATAGTTCAAGCTGTCCCATCCCAATAATATTCTTGTGAATCTTTTTCAGCTTAACAGACATTGACCATTGTGGGCGTGTTTTTTTTCAAATTTTATTTAAAGATACAGCATGGAACAGGCCCTTCCAGCCCAACGAGCTGCACTGTCCAGCTCCTGTTTCACCCCAACCTAATCACGGAACAATTTACAATGACCAACTGACCTACTAACCAGTACCTCTTTGGACTGTGGGAGGAAACCAGAGCGCCCAGAGAAAACCCTCAGGCTCACGGGAAGAACGTACAAAGTTTCTCATAAAGGATGTTGGGACTGAACGCAAAGCGGTCAAAACTATTTGTTCCCTGATTGGACGATTCTTGCCAGCCAGCCAGTTTGCCAAACCCGAGAGATTCTGCAGTTGTTGGAAATCCAGAGTAATGCACACAAAATGCTGGAGGAACTCAGCAGATCAGGCAGCATCTGTAGAGAGGAATAAACAGATGATGTTTTAGGCTGGGATCCTTCATCGGGGTTGGAATGGAAGGAGGAAGAAGCCAGAATATGAAAGAGGGGGGAATAGGTGGTCCAAGTTGGAATATGATAGGTGAATCAGATGAGGGGAGAGTATATGGGTGGGATAAGGGGGAATGAAGTAAGGAAGTGGGAGGGCAAGGTGGAAGAGGTAATGGGCTGAAAAACAAGGAATATTAATTTTTCTCTCATGTCTCTAGTCCTTTAATAATTTTGGCCTGTCCCCTATGACCGTCGACCATCTATATTCCCCTCAGATTGATCAATAGCTTTGTAATAAAGGTGAGGAGTTGAGTCCAGGTGAAAAATCTTGGCTAGAAATGTTGACTGTCCGTAGGTGCTGAGTTTCTCCAGCATTCTGTGTGGGATATTCCACAGGGCCCTCAAAATGGTGGCAGGAAGTGCTTTCTTTTCAAACAGGGCATGGATCTGGTTGTTGTAGGTAGTGGATGACATTGGATGCTACGTCAATATACAGTATCTTCACGTGCAGCTCCGATGAGAATCATTAAAATATTCCCATTTAGGACTACTACAGCTGAAATCTGCAGACTCATCTGTGGGTACTTCAGGAAGCACCATCGTTTTAGGGCATTTCAATGAAATTGTGGGCTTCAGGAAGGAGGACTCAAAGAATCCCATACCAGACCTCAAAAGGATCAGCAGTGGAAAGGGTGAGCACCTTCAAGTTCGTGGGTGTCAACATCTCTGAAGATCTATCCTGGTCCTAATGTATTGATGCAATTACAAAGTGTCTGTATTCCATTACGAGTTTGAGGAGACTTGGTATGTCACTAAAGATCCTCACACATTTCTACAGATGTACTGTGGAGAGCATTCTAACTGGCTGCATCACCATCTGGTGTAGAGGGGCCACTGCACAGGATTGGAAAAAGCCACAGACAGTTCTAAACTCTTCCTCCTCCATCACAGGCACTCACACTTGCTTCCCCAAATTCGAGGACACCTTCAAAAGGTGATGCCTCAAAAAGGTGGCATCGATCATTAAGGACTCCTATTACCCAGTATGTGCCATCTTCTCATTGTTGCTGTCAAGAAGGAGGTGCAGGAGCCTGAAGACATTCACTCAGTAATTTAGGAACAGCTTAATCCCTTCAAACATCAGATTTCTGAATGAACAATGCACCCATGTACACTACGTTTTTTTGTTCTCAGTTGCACAACTGAGGTGCAGAGATATCTATTTTTTATCATAATTTATTTTATTGCTATGTATTGCACTGTTCCACTCCCGCAAAACAACAAATTTCATGACATATGCCAGTGATGGTAAACCTGATTCTAGTTATATGTTACAACTGGCACTAGTAGTTGTCAGAAATAGTTGGTACTGGGTGCTATGGGTAATGTATAGGTCTGGTTGCCATGGGTGCTGGATGTCACTGGTTCCTGTGGGTAATTTATTGGCCTGGTTGCCATGGGTATTGTATGGCACTGGTTACTATGGTATGGAATGGCACTGGCTGCTGTTGGCACTGATGAGGCCTGGTTGATATGGGCATTCAAAGGGATTGGTTGCTATGGGTTCTGAATAGCATTGGTTGCTATGGAAACTGAATGGCATTGGTTGCTTTGGGTACTGAATGAAAATGGTTGCTGTAGATGGTGAAGAGTACTGGTTGCTATGTTACGGCATGGCATTGGTTGCTACGGGTACTGGTTGCTATGGGCACTGAAGGGTGCATGGAGTACCCTTGCGGAAGGGTACAGAATGCATCTGCTTGCTATCAGTTTTAAGGGCCCCAGTTGCTGTAGGTAACAGATAGTTTTGGTTGCTATGGGTACTGAGCATTGCTGTGGGCACGTGCATATTGTTGAATAAGTAATGGGAATGGTAAATATCTGTCCATAATCAGGAAGGGTGGTCGACCTGTTTCACTCTGAGCTGGAGACAGGCTCCGTGACTGAGTCTTTGGGAAGAACACTCTTGGAACCAGGATGGTTTTGGAGGAATGCTCCCTATGGAAAATCACCAAAGTTCCCTGTATCTGACAGAACAGATAATGAACTTGGGTGTTAACCAGAACCAGAGAGAGGCAGGATTCCCCTGAATGAACCTTCTCATCCATCAATGCCTCTGCCAGCTCTTTAAAATCAGAATCAGGTTTAATATCACTGGCACATGTCATGAAATTTGTTGTTTTGCAGCAGCAGTACAGTGCAATATACATTAAAAAGTATAAATTACAATAATATAATTAAATTAACTACATACTGCAAAAGAGAGCAGAAGAAAATAGTGAGGTAGTGTACATGGGTTTGTTGTCTATTCCAGAATCTGATGGCAGAGGGGAAGAAGCTGTACTAAAACGTTGAGTCCTGAACTCAACTTTGGGCTCCTGAGCCTCCTTCTTGATGGCAGCAATGAGAAGAGAGCATGTCCTGGGTGATGGGTACCCTTAATGATGGAAGCGGCCTTTTTGAGGTCCATCATTAAGGCAAACAGCTGGTTATATATTTTCCCTGTAGTCCTTCCAACAAATGTTTCCAATTCCTTTCATTTAAATTATAAGCATTCTCCCTTCAGGAGGAGGACAAGTAGGGCCAAGTGTATTTAGCCCCTTCAGGGATCGATTTGTTTGGTAATCAATTTACTAATTGTCAGATATACCAAGATACAGTGACTAAATTTGCTTTGCTTGCCATCCATGCTGACCATTATAAACGCAAGTACATTGAGGTAATGCAAAGTGAAAAACAATTACAGCAATCAAAGAAACATGCAAAATGCGGGAGGAACTCAGCATGTCAGACAGCATCAGAGAGGAATAAACAGTCAACGTTTCTGGCCAGGACCCTTCAGGGCTGGAAAGGAAGGGGAAAGAAGCTGTAAGGTGTAGGGAGGGAAATATTCTGGCCTCTGGCTTCTACCCTCTTCCTTTCCAGAGCAACAAACACAAAATGCTGGAGAAACTGAGCTCAAGTGGAAGCCCCCTTTCATTTCCAGTCCTGTTGAAGGGTGTCAGTCCAAGTCATTCCCCTCTGTAGATGCTCATTTCCTCCAGCATTTTATGTGTTGCTCTGGATGTCCAGCATCTGCAGAATAGTTGAGAGAAAGTTCAGTGCAGGCAGACAAATAAGATGCAAGATTGGAAAACCAAAACTGTATCATGTATGAGGTTTTTCTTAGAGTCCAAAATCAGTGGGATAGAAACTGTCCAGGAGCCTGGTGCAACATGGTCTCAAGATTTTGTATTCTTGCCCGATGAGAGAGGAGAGAAGGAAGAATGTCTGGAATGGGAGAGGCCCTTGATTATGTTGACTTCTTTACCAAGGCAGCGTGAAGTGCAGACAGAGTCCGTGAGCTGTGTCCACAACTCTCTGCAGGTTCTTGCATTTGCCATTCAGAGGGGACATTAACAGGGTTGCAGACAGGGGGCCGTGTGGGAGGAAAAGGTCGGTTATGAAAAGGCTATTGCGCTGTCCATCCAATCTCTGGAGCCACTTGGGAACCAAAGATGTGATGGGGAGCTCTACATCTTCATTCTCTGTCTCCCTACTAGGGAGAGGGTCCCTCGAGGAGAATGGGAAAAAGAAGCTGCCTCATTAATGTGAATCTACAAGGCAGAAAGAGAAAGATTTGCTTCAAACATCCGATTAAAAATTGGTAACACAGAAGTGTTCTTTTATTCATAGTCTGGGATCTTAAAGGATGGCATTTATTAGAATCTGGAGCTATACTGAATGGAAACAGCCTCTTAGGTCCAATCGAACAATATTGACTTAAATGCCTATCTTGTGTCCTCAAGATGGCCACCTATTAGTGATCATTTGGCTGACATGCCTCAAAAAATACTGATTTTTCTATCATTTTCCCTTTCCCTGGGGAAAAGTCTATGACTATCCATCCTGTCTAAGCCTCTCATAACTCTGGAGTGAAGAAGGTTGAGGGGTGACTCCAGGTTAAACAAAATCAGGGTTATTATCACCTAATTCTGTATTGTTACCATTTTACCTTGGGCTACCTCGGTGCATTGTGTAATGATTTGATCTGTGTCGACAGTAGGCAAGACCAGCAGGCTTATTATCTCTGACATATGTCGTAAAGTTTGATTTTTTTGTGGCAAGGTTCAGTGAAGTACCTGTTAAAAACTATGTTACAGTAAGAAATATAAAAAATAAATTCAAAAAGAGAGGGGAAAGTGAGGTAGAGTTCATGGATTCATTGGCCATTCAGAAATCTGATGGTGGAGGGGAAGAAGATATTCAGGCTCCTGTGCCTCCTCCTTCATAGTAGCAATGAGAAGAGAGCATGTCCTGTGAGTCCTTAAAGATAGATGCTGCCCTTTTGAGGCTTTGCCTGTTGAAGATGCCCTCATTTGCTGGGGATGCTGAGTTTGCAACTTTCTGCAGCTTTTTCCGACCCCTCCATACCAGGCAGTGACGCAGCCACGTAGAATGCACTTCACGGTACTTCTGTAGAAATTTGTGAGAGTCTTTGGTGGCATACCAAACTCCTAATGAAATATGCCTTCTTTGTAATTGCATCGATATATTAGGACCAAGATAGATCTTCAGAGATGTTGACCTTCAGGGACTTGAAACTGCTCGTCCTTTCCACTGCTGATTCCTCGATGAGGACAGGTGCATGTTCCCTCGATTTCCCTTTCAATTGCTTGTGGGCAGTGCAGCTCGTTGGGTTGGAAGGGCCTGATCTGTGCTGCATCTCCAAATAAAAATAATAGAAACGTAGATAAGAATGAAATAATAAATAAATAAATGATTGATGGATTGATTGAAATGAGCACTATTTGGCTCCATCAGGGGCACTTGCCTCCCCAGCACCTCGGAGATTCTCAAAAGACGATGCCTCAGAAAGGAGGCATCCATCATTAAGGCCCTCCATCACTCAGACGTGCCCTCTTCTCGTTCCTATAATCAGAAAGATGGCGCAGGAGCCTGTAGACTCACACACAACATTTTAGGAACGGCTTCTTCCGCTCCGCCATCAGGTTTCTGAGCAGTCTATGTATTTGCCTCAACCATTTCCTCTGACAGCGCATCCCAAATACTCACCATCCTCTGTGTGAAGAAGTTTCTCCTCCGATCCCTTTCAGATCTTTCACCACTTGCTTTACAGCTCTGTCCTCTATTATTTCTATCTTTCCCTGGGGGGAAATGTGACAATCTGCCTAATCTGTAACTGTGTATTAATAAGTAAATGAATAAATGGAAGTTTCTTTTTCTCTTTGCAGCTACAAGTCGAATGAAGATTACGTTTACGTGAGGGGACGAGGCAGGGGGAAGTATATCTGTGAGGAATGTGGAATTCGGTGTAAAAAGCCAAGCATGCTGAAGAAACACATCCGTACACACACGGACCACCGGCCGTTCATGTGCAAATTCTGTAACTTCGCCTTCAAAACTAAAGGTAACTTTTTTCACCAAATGTATCTGTCACTTGTGGTGAAGGTATTGTTCAATAGTTGCAAACTGTGTTATAAATAAAGACGTAAAAGTATTGTAAACTCAGCCAGCCCCTTATGGGTGCTAGCCTCCCTAGCAGCTAGGAGATCCTCAAAAGACGATGCCTCAGAAAGGAGGTATCCATCATTAAGGTCCTCCATCAATCAGGACATGCCCTCTTCTCATTTCTACAATCAGAAGGATGGTCCAGAGGCCTGAAGATTTACACACAACATTTTAGGAACAGCTTCCTCCCTTCTGCCAACAGATTTCCAGACGCACCGTATACCTACCTCAACCAATTCCTCTGACAGTTTATTGTAGATACTCACTATCTTCTGTGTGAAGGCATTTCTTCTCCGATCCCTTTCAGAACTTTCACCACTTGTCTTAAGTTTTTGAATCCCTTTCCCTGTCTGGTACACGATCTGAAAAGGCTGCAGGAAGTTGTAAACTCAGCCAGCTCCATCATGGGCACTAGCCTCCCCATCACTGAGGACACCTTCAGAAGATGATACCTCAGAACGAAAGCATCCACCATTAAGGACCCTCATCACCTTGGACACATCCTGTTCTTGTCACTACCATCAGGGAGGAGTTATAGGAACGTGAAAACACAAGCTCTACAATTTAAGAACATATTTTTCCCCTCCACCAGCAGATTTCCAAGCGGTCCATGTACCCATGCTCACTCCCTCAATTTTACTGCTCTCTTTTTGCACTGCTTGTTTTTTCATCTATTTCTTATTATAATTTGATCTATATCCTTTGCACGGTACTGCTGCACAAAGCAACAATTTTCACAACATAAACATGAGATTCTACAGGAAATATAGAATAAAACATGAAAAAAATTCTGGAGCGTCTCAGTAAGTCAAGCACCAAACATGGAGAAGAGTAAACAGTCAATGTTTTGGGCCAAGAACCTTCATTAGGATAGAACATATAACAGTGGTCATAAGCCACACTCACAAAATGCTGGAGGATCTCAGCAGGCCAGGCAGCGACTACAAAAAGGAGTAAATATTAGACGTTTCAGGCCAAGACCCTTCATCAGGACTGGAGGAGAAAAAAAGGAAGTCAGAGTTAGAAGTTGGGGGGAGGGGATGAAGAAACACAAGGTGATAGGTGAAACCGGCTGGTGGGCGGGGTAGGGATGAAGTAAAGAGCTGAGAAGTCAATTGGTGGAAGAGATAAAGGGCTGGAGAAGGGGGAATCTAATATGACAGGACAGAAGACCATGAAAGAAAGAAAATGGGAAGGAGCACCAGAGGGAGATGATGGACAGGTAAGAAGATAAGGTGAGAGAGGGAAGTGGGAATGGGGAATGGTGAAGAGGGGTGGGGGGAGCATCATTGGAATTTCGAGAAATCGATGTTCATGCCATCAGGTTGGAGGCTACCCATTCAGAATGGAAGGTGTTGCTCCTCCAACCTGAGTGTGGCCTCATTGTGACAGTAGAGGAGGCCATGGACTGACATATGGGAATGGGAAGTGGAATTAAAATGGGTGGCCACCGGGAGGTCCCACTTTTTCTGGCGGACAGAACTTAGGTGCTTGGCGAAGTGGTCCCCGAAGCTATGTCAGGTTCTGAAATCGTTGAAGAGGACTAGTTAATTGCAAATATCACTGCACTCTTTAAGAAGGGAGGGAAGCAAAAGAAAGGAAATTATAGGCCAGTTAGCCTGATTCCTGTGGTTGGGAAGATATTAAGAGTCCATTATTAATGCAGGTGGTCCCCGAGTTACGAACATCCGACTTACAGACAACTCGTACTTACGAACCAAGAAAGGAGAACGCCGTCTGCCATTTTAAGTCAGATCGCGACGCCATCCGCCATTTTAAGTCGTTGCCGTTGACAGTGTTGAGTGTTTAACTTTGTATTTGGCTTAAATTTTTCTTAGTAAGATTCACCATGACCCCGCACCCCCCACCCCCTGTTCCGGTTGGCTGGTAGTGCAGTGAGATCAGCTCCTGTGCTGGGTTGATGTCGAGCTCACAACTCGACCTCATAAAAAAAACACTGCCACCTCCAGTTTAAATTCCCACATGGAATATTGTGGAGGATCAAATACCCAAACCCAACATAGCCCCCACTTGTCCCATTTAACCTGTATCAGTGCGGTGGAGTTTAGGACCCGGGGAACTTAGTGCAGTGGTCCTTAGGACCCAGCGGACCTCGGGAGCCGGCGGAGCTCGGGACCCGCCGCCCGCAGTGTTTCTGTTCCATTGACGGGAAGCGATCGTGATTGAAAATAAAGTGGAAATAATAAAGCATTTGGAAAAAGGTGAAACACCATCGATCATTGGAAAATCATTAGGCTACAATCGGTCAATGATCGGAACAATTTTAAAGGATAACGGATAAAGTGAGAATAATGGAGCATGTGAAAGGCCCTGCCCCGATGAAAGCTACAGTTATTACTAAGCAACACAGTGGTTTAATTATTGGAATACATATGTTTCTTAAGTGTTTTATATGCATAGAAAGGTAAAATATATACTATATACTAAGACAAACGTTTGAATGACGCTAAATAATACTGGATGTATTTGTTCCGACTTACGTACAAATTCAACTTAAAGACGGAGTCAGGACGGAACTCGTACGTGACCCGGGAACTGCCTGTAATGAGGTTACAGGCTATTTGGATGCACATGATAAAATAGGCCAAAGTCGGCATGGATTCCTAAAGGAACCTTGCCTGACAAATCTGTGCAAATTATGTGAGGAAATAAGAAGCAAGATAGACAAACAAGTGTCAGTGGATGTTGTGTACTTGGATTTTTAGAAGAACTTTGACAAGGTGCCGCATATGAGGCTCCTTAACAAGATAAGAGCCCAGGGTATTACAGGAAAGATACTAGCATTGATAGAAGATTGGCTGACCAGCAGGAGGCAAAGAGTGGGAATAAAGGGGCCATTTCTGGTTGACTGCCGATGATGGTGGTGTTCTGCTGGGGCCATTGTTGAGACCACTTCTTTTCACAATATCTGTCAATAATCTGGATGACAAAATTGACAGTTTTGTGACCAAGTTTGCAGGCAGTATGAAGATAGGTGGAGGGCCAGGTAGTGTTGAGGAAGCAGGGAGTATGCAGAAAGACACTTCTGGAGAATGGGTAAAGGAGTGTCAGGTGGAATAGTTGTCTGGTCATGCACTTTGCTAGAAGGAGTAAGGGTGTAGACTATTTTCTGAATGGAGAGAAAATATAAAACTCGGAGGTGCAAAGGGACTTGAGAGTCCTTATACAGGATCCCCTAATGGTTAACTTGTGAGTTAAGCTGGTGGTAAGGAAGGCAAACACAAGTCATTAGGTATATTTAAAGCTGAGGTTGATAGGTTCTTGATTAGTCAGGGATCCAAAGTTTATGGGGAGAAGGCAGGAGTATTTGGTTGAGAGGGATAAATCAGTCACGATGGGATGGTGGAACAGGCTAAGTGGGACAAAATTCCCTAATTCTCCTCCTAATTCTTATGATTCAAGCTATTCACCATTCACCAGACCTATCAGACTCCTCCTGTCCAGCTGTAGGTCTCACCTTTGCCTCATCAACCCCCTCCGAAACTACTGGGCAGCAATAAAAGCAAGTCAATATTGATACCCAAGAGGCTGCCTAAGAAGAAGACTCCTTCCAAAGAAAGCAATAACAGTTATATTTCTTCATCTGAATTATTCCTTGCCTTTGCGGAGATACAGAGTTCAACAGCACTTCAGCCAGCCCAGTTTATGCCGACACATTCACGTTATAATCCTACATTAACTGCCATTTTAGAGTCACAGAGTCATACAGTGTGAAACAGGCCCTTCGCCCCATCTGATCCATACTGTCCCTGGCACAGAGGAATAGCACTTAGCGCAACAGTTTACAGCCCAGCGATCAGGGTTTGTTCCTGCCTCTCTCCGTAACGAGTTTATCCGTTCTCCCCTTGACCACATGGATTTTCTCTAGGTGCTTCAGCTTGCTCCCACATTCCACAGACGCCTGGGTTAGCGTAAATAAGTTGCGGGCATACTATGTTAGCGCCGGAGGCATGGTGACACTTGTGAGCTGCCCCCGGCTCAGCTTCAGTCTGTGTTGGTCATTGATGGTGTGTTTCAATGTACGTGTAACAAATAACGCTAATATATTTACTTATGGGTTTAAGGTGCCCTCTAAATTTGTCCTATTTGCCTGCATTTAGCCTTCTAAACCTTTCACATCCGTGCAGCTGTCCAAATGTCTTTTAAAAGTCATTGTTAAAAATAAAACTGGGTCCAAATGAGCCCGTGATGTATTGGGCTGAGTCCAAAACCTCTGCAGATCCTTAAACTTCTGTGCATTTGGATTCCCATACCTGACAATGATGCACCCAGTGTGGATACTTTGAACAATACATAGAACATAGAATAGTACAGCACATTACAGGCCCTTCGGCCCACAATGTTGTGCTGACCATCAAACACTGCCTCCCATATCACCCCCCCCCACCTTAAATTCCTCCATATACCTGTCTAGTAGTCTCTTAAACTTCACTAGTGTATCTGCCTCCACCACTGACTCAGGCAGTGCATTCCATGCACCAACCACTCTCTGAGTGAAAAACCTTCCTCTAATATCCCCCTTGAACTTCCCTCCCCTTACCTTAAAGCCATGTCCTCTTGTACTGAGCAGTGGTGCCCTGGGGAAGAGGCGCTGGCTGTCCACTCTGTCTATTCCTCTTAATATCTTGTACATCTCTATCATGTCTCCTCTCATCTTCCTTCTCTCCAAAGAGTAAAGCCCAAGCTCCCTTAATCTCTGATCATAATGCATACTCTCTAAGCCAGGCAGCATCCTGGTAAATCTCCTCTGTACCCTTTCCAATGCTTCCACATCCTTCCTATAGTGAGGCGACCAGAACTGGACACAGTACTCCAAGTGTGGCCTAACCAGAGTTTTATAGAGCTGCATCATTACATCGTGACTCTTAAACTCTATCCCTCGACTTATGAAAGCTAACACCCCATAAGCTTTCTTAACTACCCTATCTACCTGTGGTGCAACTTTCAGTGATCTGTGGACATGTACCTCCAGATCCCTCTGCTCCTCCACACTACCAAGTATCCTGCCATTTACTTTGTACTCTGCCTTGGAGTTTGTCCTTCCAAAGTGTACCACCTCACACTTCTCCAGGTTGAACTCCATCTGCCACTTCTCAGCCCACTTCTGCATCCTATCAATGTCTCTCTGCAATCTTCGACAATCCTCTACACTATCTACAACACCACCAACCTTTGTGTCGTATCTGTTAATCTAAGAAAGCAAAGACTCTGGTGCCCCCCCCCCCTTGTGATGACATCTGTGTGCTGAACTCAGGACAGATCACCTGATATGTTAACGTCTAGAAATTTGAATTTGCAATAATCACTGAATAGAAATGAGAGTATGTATGCCAGCATCCATCACCAGGGACCCCCACCATCCAGGCCATGCTCTCTTCTCACTGCTGCCGTCAGGAAGGAGATACATGAGCCCCAGCACTCACACCACTAGGTTCAGGTACAGTTATTGCCCTACAACCATCAGGCTCCTGAACTGGAGTGGATACTACACTCACCTCAACTCTGAACTGATTCCACAAACTAGAGACTCACTTTTAAAGACTCTGCAACTCATGTTCTTGATATTTAATGTTTATTTGCTTTTTTTTCTTATTTGTCTTTTCACATTGATGGTTCATCTATCCCTGTTATGTGTGGTTTGTCACTGGTTTCTGTTGTGTTAACTCTGTTTTGACCGTGAATGCCCACAAGAAAGTGAATCTCAGGGTTGTATATGGCAACATATATGTACTTTGATAATGAATTTACTTTGGACTTTGGCCTTTTTAAGGTAAAAACATGGATACTCTTTCATGCCTGTAAGTCGGGCACTTGTAACCCAGGAGATCGTGTTCTTATCCCTTGTGCGGGGGTGGGGGGGGGGTGGTATGCCAGTTATGTCAGGGCACTGCTCTCGCACACTCTGCGGCCACTTTGTTAGCTACCTCCTGCACCTTTTTGTGGTCTGCTGCTGCTGTAGCCCACCCACTTCAAGACTTGATGTGCTGAGCACTCAGAAATACCTTCTGCACACCACTGTTGTAACGCGTGGTTATTTGAATTACTGCCACCTTGAAACAGTCTGGCCATTCTCCTCTGACCTCTCTCTTTAACAAGGAATTTTTGTCCACAGAACAGCAGTTTGGATTTTTTTTTGTTTTTTGTTTTTCACACCATTCTCCGTAAACTCTAGAGACTGTTGTGTGTGAAAATCCCAGGAGATCAGCAGTTTCTGAGATACTCAAATCACCCATCTGGCATAAACAATCATTCCACGGCCAAAGTCACTGAAGTCACATTTCTTCCCCATTCTGATGTTTGGTCTGAACAACAACTGAACCTCTTGACCGTGTCTGCATGCTGTTATGCATTGAGGTGCTGCCACATGATTGGCTGATGAGATATTTGCATTAACGAGCAGGTGTACAGGTGTACCTAATAAAGTGGCCACGGAGTGTGGAAGGATGTTAGTGATCAAGCTGGACATGCCAGAGATGAGCGGGAAGCTTTTTTTTCCAGCAGACACAGCCAACATTCCTTCAGTTAATGAGCCTGTTCGGGGGTGGGGAAAAGGAACAGTTTAACTGGCCTGAAGTTGCTGATTGTGGAATTCAGCCTTGTGCCAAATGGATTCTGTGTCCATCGTGTGAGATGACAGACTCTCTCAAAGCAATTCATTGTACGCTGACTTTCTCTGAAATGCCTGCACAGTCAGCTTCATTCCCAAATGGATTCTCTTTGTATACGTAAACTGAACTGAAGTAAATTAGATTATTATTGTCACATGAGAGGCGTAGATGGAGTGGACAGCCAGGGACTTTTTCTCAAGGCGGAAATGGCTAATACGTGGGGGCATAATTTTAAGGTGATTGGAAGAAAGTTTTTTTACACAGACAGCGGTGACTGTATGGAATGCACTGCCAGGGGTGATGGTAGAGGAAGATAAATTAGGGACATTTAAGAGAATCTTAGAATAGGTACATGGATGATAAAAAAAAAATGAGGGATATGTAGGAGGGAACGGTTTGTTTGATCTTGGAGTAGTTTAAAGTGTCAATTCAAGTGAAGGAATAGATGGAGTGGATAGCCACGGCAGGAATGGCTAATACAAGGGGGCATGCTTTTACGGTGATAGGTGGAAAGTAGAGGGAGAGGTTTTTAACAGAGAGAGTGATCGGTGCGTGGAATGTGCTGCCAGGGGTGGAGGTAGAGGCAGATGCATTAGGCTCAGTTGAGAGACTCCTAGATAGGCACATGGATGATGGAAAAATGGAGGGTTGTGTAGGAGGGTATGGAGTAGGTTTGAAAGGTTGGTTCAAGTGAAGGAACAGCCTTTTCCCTGAGAGGAAAGCATTGGGGGGAGGGGAACAGTAGAGGTAGATTTTTGTTTACACAGATTGGTGGGTTCCAATGATGAAGGTAGAGGCAGTTACATGGGACATGGCCAAATGGCTGTAGCTTTGCCGGGGGGAAGCTCTTGGTCTGTGTGGAGCAGGTTATTTGTTTCTGTGACCCTAATTATCCTTTGATACCTCATGATCTCATTATAGGAACAATGAGAGGATGCAAAAGAGGTTCACCAGGATGTTGCCTGGATTAGAGGACATGCACTACTAGGAGAGATTGCACAAACTTGGGTTGTTTTTTGTTTTTCTGGGGTGGTGAAGATTAGGAGGAGACCAGATAAATTTAGAGGATTGTTAGAGGCATCGATTGAGTAGAGAAACAGTATCTTTTTCTCCTGAGTTGAAAGGTCTGACAGCAGATGTAATGCATTTTTAGACAAGAGGGGGTTCAAAGGGATGTGCAGGGCAAATTTTTAACTCAGGGAGCATTGGGGTCAAATATGCCAGATGCATTGAATAGGCTGTTGGACAAAGGGATGTGCAGGAAATGGAAGTTCATCACATTGTGTAGGCAGAAGGGATAATTGATTACTAATTAAGCACAACACTGTTGTCAGAAGGACCTGTTCCTGCGCTGTGCTGTTCTGTGCTCTCCTCTCACTACTACCATCGGGCAAGTGCTACAGAAGCCCACACCTCCAGGATCAGGAGCAGTCACTGCCCCACAACCAGCGTGGATAACTTCACTCACCACAACTCTGAAATGATCCCACAACCTATGGACTCACTTTCAAGGACTCTTTGCAATTCATGTCACTGTAGTATACGATAGTGTGTAACACACAAAATGCAAGAGGAACTCAGCAGGTGAAGTAGCCTCCACAGAAAGGAATAAAGAGTCAGTGTTTTAGGCCGAGACCCTTCATCAGAACTCACACTCTTCATACCTTCCCATAGATGCTGCTGACCTGCTGAGATCCTACAGGGATTTATTTAGAGATCCCGCATGGAATAGGCCCTTCCAGCCCTTTGAGCTGCACCGCCCAGCTAACACCGACAACCCCGATTTCAGCTCGACCTAATCACTGGGCAATTTACAGTTACCAGTTAACCTGTGTGTTTTTGGACTGTGGGAGGAAACCAGAGCAAACCACGCATTCCATGGGGAGGACGTACAGAGACGTGGGAGTTGAACTCCGACCTCTGACACCCCTCACTGTAATAGCGTCACGCTCACTGCTATGCCACCGTGGTGCCTCACAGTACTTGTGTGCGTTTCTCTAGATTTCCAGCAACTGCAAAATCGCTTGTGCATATGTTGAAAGGACTAGATAGGGTGAATGGGGAGAGGATGATCCCTATGGTGGGGGCATCCAGAAGTAGAGGACACAGCCTCAAAACTGAGGGGTGACCCTTTAGAACAGAGGTAAGGAGGAAATTTTTTGGCCAGAGAGCTGTGAATCTGTGGAATACTCTGCCACAGACTGCGGTGGAGGCCAAGTCTGTGCATATATTTAAGGCTGAAGTTGATCGTTTCCTGATCACTCAGGACATCAGAGGACATGGCGAGAAGGCAGGTGTATGGGGTTGAGTGGGATCCGGGATCAGCCGTGATGGAATGGCAGAGCAAACTCAGTGGGCTGAATGGCCCAATTCTGCTCCTATTTATCATGGTCTTATGTCATCAACATACCTTGGTAAAAAAGTTACTTTGAACTTTATGTCCTATAGTTAACCCTATGTTTTTGATTCCTCTGTCTAGGAAACTTAACAAAACACATGAAATCGAAGGCTCACACCAAGAAGTGTTTGGAACTGGGTATAACGATAACATGCATGTACAGCACCGACACAGAGGAAACAGGCAAGTAATGACCAGTTTCTCTGTTGCTCTGGCCAGGAGCCATTCAGCCTGTCGAAACTGGGGCAGCCGTTGTTCGGAAACATCCAAGATATGCTCTCCTTTTTTTTCCAACAACCCTGCCACTTCATTTCAAATATTAATCCCAATCGGAATGCAAATTTCCATCTGGCAATGTGCTTCGATACTCAGTGTGATGACCTACACTGATGATGCTGTTGGGTTCTGTGTTCTAAAATGCCAGAAGAACTCAGCAAGTCAGTTAGCATCTATGGATTCCCATTCCCATTCCAACATGTTGGTCCATGGTCTCCTTGCTCTGTGCTTAACAAAAGCTGCTGTGTCTAGGGCTTGAGAGGGCTAGCAGTCCGGGTCCTGATCACAGACTCAGGAGCTGAGTAGTGTATTGACCAGCCAAAGCTTGGTGGTGCATTGCTCTGGGCAGTGATGGTGAGAAGGCGGAGAGTGAATGGGAGTGCAGAGCATCATTTGGAAATGCAGGACAATAGTTTTGGGGTCCCAGCCAGTGAGCTTGGGATTTAAGGAGTAAGTATAGATGTTATTTCGTTTGGGAGAGGAGGTTAGTAACAGGTCTTAGAGTCATAGAGTCATACAGCAAGACTGTCAGTCCAAATCATCCATACCAATCAAAGGTCTAATTAAATTTATTTTCAGAGTACTGTATACGAGGGGTGATTGATAAGTCCATGGCCTAAGGTAGAAGGAGTCAATTTTAGAAAACCTAGCACATTTATTTTTCAACATAGTCCCCTCCTACATCTACACACTTAGTCCAGCGGTTGTGGAGCATACGGATCCCTTCTTTGTAGAAGTCGGCGTCTTGGACCTCCAGAAGTGATCCACAGCATGGGGTGATTGATAAGTTCGTGGCCCAATGTAGAAAGAGACGAGTTATTAACTTCAAACTTCCTGCATTTTCATTCAAAGAGCTGAACTGCATGTGCATGTGACGAGAGCTGTATAACTCATCACCTTCTACCCTAGGCCACAAACTTATCAATCAACACTGCTGTGGACCACTTCTACAAAGAAGGGATCCGTATGCTCCACGACCGCTGGACTAAGTGTGTAGATGTAGGAGGGGACTATGTTGAAAAATAAATGTGCTAGGTTTTCTAAAAGTGACTCCTTCTACCTTAGGCCATGAACTTATCAATCACCCCTCATATATCACAATATACTATCCTGAGATTCATTTTCTTGAGGGTATTCATAGTAAGTACAAAGAAACACAATAGAATCAATGAAAAGCAGTACATGGCAAGGTGTATAAACAACCAACGTGGAAAAGGTAACAAACTGTGCAAATACAAAACAAACAAAATAATAATAAATAAATAAGCAGTAAATATCAAGAACATGAGATGAAGAATCCTTGAAAGTGAGTCCATGGGTTGTGGGAACAGTTCAGTGTTGAGATGAATGAGGTTGAGTGAAGCTATCCCCTCTGGTTCAAGAGCTTGATATTTTTGAGGGGTAATAACTTTTCCTGAACCTGGTGGTGTTGGATCTAAGGCTCCTGTATCTCCTTCCTGGTGGCAGCAGCAAGAAGAGAGGATGGCCTGGATGGTGGGGGGAGTGGGGGTCCTTGATAATGGATGCCGCTTTTCTGCAATAGCACTCCTTGTAGATGTGCTCAATTGTGGCCAGAACAAGCAGCCAATTTGCCACTGGCCCGTTTAAATCTTTCCTATCCATGTCCCTGTCCAAATATCTTTGAATTGTTGTGACTGTACTCACTTACACCACTTTCTCGTGCATCTCATTCTATACAGCCTCCACCCTCTGTGTGAAAAACATATCCCTCAGATCCCCCTCGCCTACACCTGATTTCCCCATCCCTAGGAAAAAGATTGTGTGCATTCACCCAATATACAGTACCTATAAAAAGTATTCACCAACCCCCCGAAATTTTTCATATTTTATTGTTTTATAACATTGAATCACAGTGGATTTCATTTGGCTTATTTTTGACACTGATCTGCAGAAAAAGACTCTTTTGTGTAAAAGTGGAAACAGACCTAAACTAATTACAAATGTAAAACAGAATCAGAATCAGGTTTAATATCACTGGTATGTGTCATGAAATATGCTGTTTTGTGGCATCAGTACATTGCAATACAACATAAAAAAACTATAAATTACAATAGGAAATAGATATATACATATAAATTAAATAAGTTGTGCAAAAAGAGAACACAAAGAAAAGATGAATTTCGGTGAGGTGTGTACCTGGGTCGTTTTCCATTCAGAAATCAGATGGCAGAGGAGAAAAACCTGTTGCTAAAATGTTGAGTGTGTGTCTTCTTTACACCACCTTGTCACCGTCTGAAATTCTGCCTCCGATCGTTGTGTCAAGGGAAAATTTATAGATGGGATTTGAGCTGTGCCGGGCCACATAGTGAAGAGACAGTAGAGCAGTGGGCTAAACCTGCTGTTTGAGGTGTTGATTGTCAACAAGGAGGAGATGTTATTTCTGTTTTGCACAGGCTGTCCTCCAATGAGCAAGTCAAGGATCCTGTTGCAGTGGGAGGTACAGAGGCCCAGGTTTTGGACCCTATTGGTAGCCTAGTCTATATCCGTGCGATATGACTCTATTGTGATCTGCAAACCCGCTGTGTGCATTGACTCATTGAGCACTACAGCACCAAAGCAGGCCTTTGGCCCATCTAGCCAAACTGGTTTTTTGCCTACTCCCATCGACCTGCACCTGCACCATAAGCCCTCCATACCCCTCTCAACTAAGTACTTATCCAAACTCTTCTTAAATATTGCAATTAAATCCACATCAATCACTTGCACTGGCAGCTCATTCCACACTCTCTCCACCCTCTGAGTGAAGAAGTTCCCCCTCAGCTTCCTCTTAAGTATTTCACCTCTCACCCTTAACCTGCGACCTCCAGTTGTAATTCTAGAATTCAGGGATTTTTATTGTTATTCGTGTTTCCTTTTGGTAGATGGTATCAACCTTGGTAAAATACCTCAGCTTAATCTCTCGCTGAAGATTGAGATTATCAAACATCCCAATAAGACTGATGGTAAAAGTACAGGTGTACATGCAAAACCATTGGCCCAAAATGATAATGTTTACATCAGTGTAAAAAAGCCTGCTTGCATTTATCTTATCTATACCACTCATAATTTTGCATACCTCTGTCAAATCTCCCCTCATTCTCCTCCACTCCAAGAAATAAAGTCCTATTCAACTTGCCCCGTAATTGTTATCTGGCACCATCCTTGTAAGTCTTCTGTGCACTCTTTCAACCTTATTGATATTTTTTCTCATTAAGTCCAAACCTATGCAAACCTTTGCTTCCCTTCACTGCAGGAATGCCAGATGAGACAGAGAAGGACACCTTGAATGAAGTGCCGGTGCGTCACCAGTTCTCCGATCCCGAGGACACCGATGGAGCCGAGGAGGAGGGAGACGAAGACGAAGATGATGACGACGACGATGAAGATGACCGGCAAGGCGACAGCACGCCGACCACAAGATCTCGGAGCAGCAGCCCCTCAACCCGTAGTTCCAAGCCTGCCTCTGGCACGTTTAGCATTGCCTCAGTCTCCACATTTGATGTCACCCACTCAAACAATCAGTCTTCCCTCATGAGTTACCTCGCCTCAGTACCGAGGATCCAAGTGACTCAGCTAGTGCCCACCACTTATTCTCAAGCGGGATCTCCGGTGATGGATTACCAGAGACATTTGCACAACAGATTGATGGATTCGATGGAGTATAGAGACAGATTGGACATCCCTTCCACAACTGGCCTTTGGATGGCGCAGACCGAAGATGGGTCTTCGCGAGAGGACAGCTCCAGAGAGATGTCCCCCTCAGGAGATACCAGCTCGAGCACTCTACCCTCGCCAGCGTACGAGGGATCACCGGGCAGGGAGGTGTCACCGACATCTCGCAGGTACCTGTCTCCGAGAAGAGACCTCTCACCCAGGCCGCACTTGTCTCCGAGACGAGAGATCTCGCCTCTGAGGCACCGGTCTCCAAAGAGGGAGACCCACCTGACCGATTGGTCTCCGAAGAGAGATGCCTCCCCGGGCCGCCACTTCCTCCCGAGGAGAGAGATTTTGTCACCAAGGCAGGTCTCACCCGCGAAGGATGTCTCCCCAAGAAGGGAGCTCTCCCCCAGGAGGGATTACAAGGAACGGAGGCACATGCCATTGATTAGGGGAACTTCGCCACAGCGAGGTTCCTTCCAGAGTGAATATGTAATGGGCCAGTATATGCAGAATTCAGAGATGAACCTGGTAAGTTTGATCACTAACAGATACCAACTTGTATTCTAAAGTTTGTTGGATCTCTGTTTAATTTGTGATCATTAGGATTCTTCCAGGAGTCAGGGATGACGAGTGGTCTTAACTTCAAGACTTCAGTTTATTTTAGAGTACAAACAAACTAAATATAGAGCTGGGAAATGGTGTTAAGTGGGGAATTAATGTTAAGGGGTGTAAGGCCAAAGAATGGTGCTTCTGAAAAATTCTATCACTTTTATTGATAACGTAATGAAATTCCTTAGGTAATGATAGGCTACATAATTAAAACAATTACAACATGTGGGTAATGTGCTAACACGTAGCAAATGAAAATTGAGGGAATTAATAAATCATTAGTTTAGCTGCTATACCGCTTTCTGCCATTGAATGTGAAAAATTCATGAGTTTGTTAAAAAGTACAAATCTTATAAAAAAGTATTAATAAAAGGAACAGTGGTTTCCAACAGGTTTGTTGGAATATGTGTGAGAGGGGGAGTGAGCTATAGACTGTAAAAGGATGATCGACACAACCTCCATTATCCTGGCTCGAGTCAGTTGCTCCTGAGGGTGCCACGGTAGCAGTTAGCATGGTCTGTATGTCCTCCACATGGAATGCGTGGACTTTCCCAGATGCCCTGGTTTCCTCCCACAGTCCAAAGACACACCGGGTAGCTTAATTGTAAATTGTCCTGTGATTAGGTTAGTTTAAATTGAGGGTTAGGCCGGCTGGTGGCACAATGGCATCAGCGCCGGACTCCGGAGCGAAGGCTCCTGAGTTCAAATCCAAGTCAGGCCACCCCCAGAGCACGCTTTCCATCCGTGCTGGGTTGAGTGTCGAGCTAGCCACTCGGCCTCATAATAGATACAAGGGTCAGGTCAGGAACGTTCATATCGTGACCCAGTCAATCCGAAAGGAGACCAATCCTGACACCACGCGCCAGACAAGAATGACTGACTGTCTGGTGCGACACACTAGAAAAAACATTGGGGGTTGCTGGGATGGTGCGGTTCGAAGGTTTGGGAAGGCCTACTCCATGGTGTATCGCTAAATTTATTTTGCAACTTGTTATGTCACTTCAGGCCATATGAGGCAGTACAGTGCTACAGTCCCAGCAACCCTTGAACTCTGTTTCTCTGAGGAGATTGCTGTTCTCCCTGTGCTTTCATGGGCTTCCTCTGGGGTCTTCGGTTTCCTCCCACAGCCCAAAGACTTGCAAGTCCGTAGACTATAGAGCCTTGAATAGCACAGAAAAGTGCCCTTCAGCCCAACACATCCATGCTACCCTTTTGTCCCATCCAAACTACCTATACTCGTCTGCATTAGGCCCATGTCGGGGCGGCAGGGTAGCTGAGCAGTTTGCGTAACGCCATTGCAGCACCAACAATCCGGGTTCAATTCCGCCGCTGTCTGTAAGGAGACTGTATGTTCTCCCCGTGACCGCATGGGTTTCCGCTGAGTGCTCTAGGTTCCTCCCACCATCCGGAGACGTACGGGTTCGTAGGTTAATTGGTCACATGGGTGTAATTGGACGGGGAGATCTCAGTGGGATAGAAAGGTCTGTTACCATGCTGTATCTCTACATCAAAATCCTTTACTGCATTGCTACTTACACACCTTTGTAATTGGAAATTGGTTTTCATTGTCACACTGTGTTGAGGTTCAGTGAAAAACCTTGTTTTGTCTACCACGCACACAGATCATTTCCCAGCAACAGTGCATTGAGTAGTTCAAAGGAAAAGCAGTAACTGAATGTAGAGTAAAGTGTGTTACATGTACAGAGAAAGAGCGGTGCAGACAGGCAGGCAATGCGGCCACAACAAGGGAGATTGTAATTGGACGGATAGACTACCTTGACTTGTCAAATACTCTTTGAAACATTGGAAATGCATCATTTCACATCAGCAAGGAGTATGCTCGGGGGCAATTGTGCCGGGCTTCTGGTGCCAACGTAGCACGCCTACGACTTATTAACTCTAACCCTTACGTTATTTCAACGTGGGAGGAATCTAAATCCGAAACTCTTTACAAATGGGAGGGGTGAGGCATTATTGAACCCCAGTCACTGGCTGACATCACAAAGTTTTGTGCTAACCACTACGCTACCATACCGTGAGATCAAGAGTCCATCCTAATGGTACCAGGGGACGTTCACTAGTGTTATAGCAACGGGACGATGCGTGGTGGTACATGCTTTCAGACTTTTGTGTGTTCTGGTGTGGGGAGTAGAGAGAACGTCAGGGGTGAGTGGGGTCTGGCTGTTTCACTGAGGCAGCAAGCGGGGTATCTACACAGAAAGCATGGGAGGAGGCTGGTTTCTGTGGTGTGCTGAGCTGTGTGTCCATAGGTCTCTGCAGTTACTGGCAGAGCAGTGGTAATATCAAGCCGTGACGAATGTACATTGGATGCCTTTTTATAAATGGTGCATCTGTAAAGGGGGACAAGCCAAATTATCAGTGTTTGACTGTACTCATACTTCGAGCTGGTGTTTAAATCTGTTCATCTTTTTTAATTCACCCTCACAGAGACAATCCCGGCAGAATGTGTATGATGGGAGCAGGCCACCGCCATGGCCCTGGTTCGCCACGGAGAACGCCCAGCGAGACCCGAGCCACTCCCTCCACCCCGAGCCCCAGCCAGGCTGCCTCTTCACCCACTTGCCCCTGCACTCCCAGCAGCAAGCCAGGGCCCCCTACCACATGATCCCGATCGGGGGCATCCAGATGGTCCAGTCGGCAGCCCCGGCCTTCCCAGGGATCCCACCGGCACCCCGGCCCTCCCGGCGTGGAAGGCGGAGGGAGGAGAGCGGCATCGACGAGGCCACCCACTGCGTGATCGAGAGCATCAAGGGGATGGACATCATCTCCAAGGCGGAGGAGGGGCCGGCGCCCTCCCCGATGGCCGTCTCTCCGCCCGGCTCCAGCACCCCGGAGGGGCCGCCCCTGCCCGCAGAGAGGGAGGCCAGTGAAGAGGGGTGCGCCCTGGAAGACCGGGCTCCTTCCAGCCTCCTGAACCCTGCCCGGCTGTTTGCGCCGCGCCCCCAGGCGGACTAGGCACAGTGGGGGCAGGCACAAGGAGGCTCCGTCAGCCTGAGGTGAGCGGTGAACAAATCAGTGGGTCTCACTCCCTCCCGTCCTGAAGAACCGACCTCCTCCTGGTTGCCGACACACCGAGGAGCCCGCCGGACAACAGACGTTGGAACTCAGAACCCATGACAATGGCATGAAAGGGTTTTTGGGGATGGTGGCCGGCGAGGAGGGTTGGCGGGCACTCACCTCAGTCACTTCGACCTCTGTCCATGATCCGCCCCGACCTCGCAAAAAAAAAACTTGGCGGAGATATTTTCTGTTTGTTTCAAAACAAAAAAAAATCCTGACCAAAATTAACTCGCAAGCTTACTTTTATTGTCCTGTCATGTATTTTTCTTCAATGTTGCAAATATTTCGTGCCTTTTATTGATGCTTGTATCTGTATGCAAATTGACAGAAAGGGAGAATTTGTACATATTTTAAACATTGTGTACCTGCTTAAGAATTGTACTGTTTTCTCTTTGGAGCACTTGGTGGGGTTCGGGGTGGCTGGGCGTGGGTCTTGTCTTAAATAATGTGAATGATTTATCTGAAACGGTATATTTTTGTTTCCTCTGGGTCAGAGGTGAGTGGGTTGGGATATCGTTACACACGTGAGCTTGCACTAATAAGGTATTTTTATACAATTGAACTACTCTTGTGTACAGCAAAAATGATTCTGTGATACTAATATTTATTATTTTTGTTTTATAAATTGCAAATGCATTTCCCCTTTCCCCTCACCCTGCCCCTGTCGGTGTAGACGCCTCTCATATGAAGCATGAGAATTGTATGCTGTAGTAATCTTGCTGCTAAGGTCTTGAAATGTGAGCACCGCCATTGTACCCAGAGCCATCGATCACTTCACAGTCTAATTCATTGCATTGTCCAATTTCCTTTAGATATTGATACCAGGTGAGATGATGAGAGGGAGAGAAACGGTCTCCAAACCAAATCTGATCCCTTTGAAGGTGATGGATTCAGTAACACCTGGGCAAGAGTTTCTGCAGATGTAGAAATCCAGAATAACACGCGCGCACGCACGCATGCACAGTGCTGGAGGAGCTCAACAGGTCAGGCAACATCTATGAAGGGGAATAAACAGTCAGCATTTTGGGCCAAGACTCTTCAACAGGACCCAGTCAGTTAGGCTGGAAGAGCAACACCTCATATTCCATCTGGGTAGCCTCCAACCTGATGGCATGAATGTTGATTTCTCTAGCTTTTGGTAATTTCTCTCTCCTCCCCCATCTCTCTATTCCCATTCCCTATATTTTCTCCTCTCCCTTCCTTGCACAGTCCACTATCCTCTCCTCCTTCTTCAGCCTTGTACCTCTTCCACCTTCCACCTCCCAGCTTCTCCAGTCATACCTCCTCCACCACCCAACCTTCCTCCTCACCTGGCCTCACCTATTACCTGCCAGCTTGTACTCCAGCCCCTCCCCCCCACTCTCTTATATCTGGCTTCTTCCCCCTTCCTTTCCAGTCCTGATGAAGGGTCTTGGCCTGAAAATGTTTGCTCCTCTCCATACCTTCTGAGTTCCTTCACCATTTTTGTGTCAGTTATTCTAGTGTATATCTCTATGTTCCCAGCTCTCTCTCTTTCTTCCTGTCTCTCTCTCTTGCCCCGTCATCTGTATCATAATGCTTCTATGCCAGAGAGTCCAGATCCTCTTGTACAGCTGCCTTCAGGGACTAGGTGCTACAGGGTAGTCTCTGTAAGACCACCAAGACAGTTCTTCCCAACATGAGCTTTGCTTCCAACCCTCCTCGTCCTTGGAGCTTTAGCGGGCTGCCCGAGATAGGATGAAGGTCACCTTTCTCTCCCTGCCTCCAGAAACCCACTGGAGAGCCAGATCATTAATCTGTAGGATGCACGGTAGCATAGTGAATAGCACCACGCTTTACACAGTTCAATTCCCGCCACTGTCTGTAAGGAGTTTATATTGTACCTTGTGTGGGCTTCCCCGTTCTGCTCTGGTTTCCTCCCACACCCCAAAAATGAAAGAGTTAGTAGGTTAATTGGTCACACGGGTGTAATTGGATAGAGCAGGCTTTTTGCTGGAAGGACCTGTTACCGTGCTGTATCTCTAAATATCAAAAAATATACATTTAATGTCTGAGCTATAATAAATGCACTCACAGATTCCGCTCCAGATAGGAGACCTTGGAAATATATCCCTGCTCCTTCATCATGATTGGTGGGCCTAAATCCTGGAATTCCATCTCCCCGTCCAAGTCACAATACCATCTGGACTTTCTATTGTCTTCAAAGTTCAAGTTCAAAGTATATTTATTATCAAAGTACGGATATGTCACCGTATACTATCCTGAGATTCATTTTCTGCAGTCACGCTAGATACAAAGAAACACAAAAGAATCAATTGAAAAGCACGCACAAAGACGGGCAGACAACCATTGTGCAAAAGAAGACAAACTGTGCAAATACTAAAAAAAAACAAATAATAATAGTAAGTAATATTGAGAACGTGAGAAGCATTGGCTCTCCTTCATCTTCCTGGGGTCAAAATCCTGGAACACCCTCGCTATCTGCTCCTTCATCGGAGGGGTCACAGTGTTTCAGGAAGGAGGCTCACCCCCACCTTCTGGGGGTGGGGGGGGAGGTCAGTTAGGGATTGGAGACACATTCAGGCCTTGACGGCAACAAGCATATCCGTGGAAATTGAAGAAATGAAGAGAAATATAATGCTCCCATCCCCCATGTCATTTCCTCCTCCTGGTTTACCTGTCCTGCTCAGAGTTAAATCCGATTTTGACCGTGGTGATTAGAACACACAAAAAATGGTTTGATATGGCTCCTTTTATAATGACTCATCCGGGGCATAATTTAGTTGCTGAAGTTGGGGTCAAGATGGTGATGCCTACTACTTTTTTTATATATTGAAAGAAAATAAAGTACAGTGATTATGCACTTAAAAAAATTGAAAACTGATCTTGCGTATGATGTAATCATTTGAGTTAAATTTTTAATCCAGATTGTTGCTGTATTCATTATAAATGAAGAGATTATTAGTGTTTTTTAAATATAGTACTGTTTAGCATTAAATAAATTGTATCTGGGATATGTGCATCATTTTAGAACTTTAAATATGATGGTTTAAGACAAAAAATCACTTTAAGAGGTATTTTAAACTTATAAGTGAATATGTTTTTTTGTGTATGTGCTTGATATATTAGCAAAGACAGAAAAGAATACATTCCAAAAATTTGTACATATTGTATATTTAAAGTGAGCTGTCTGTGCATTTTCTGTGTAAACTGACACTGTCGCCATGTTTTCCTGTTATTACACTTTATTGTACAGTAAAGACATTAACAAAGAGCTTGATTAAAAGCACAGAACTGTCATTAAAAGAAATATACAAGGAGATGTCTGGGGGAGAAAGGGGTATTCTGGGGTTGGGGTTGAGTGGGGTGGGTGGGTGGGAGAACCCTTTTGGAAAATGTGTGTATTTGGCGTTCAGTGAAAATAAAATATACGGTGGTAATTACTTTTGTGTCCAGTTAAATTTAAATCTTGTAGGGGGATTAAAGTTCAAAGTAAAGGAATACAAAGTTCAAACAGTGTTAACGTGATTGCAGGGAAAACATATCAACGATTCTGACTTCTTCCGCCCTCCATTCCAGTCTTGATGAAGGGCCTCGGCCGGAAACGTCGACTGCACATTCCCATCCATAGATGCTGCCTGACCTGCTGAGCTCCTCCAGCACATTGTGTGCATTGCTCTAGTTTTCCTGCATCTGTCGTACCTCTTGTGACTATCGACAATCTGGATGGTAAACTGGATCAGCAAATTTGCAGATGACACCAAGATTGAGGGTGCAGTGGACAGTGAGGAAGACTATCAAAACTTGCCCAGGGATCTGGACCAGATGGAAAAAATGGACTGAAAATGGACAGGTGGAATTAATGCAGATGAGTGTGACATGTTGCACTTGGAGGACCAACCAGGATAGGACTTACATATTGAGTGTTAGGTCCCCAAGGAGTGTGGTAGAACAAAGGCAACTGTAAATACAGATTCATAATCCTTTGAAAGTGGCATCACAGGTAGGTAGGGTTGTAAAGAGAACTTTTGGCTCATTGGCCTTCATAAATCAGAGTATTCAGTACAGCAGTTGAGTTGTAATGTTGAAGTTGTATAAGATACTCGTATGGCCTTATTTGGAGTATTGTGTGTGGTTCTGATTATTTAGCTCCTGGAAAGATATCAGTAAGATTGAAAGAAAACAGAGAAAATTTACAAGGGTGCTGCCAGGACTTGATCTGAGTTAAAGAAAAATGTTGAATAGGTTAGGACTTTATTATCTGGAGTGCAGATGAATGAGGGGTGATTTGATAAAGTTATACAAAATTATTAGGGGTATCATCATCATTATGTGCCATGTTGTATGATGTGGGTGATCATAGCCTTTTGACCGTGATTGTTCTCGACAAATCTTTCTACGGAAGTGGTTTGCCATTGCCTTCTTCTAGACAGTGTCTTTACAAGACGGGTGACCCCAACCATTATCAATTCTCTTCAGAGATTGTCTGCCTAGTGTCAGCGGTCACATAACCAGGGCTTGTGATATGCACCGGCTGCTCATACAACCATCCACCACCTTCTCCCGTGGCTTCATGTGACCCTGTTTGGGGGGGTGTGGGGTGGTTTGGGCTAAGCAGCTGCTACACCCTGCCCAAGGGTGACCTGCAGCCTACTGGAGGTTTGGATCACCTTTCACCTCCTTTGGTAGAGACGTATCTCCACCCCACCATTCTAATGAAGGTATAAATAGGATAAATGCAAGCAGGCTTTTTTCACTGAGGTTAGGTGAGACTGGAACTAGAGATCATAGGTTAAGGGTGAAAGGTGAAATATTTGAAGGGAAACTGAGGGGGAGCTACTCTCATAGGGTGGCATGAGTGTGGAATGAGCTGCCTGCAGAAGTGGCAGATGCATGTTCAATTGCAACATTTACAAGAAGTTTGGTTAAGTACTTGGATTGGAGGTGTATGGAGTGCTATGATCTGGGTGCAGAATGATGGGACCAGGCAGAACAACGGTTTGTCATGGACTAGATGGGCCAAAGGGCCTGTTTCTGTGCTGTAGTGTTCCATGACTAAAGACTTGAGCACTATTGACCTGGTAGCAAGGTGTTGTACAGAATATTGGATCGGCAATCTGGTGACATCTTTCTGCAGTATTCGTGCATGGAATGGTTGCTTTGGGGCAGAAGGACGTTGTATGGTTCATCCATTCTGTCTAGTTTCCTAGCAGAGCAATTCTGTCTCATCATCTCCTCCTCCTACTCTTTTTCCAGAACATTGCAAGTTGTTCACCCTCCAGTATGGCTCTAAGTAGTGGGTACAAAGAGGTACAGCTCAGAGCCACTGACTCACACCTCCAGTAACCCAGGCTTGATCCTGACATCTGATGCTATTGACCTCCAGTAACCTGGGCTCAATCCTGGTGTCGGATACTGTTGACCTCCAGTAAACCCGGGCTCAATCCTGGTGTCGGATACTGTTGACCTCCAGTAAACCCGGGCTCAATCCTGGTGTCGGATACTGTTGACCTCCAGTAAACCCGGGCTCAATCCTGGTGTCGGATACTGTTGACCTCCAGTAAACCCGGGCTCAATCCTGGTGTCGGATACTGTTGACCTCCGGTAAACCCGGGCTCAATCCTGGTGTCGGATACTGTTGACCTCCAGTAACCTGGGCTCAATACTGGTGTCGGATACTGTTGACCTCCAGTAACCCGGGCTCAATCCTGGTGTCGGATACTGTTGACCTCCAGTAACCTGGGCTCAATCCTGGTGTCGGATACTGTTGACCTCCAGTAAACCCGGGCTCAGTCCTGACGTTGGCTGCTCTCATTGTGAATTTTGCACGCTCTCATTGTAACCACAAGAGGTTCCTCCAGGTTCTGCAGTTTCCCCCTAATGCAAAGCCCATATCAGCATGCTGATAGGTGAGATGGCAGCTGTAAATTGCTCCCACTGTGTAGGTGAGAGACTGAGACAGAGCTGATGGAAATAGTGTAGGATGGGTGTAAATGGGTGGTTGATGTTCGGTGCGGATTCAACAGGTCACTGTCCGATGCTGTAAGTTGGTATCTGGTTTATTATTGTCACGTACTGAGTTACAGTGAAAGATTTTTGCACACCATCCACACAGATCATTTCATCACAACAGTGCATTGAGACAGTATAAGGGAAAACAATAACAGTGCAGAATAAAGTGTTAGAGTTACAGGGACAGCACAGTGCAGGCAGACAATAAAGTGGATGGTCATAACGAGGTAGACTGTGAGGAAAGGAGTTTATTTTATTGTATCAAGGTCTGTTCAATAGCCTTATTACAATGGGATAGATTAGCACAGAGAGTCATAGGTGCTTAGAATGCGCTGTCTGGGGTGGAGGTGGAGACAGAAACAGTAGGGATTTTTAAGAGACGTTTAGAGAAGCACAGGAACGTGAGAAAAATGGAAGGATATGGACATTGCGTAGGCAGAGGGGATTGGGTTAGTTGGCCATTTGGTTACTAATTTAATTGGTTCAGCACAACAGTGTGGGCTGAAGGGCCTGTTCCTGAGCTGTACTGTTCTATGCTCTGTGTTCTATAGCTGTCGTTGGACCAATTTTTAATCTTTTGCCAAATAGGAGGGGAGAGAGTTGAGAAAGTTCGGGTGGGTGGGGTCTGATATTTTTTGATTGCTTTCATGAGGCAGAGAGAAATGTGGGCAGAGTCCATAAAATGAGTTTTTTTTGTGTTACTGTCAACCCTCTTCACAAAATATAGAACATAGACCAGTACAGCAAAGGGCAAGGCCCTTTGGCCCACAATATTGTCCCAAACCAATTAAATTAGTAACTAAATGGCCAACTACACTAACACCCTCTGCCTACACAATGTCCATCTCCTTCCGTTTTCCTCACATTCATGTACCTGACTGAAGTCTATGAAAAGTCCCTAATGTATCTGCCTCTGCCACCACTCTGTCAGAAACTTGCCCATCACATCTCCTTTCAATTTACCTCCTCTCACATTACATGCATGCCCTCTGGTATTAGACATTTCAACCCTGGGAAACAGACACTGTGAACGCTCTTATAAACTACAGTCATATCTCCCCTCAGCCTCTGAATCTCCAGAGAAAACAACCCAAATTCGTCCAAACTCTCGTTGTAGCACTTCCCCTCCAGTCCAGGCAGCAACCTGGTAAACCACTTTTGCACCCTCACCAAAGGCTCAACATCCGTCCTGTACTGGGGTCATCAGAACTGTACCCTTCACTGCTGAACTGTGTCCGTGGCTGTGGACTCACCTTCGGGAAATCTGCAGTTTAACTTCTGTGTGATACTTGTTTTTTCTATTGTTTGCACAATTTGTTCTATTTCTCCCCCACACATTAGGTGTTTGACGGTCTTCGTTGTGTGGGGCTTTTCAATGGGTTCTGCTGGGTTTCTTTGTTTTGTGGCTGCCTGTGGGAAGACAAATCTCAAGATTGTATACAGTGTACATACTTTGATAATAAATGTACTTTCAACTTTGCACTTTGGCCCCAGAGTAACACCGCTTTGTCTGGCCGTATTCATGCTCCTTCTCTTCACAGGTCACCCTTGGGCAGGGCAAAGCGTCTGCTTAGCCCCCCCCCCCCCCCCCAATCAGGGTCATGTGAAGCCATGGGAGCAGGTAGTGAATATCAAAAGTCCCGGTTATGTGACCACCGACGCCAGGCAGACAATCTCTGAAGAGTATTGATAATGGCTGGGGTCACCCGTCTTGTAAGGACACTGCCCAGAAGGTGGCAAAGGCAAACCACTCCTGCGGAAAAGTTTGCCAAGAACGATCATGGAAAAACCGTGTTCATCCCCATTGTACGGCATGGCACAGTACGAATGACTGAATGAATTTTCTCACCTCTATCACTCATTCCAAATACTCACTGACCTCTGTGTAAAGAAAGTGCTTCTGAAATCCCTTTTAAATCTGTCCCCTCTTGTTTTAAGTCCCCTTCCCTTGGGGAAAAAAAGACTTTCCTTTCACCCTGTCTGTGCCCCTCATGATTCCCTATACACACCTCTATGGAGTCACCCCTAAATTCCAGGGAATCCAGTCCTAATCTTCACATCCTCCTTGCAACTCAGGCCCCCAAGTCCAAGGAACATTCTGATAAATTTTTTCATGCACTGTTTCTCGTTTTATATCACCTTTCCTATAACAGGGTGACCAAGACTGTCCACAATATTCCAAATTCAGCCTCATTAATGACTTAAATCCAGTGAGACATTTTTGAGAAGCTGTGCCAACTCAATGCACACAGACTCATAGTGTAATACAGCAGGGGAACATGCTCTTTGGCCCAAACAGTATACGCTGACCAATGCGTCTACCTAAACTAGTCCCATTTGGCCTCATTTGGCCCACATCCCAGTCAAAAGCTTTTCATATCCATACTATTTTCTGATGCACATTCTGAATTTGGTTGCTTAGAAATCAGTGATTGCAACACTGGCAGTGATGCTATTGTGGCAAAATCATTACTCAGTCCTTTGAACATGCACTCGATAGCCGCTTTATTAAGTAGACCTGTACCTGTACCTGTTCGTTACTGCAGACATCTAACTAGCCAATCATGTGGCAGCAACTCGATGCATAAAAGCATGCAGACCTGGTCAAGAGGATCAGTTGTTGTTCAGACCAAACATCAGAATGGGGAAGAAATGTGATCTAAGTGACTTTGACCATGGAATGATTGTTGTTGACAGATGGGGTGGTTTGAGTATCTCAGAAACTGTTGATCTTCTGGGATTTTCATGCACAACGGTCTCTGGAGTTTACAGCGAATGGTGTGAGAAACAAAAACCATCCAGCGAGTAGCAGTTCTGTGGGTGAAAAATGATTTGCTAATGAGAGAGGTCAGAGGAGACTGACCAGACTGGTTCCAGTCGACAGGAAGGTGAGTAACTGAAATAACCACACGTTACAACAATGGTGTGCAGAAGAGCATCTCTGAATACTCAGCATATCGAAACTTGAAGTGGATGGGCTACAGCTGCGGAAGATCTCCAACATACACTCAGTGGCCAGTTCATTCAGAACAGGAGGTGTCTAGTAAAGTGGCCACTGAGTATAGGTCATACAGCAGCACAACACAGAACCAGCCTTTGAGATTGTGCCAACCTATATAAACCAGCTCCACGATCAACCTATCATTCCCTCTTGCTTCTAAATTTTATGTTCCCTATGTTTAATGGTCTTGTGTTCTTATTTCCCACCACAGATGCTGCCGGACCCTTCGAGTTCCTCCGGTGTTCGTATGCTGTTCCAGATTCAGGTGTCCGTAGACTTTTGCGCTGTGGCTGTAGCCGTCTGGTCTGCAGGTTAGTCCCACTGACAGTGCATCTCTCACTCTGTGCGTCCGTGCTGAGGGGCCGGAGGGTCATCAGATTCAGACTCATTTATGTTTCTCATCAGTAAAAATGCACATCCGTTTGGGTTAGCAACCAACGCACCCCAGGATGAGCCTGGGGCCGCCCACAAGTGTTGCCATACATTCCAATGCCAACATAACATGCCCACAGAATTTGGCAGAACAACCCAAGCAACAACAAGCTGATAACAACAGCGAACTATTCCCTTCCTTCCCTCCCAAACTCCCATTTATTTACACAGCAGAATCGGGTTTAATCATAGAAAATGTCCTCCAAACTTCCTCTGGGCCTCCAACCTTGAGTGGACTTGCAGGCCTCTGACTTTCCCAATGGGCTCGCCAGCTCGCAGACAGAGTGGTTCATCCATCAGGCACTGACTTCCAGGTTTAGAATCTGGTCTGACCTCTAAACCCCACCCCCTCCCCCCACAGCCCTGTCCCTAAACCCTAACCTGAGCTCTAACTCCCCTCTCTATGCCCACAGAAACATATTCTCTTCTCCCCTAGCCTGTTCAGCCACAACAGCTAGCCTCCCGTCCTGGTGGGAAGATTGCTCGGAGAATAAGGCTGATACCAGGTTATCTGCCAATATTGGCCAACGAGCTTCAAAAGCTTGAAATGCCCACGCAGGAAGTCTCCCTTTATAGGCAAGTGCCATTAACCTTTATCTCTCTGCTCTTGTCAGCTGTCTGTCGTGAAGCTTCCTGTATGTTGATGGCACTTGGCTCTCACACACTTCTCTGCCTTTCAATGGGAGGCACAAGATTCAAGGTTTAAGGTTGTTTATTGTCATTTTTCAGTACCTAAGTATAAAAGAGAACATAATCATCGTTACTCTGGATCTCTCTTTGCTAGTCAGACTATTAGCTACTTTATTAGGTACACCTGTGCTCAATAGTTTCAACAGTTCAATTATTCAATGTGCTATCACAGAAATGCATGCAACTTACATCCTGAAATTCTTGTTCTTCACAGACATCCACGAAAACAGACGAGTGCCCCAAAGAATGAGTGACAGTTAAAAACATTAGGACCCCAAAAGCCCCTCTGCACTCCCCCTCCCATGCACAGGAAGCAGCAAAGCAACAATCCTCCCCCACCCCACCCCACCCACTTCCGCAAAACAGCATCAGCACCCTCCACCCACCAAACAAGCACAGCAAAGCCCCCAATAAAGACCATGATCTGCAGTACACAAAAACTAATTGTTCACCCGACAATTCGACATACCAGAGTGCCTCTTTCTCTCTCTCTCTCTCCCTCCCTCCCCTGCCCCAATAAAGGGAAAGAGGTGTTCCCTTTCTCAGCAGGAGGAGAAACATAACGAAACTTCTCCCTGACTTACAGTGTTAAAAGCCTGTCATTTTGCTTTTCTTCCCCTGGGTTCTCCGCCACCAAATTCTCCCCCACCAACGAGCGAGAGAGAGAGAGAATGCAATTTGCTGAGTACAGAGCCTCCCACAGCTGATCCGCTGTTCCTGCTGTTCCATTTTCTTCAGTCACTGGTACTGGCTTAGAATCAGCCGCCCACAGGGCCACAGAACCATGGAACTCCGAAGGTGTTCCAGGGTTCGTCCTTGAGATGTCAAAAAGCCGCTGGTTGTGAGCCCCCGGGGGGCGGGTCCCACCACAGCAAAGAACCAAATTCTGAGTGTAACTCCAGGTCAGGGTCTCCAACAGAGCCCCGTCCACACTGAAAGGGAAAAAGAGAGACATCAAAGGTAGAAATTAAGCTGTTTTCATAGATGAACATGAAGGAATCACTCTGAACACCACTGAAATTCTGCCCCTAACTCCAAATATACTCCTGTTCATTAAGGCAAACATCCAATCAACCAATTAGGTGACAGCACCGCAATGCATAAAAGCATGCAGACACGATGAAGAGGCTTAGATGTTGTTAAGACCAAACACCAGAATGTGGTGTTTGGCTGTGGAATGATTGATGGTGCCAGATGGGGTGGTTTGAGTATCTCAGAAACTGCTGTTCTCCTGGGATTTTCAAGTACAACAGTCTCTGGGGGTGAAAATGTCTTGTAAATGAGAGAGGTCAGAGGAGAATGCCCAGGCTGGTTCAAGATGACAGGAAGGGGACAGTAACTCAAGTAATCACGTTACAACAGCGGTGTGCGGAAAAGCATCTCTGAACGCACAACACGTTGAACTTTGAAGTGGATGAGCTACAGCAGCAGAAGACCTCGAACATGCACTCAGTGTCCATTTTATTAGGTACAGGAGGTCCCTAATAAAGTGGCCACTGAGCGTAAATATGAAATAAATCCTATGAAACACAATGTACAAGTAACTGATTGAGTGTGGCTGTATATGTATACAGTGCCTATGAGAAGTATTTACCCCACCCCCCCCAAGAAGCTTTCATGTTTTTTTGTTTTACAACACTGAATGACAGTGGACTTAATTTGGCTTTTTTTTGGCACAGATCAACGGAAAAAGACTCTTTCATGTCAAAGTGAAAACAGATCTCTACAAAGTGATCTAAATTAATTACAAATATACAGCACAAAAGTATTCCCCCTCTAATATGACACCCCAAATCATCACTGGTGCGGCCAATTGGTTTCAAAAGTCATATAATTAGTAAAATGGAGATCACCTGTGTGCAGTCTAAGCGTTTCAATTGATTGTGATAAAAATAAACCAGTATCTGGAGGGTCCGACCGCTATTGAGTCAATATCCTGGCAAAAACTACACTATGAAGACAAAAGAACACTCCAAGCAACCCTGTGAAAAGGTTATTGAAAAACACAAGTCAGGAGATGGATGCAAGAACATTTTCAAGTCACTGAATATCCCTTGGAGTACAGTTAAGTCCATTGTCACGAAATGGAAAGAATATGGCACAACTGTAAATCTGCCTAGAGCAGGCTGTTCTCAAAGAGTGAGCAACTATGCAAGAAGGGGACTAGTGAGGGAGGCCACCAAGAGACCTATGACAAGTCTGGAGGAGTTACAAGCTTCAGTGGCTGAGATGGGAGAGACCGTGCATATAACAACTGTTGCCTGGGTACTCCACCGGACACAGTTTTATGGGACAGTGGCAAAGAGAATGCCACTGTTGGAAAAAACCCCCCCACATGAAATCTCGGCTAGAGTTTGCCAGAAGGCATGTGGGAGACTCTGAACTCAGCTGGAAGAAGGTTCTATGGTCTGATAAAGCCAAAGTTGAGCTTTTTGGCCATCAGACTGAACGCAATGTTTGGTGTAAGCCAAACACCGCACATCATCAAAAACACACACCCATATCGTAAAGCATGGTGGCGGCTGCACCACGCTGTGGAGATAGAACATAGAATAGTACAGCACAGTACAGGCCCTTCGGCCCACAATGTTGTGCCGACCCTCAAACCCTGCCTCCCATATAACCCCCCCCCCACCTTAAATTCCTCCATATACTTCTAGTAGTCTCTTAAACTTCACTAGTGTATCTGCCTCCACCACTGACTCAGGCAGTGCATTCCACGCACCAACCACTCTCTGAGTGAAAAACCTTCCTCTAATATCCCCCTTGAACTTCCCTCCCCTTACCTTAAAGCCATGTCCTCTTGTACTGAGCAGTGGTGCCCTGGGGAAGAGGCGCTGGCTGTCCACTCTGTCTAGATGCTTCACTGCAACAAGCCCTGGGAGGCTTGTGAAGATAGAGGGTAAAATGAATGCAGCAAAATACAGGGAAATCCTGGAGGAAATCCTGATACAGTCTGCAAGAGAACCGTAACTTGAGAGAAGATTTGTTTTCCAGCAAGACAATGACCTTAAATATAAAGCCAAAGCTACACATGAATGGCTTAAAAGCAACAAAGTTAATGTCCTGGAGTGGCCAAGTCAGACCTCAATCCGATTGAGAATTTGTGGCTGGATTGAAAAGGGCTGTTCGCTCACGATCCCCATGCAATCTTGAGCAGTTTTGTAAAGAAGAATGGGGAGGAATTGCAGAGTCCAGATGTGCAAAGTTGATACAGACCTATCCATACAGACTCAAGACTGTTATTACTGCCAAAGGTGTATCTACTAAATGCTGACTCAAAGGGGGGTGAGTAATTATGCAAACAATTAATTGGTTTAATTATAGTTTTTAACTGAGTCCAATTTGTAAAAATCTGTTTTCACTTTGACATGAAAGAGTCTTTTCTGTTGATCAGTGTCAAAAAAGTCAAATTAAATCCACTGCAATTCAATGTTGTAAAACAATAAACATGAAAACTTCTGGGGGGGGGGGACAAAGTGCAGGGGTAGATTGACAGGAACTGACAAAGTGACTCTCGGCAAGATGAACTGTTCTAGATAGCAGAAGGACATACAGAAACACAGTAGGACAGTGACTGTCCGTGTAGGGATGAGACGTGGAATGTAAGTGTAAAGTGGCCGTGCAAGGGAGGATGAAGGATTCTGAGGGGCCGTGGAGAGACGTGGCTGATGTGGATGTGGTAGTGGTGGGCTGGAGATGTTGACTGGCCTGACAGTTGGGGGAAGTAACTGTTTTGAGTCTGGTGGTCCTGGCTTGGGTGCTGCATAGCCTCTTGGGATAAACAGTCCATAAACAAGGTGAGTGGGATCCTTCATGACGTTGCTGGATTTATCTGACACCTTTCTGCTTATGTTTCTTAATGGCAGTTTGGCTAATTCCCCGTTGTGGAGTCTTCCTGTTCACTGCAGGGCAGGTTTTGCAGCAAGCAATGATGCAGCAGGGTCGGATGCTCTCAACAGTGCATCTATAAGAAGCTTGTGAGTACAGATGTGTATCATCCAGCTCTCTTCAGCCTTTCTTTGGTCATAAGACCATGAGATATAGAAGCAGAATTAGGCCATTCAGCCCATCGAGTTTGCTCTGCTATTCCATCATGACTGATTTATCAGCCCTCTCAACCCCATTCTCCTGCCCTCTCCATGTATCCTTTCACACCCTTATTAATCTTATTAACCCTTATTAATCACCCTTATTATTAACATCCACTTTAAATATACCCAATGACTTGGCCTCCACAGCCGTCTGTGGCAATGCATTCCACAGATTCACCACCTTCTGGCTAAAGAAATTCTTCCTCATCTCTATTCTAAATGGACATCCCTCTATTCTGAGGTAGTGCCCTCTGGTCCCAGACTCGACGTCTGTAGAAAACATCCTCTCCATATCCACACTATCTAGGCTTTTCGGTGGTCGATGGGTTTCTCCACTCACTCTTCTAAAGCCCATTGAGTCCGGGCCCAGAGCCGTCGAACACTTCTCGTGTGTGAACCGTTTCATTTCTGGTCACTAGCGTGGAGCGTTTCCAGAAAGACGGTGGAGAGGCAGCATCTGCAGCAGATTTATCCAATGCTGGCAAGAGAGAGTCCACATGCAGGGATGGCGGTGGCATTGGTCATCCAGAGGTCAGAGTTTAAATTCCACCACTCTAGAATGAAATCGGATTTTAAGTAGGAATCGTATAGAGTTGGCATGGGACAGAATAGGGCAGCAGATGGGAGCAGAGTAGTTGCTGGAATCCACAGCAACAGTGAAAATGCTGGAGAAACTCAAAGAGTTACGTGGCATCTATGGGAGGGGAAAAATGGAAATGATGAGTCGAGACCCTTCATCTGGACTGAAGGATTCATTAATTTATTTTATTTATTTAGAGATACAGCGCGCAACAGGCCTTCAGGTGAGTGGCTGTCCTGTGAATCCCAGTTGCACGCTCCCTGCTTTCATTGTGCTTTAATCGTTCACCCAGCAGAGCTTGCCAAGCTCTCCCCTTTCCCTACACCAGTAGACTAAAACTTGCCGTCATTCTCGATTTTGACTTCGACACCAGGACCACCAGACTCAAAAGCAGTTACTTCCCCCAAGCCATCAGGCCTCCACCCGTCTCACCCCACCACCACTACATATACATCACCTAGAGTCGCTTTCTTTATATACAATCGATCTATGTATATAATAGTCTCTTGTACATTGTACTGCCCATCACCACTACTTTATCATTTCATTTAAGAATCATCTTATGTACAGATATTCCTGAACCTAGAGTCAGTTTATGTACATACAGTATGTAAACCGATCTTATGTATTTATTTTTAATCCGCTTTTTATTGTTCTTTAAGCTTGTATTTTTCAAAACTGCATTGGATCTGGAATAGCAATAACTTCATTCTCCTTTACACAGGGGAACTGCTGAAAGACAATAAACAAACATGAATCTTATCCTGCTTTCAGTAAAGTAGTTCCTAGTATTTACTTACTTATTGGAATACCGCATGGAACAGGCCCTTCCAACCGCACTGTCCAGCAACCGGCCAATTTAATCCTAGCCTAATCATAGGACAATTTACAATGACCAGTTAACCTAACAACTGGTACATCTTTGGACTGTGGGAGGATACCGGAGCACCCGGAGGAAACCCTCTCGGTCATGGAGAGAACGTGCAGATTTTCTTACAGAGGACAAGCCTCAGCACCTGCTCAAGGACCAGTTGGGGATAACTGATAAATGATGGTGCTACCAGCTCAGCCCAGATAGACAGAACCACATTGATCAGTATGGGGACATCATATTGCTGCAGCACAGGCTGCATTCACATGGTGCCTGCAGCATCCTCCTGCCAGTGAGAGGTCATGTGATGGCCTGTTCCAACAGGTATAAAACAGGAAAGCCTTGTTGTGATGCAGGCCAGTTTGTTGTTTAATTCATCAGTTACTCAGTTATGCTGCGTATTTGTCTCATGACACAGTTTTGTTTTAAAGTGGAGTTTTACTTTCTATCTTAAGTTTCAAAGGTTATTGCCGGCGGTTTCGCCACAACGTTGCCAGTTTTAGTCCAGTCGGAGACTGAAGAATTTACCAAAGTACGGAAAACCCGAAGGATCAAGTAAGGTTGGTGGCGTCAGCAGTAATACAGAGTCGACCTTATTGAATCCTCGTTCAAAGAGATAGTAACCTGCATCCAAAATAATCCCTGCTATAAGAGCAGAAAGGATTGGGGCAATGTTATTCGCCAAGGAAAAGGTCAATTCCTTTAAGCCATTTTTTTTCCCTTCGTCGTAAATCCTTCGGGCAAGGCATATTTCAGTTGGGATCAGCAGTAACGTCACATTGTTGAGGAATTTGTTACTTCAGCAAAGTCTCTCCTAATTGACTGTCTATATCACTTGGACTTTTACATTTATCGCTTTAAGAAGTGTGTTCGCATTTATCGTTTTAAGATCTGTTCGAGTTGCAGTATAGCAATTAACTTCTGGTTAAGTTAGTCATTTGTTTACTTTTCATTTGTTGTTGAGCTGAGTTTAAATAAATGTTTAATTTGTTTATAAAAAACCTGTCTCAATTCTATATTCATTGTTGTCGTATCGTAACAGTACAAGAACGAAGAATGAACTGAGTTAAAGAAAAAGAAGTCACGGTCACCTCATAGTAACACTCACACACACAATGCCAGAGGGTCAGACAGCATCTATGGAAAGGAATAAACAGTCGACGTTTTGCGCTGAGATCTCAAAGTGTTGACTGTTTATTCTCCTCCATGGATGCAGCAGAGATAGTGGGGATAAGCTCCCATTAACTGTTATATTCTCCCAATGGCATGCATCTCAAAGTTCACCTCCTGGCCTTCACGTATGACTTATCTATTAAGCCCAGCAGATCCATTTGTACTGACAGTAGAAGAGGCAAAAGTGAGTTAAAACCAGTCACTTCGGGCAAATGGGCCTTGCCTCTCTCCCTTCTTGAAGAGTGGAGTGAGATTTGCAATTTCCCAGTCTTCCAGAACTATTCCAAAATCTAGTGATTCTTGAAACGTCATTACTAACACTGTCACAGTCTCTTCAACCACCACGTTCAGAACTCTGGAGTATACACCATCTGATCCAGGTGACTTATCTTCCTTCAAATCTTTCAGTTTCCCATGTACCTTCTCTTTAATTATGGTAACTTCACACATTTCATGATCTCTGTCATCTGGAATTTCCACCATACTGCTGATGTTGTCCAGTGAAGACTGATGCAAAATATTTATTCAGTTCATCTGCCATTTCATTGTCCCCCATTACTAACTCTGCAGCATCGTTTTCCAGCGGTACAAAACCCACTCTTGCCATTTTTACTCTTTATGTATCTGAAGAAACTTTTGGTATCCTCTTTAATATTATTATTATCTAGCTTACTTTTGTATTCCATCTTTACCTTCTTAATGACTATTTTGTTGCCTTCTGTTGCTTTTTAAAAGCTTCCCAATTCTCACACTTCCCACAAATTTTTGCTCTATTATATGCCCTCCCTTTGGCTTTTATGTTGGCTTTGACTTCTCTTGTTAGTCACAGTTTTGTCATACTTCCTTTAGAATAATTCTTCCTCTTTGGCATGAATATATCCCATGCCTTCCAAATAGCTTCCAGAAGTTCCAGCCACTGCTGCTCTGCCACCATCCCTGCCAGTGTTCTTTTCCAATAAATTCTATCAAGTCCTCTCTCATGCCTCTGTAATTCCCTTAATTCCACTGTAATACTGATGCTTCTGACTTTAGCTTCTTCTTCTCAAATTTCAGGGTGAATTCAATCATATTATGATCACACTCCCCTATGTGTTCTTTTACCCTTTAGCTCTCTGATCAATTCCGGTTCATTGCACAACACCCAATCCAGAATATCCGATCCCCTAGTGGGCTCAGCTATGAGCTGCCCTAAAAAAATCCCATTGGCACTCTAGAAATTCTCCTTCCTGGAATCCAGCAACAGCCTCATTTTCCCAATCTACCTGCATATCGAAGTCTCCCATAACCATTGTAACATTGATCTTTTGGCATGCATTTTTGATGTCCCATTGTAATTTGTCGGCCATATCCTTACAACTGTTTGGGGGTTAAAATACAACTCCCATCAGGGTCTTTTTACCCTGGCAGTTCCTTAGCTCTATCCACAATGATTCAACACAGTCTGGCCCTAAGTCACCTCTTTCTAATGATTTAATTTCATTTTTTTTGGCAACAGAGCAAAGCTGCCTCCTCTGCCTTCCTGTCTTTTCTTTCAATACAACTATATGAACTACAATGAACTACAGCTATAATCTTTCGGCCATGATTCTGTGATGCCTACATCGTCATACCTGCCAATCTGCAATTTTGTGTGTGTTGCTTTGGATTTTCAGGTTCTGCATGCTCATTGTATGTGTCCTAAGTTTCAACTTTAAACCTGCATTGTTTTGGCGTATGTGAGGGCCTGCCACAGAGGTAACACAATTTGTTTGGCCAGGCAGGTTTCTGTTTACACATTGCAATGGTGATCATGCTCACTTTCATAATTGACTTGCATCTCTAGCTGCTGTTTCCATTGATACAGTGATTTCCATTATACTTTTAAATGTGAGCTGTGAGTCAATTAGGAGCCATTTTTGAATGCTTTCTTGTAAGATTCCACAAACTAAATGATCTCTCAGTGAATCAGTAAGCCCATGACTGGACTGACAATGCTCAGAGAATTTCTTCAATTCAACCCCGTAAGCCAAAATGGATGCACCTTCATTTTTTATTCTGCTTATGAAACCTAAAGCATTCTGCAATCAACATTCCTGAATGTTCCTGAATGGCATGGCATGGCATGGCTAGGCTATTGGTGCCCAGGGGAAGAGGCACTGGCTGTCCACTCTATCTATTCCTCTTAATATCTTGTATACCTCTATCATGTCTCCTCTCATTCTCCTTCTCTCCAAAGAGTAAAGCCCTAGCTCCCTTAATCTCTGATCATAATGCATACTCTCTAAACCAGGCAGCATCCTCGTAAATCTCCTCTGTACCTTTTCCAATGCTTCCACATCCTTCCTATAGTGAGATGACCAGAAATGGACACAGTACTCCAAGTGTGGCCTAACCAGAGTTTTATAGAGCTGCATCATTACATCGCGTCTCTTAAACTCTTTCCCTCAATTTCTGAAATCTAACACCCCATAAGCTTTCTGAACCACCCTGTCTACCTGTGAGGCAACTTTCAGGGATCTGTGGACATGTACCTCCAGATCCCTCTGCTCCTCCACACTACCAAGTATCCTGCCATTTACTTTGTATTCTGCCTTAGAGTTTTTCCTTCCAAAGTGTACCACCTCACACTTCTCTGTGTTGAACTCCATCTGCCACTTCTCAGCCCACTTCTGCATCCTATCAGTGTCTCTCTGCAATCTTTGACAATCCTCTACACTATCCACAACACCACCAACCTTTGTGTCATCTGCAAACTTGCCAGCCTCCCTTCTACCCCTACATCCTGGTCGTTAATAAAACTCAGAAGAAGTAGAGGTCCCAGAACCGATCCTTGTGGGACATCACTAGTCACAACCCTCCAATCCAAATGTACTCCCTCCACCACGACCCTCTGCCTTCTGCAGGCAAGCCAATTCTGAATCCACCTGGCCAAACTTCCCTGGATCCCATGCCTTCTGAATTTCTGAATATGCCTACCATGTGGAACCTTGTCAAATGCCTTACTAAAATCCATGTAGATCACATCCACTGCACTACCCTCATCTATATGCCTGGTCAATTCCTCAAAGAACTCCATCAGGCTTGTTAGGCATGATCTGCCCTTCACAAAGCCATGCTGACTGTCCCTGATCAGACCATGATTCTCTAAATGCCCATAGACTCTATCTCTAAGAATCTTTTCCAACAGCTTTCCCACCACAGACGTAAGGCTCACTGGTCTATAATTACCCAGACTATCCCTACTACCTTTTTTGAACAAGGGGACAACATTTGCCTCCCTCCAATCCTCTGGTACCATTCCCATGGACAACAAGGACATAAAGATCCTAGCCAGAAGCTCAGCAATCCCTTCCCTCACCTCATGGTGCAGCCTGGGGAATATTCTGTCAGGCTCCAGGGACTTATCCGTCCTAATGTATTTTAACAACTCCAACACCTCCTTTCCCTTAATATCAACATGCTCCAGAACATCAGCCTCACTCATATTGTCCTCACCGTCATCAAGTTCCCTCTCATTGGTGAATAGCGAAGAGAAGTATTCATTGAGGACCTCGCTCACTTCCACAGCCTCCAGGCACATCTTCCCACCTTTATCTCTAATTGGTCCTACCTTCACTCCTGTCATCCTTTTGTTCTTCACATAATTGAAGAATGCCTTGGGGTTTTCCTTTACCCTACTCGCCAAGGCCTTCTCATGCCCCCTTCTTGCTCTTCTCAGCCCCTTCTTAAGCTCCTTTCTTGCTACCCTATATTCCTCAATAGACCCATCTGATCCTTGCTTCCTAAACCTCATGTATGCTGCCTTCTTCCAACTGACTAGATTTTCCACTTCACTTGTCACTCATGGTTCCTTCACCCTACCATTCTTTATCTTCCTCACTGGGACAAATTTATCCCTAACATACTGCAAGAGATCCTTAAACATCAACCACATGTCCATAGTACATTTCCCTGCAAAAACATCATCCCAATTCACACCCGCAAGTTTTAGCCTTATAGCCTCATAATTTGCCCTTCCACAATTAAAAATTTTTCTGTCCTCTTTGATTCTATCCTTCTCCATGATAATGTTAAAGGCCAGGGAGCGGTGATCACTGTCCCCCAGATACTCACCCACTGACAGATCTGTGACCTGACCCGGTTCGTTACCTAATACTAGATCTAGTATGGCATTCCCCCTAGTCAGCCTGTCAACATACTGTGACAGGAATCTGTCCTGGACACACTTAACAAACTCTGCCCCATCTAAACCCTTGGAACTAATCAGGTGCCAATCAATATTAGGGAAGTTAAAGTCACCCATGATAACAACCCTGTTATTTTTGCGCCTTTCCAAAATCTGCCTCCCAATCTGCTCCTCGGTATCTCTGCTGCCACCAGGGGGCCTATAGAATACCCCCAATAGAGTAACTTCTCCCTTCCTGTTCCTGACTTCCACCCATACTGACTCAAAAGAGGATCCTGCACCACCCTTTCTGTAGCTGTAATAGTCCTAGATTGCAACCCTGGAGGTCCTGTCCTTCAACTTTGCACCTAACCCCCTAAATTCTCTTTGCAGGACCTCCTCCTTCTTCCTATCCACACCATTGGTCCTTACATGGACCACAACCTCTGGCTGCTCACCCTCCCTCTTGAGAATACTGTGAACTCGATCTGAGATATCGTGGACCCTGGCACCATGGAGGCAACAGACCATCCGGGATTCTTGATCTCTCCCACTGAACCTCTTATCTGTCCCCCTAACTATTGAATCCCCTATACTACTGCTCTCCTATTTTCCCTCCTTCCCTTCTGAGCTGAGGGTCCAGTCTCGGAGCCAGAGACGCAACCACTGCAACTTGTCCCTGGTAGGTCGTCCCCACCAACAGAATCCAAAACGGTATACTTATTATTGATGGGAAAGGCCACAGGGGTGTTCTGCTCTTCCTGTCTATTCCCCTTCCCTCTCCTGACAGTCACCCAGCTACCTGCCTCCTGACTTTTAGGGGTGACTGTCTCCCTAAAACTCCAATCTATTACTGCCTCTGCCTCACAAATGATCCGAAGTATATCCAGCTCCAGTTCCAGTTCCCTAACACGGTTTGTCAGGAGCTGCAGCTGGATGCACCTTTAACAGGTGTAGTCATCAGGGACAGCTGTGCTCACCCTGATTTCCCACATACTGCAAATGGAGCACTCGACTGCCCGAACTGCTGCCTCCATTATCTACTTCTGTTAATTAGATTAATTAAAGGAGCTTACCCAGCCTTACCTCACTGGGAGCAAGCTCGTCCTCAGCCTCTGCTCGCCGAAGCCTGTTGAGCCAAAGCCTTCCTACTCTGTTTCCCACTACTCCGTCACCCACTCCTATGATGCCCGCTCTGTTAATCTGCTCACTTTTTAAACTTTCCTGCTGTTCTCACAAGCCAACCTTTATGCGCTTGTGCAGTCATGCCCTGTTCAAACTGCCAAAGAAATGACCTTCCCAACTGCAGGCCATTGATGTTGATTGGGCCGAGCCTGTCTCCGTTCCTCCTGTAATCTGCAATCACTTATTTTGTTTTTTGGACATTGAGGGAGAGGTTGTTATCCTGGCACCACTGTGTCAGGGTGTCAACCTCTTCTCTGTAGGCTGTCTCATCACCGTTAAAAATAAGGCCAATCAACGTTGTGTCATCTGCGAATTTGATCAACAGATTGGAGCTGTGTGTGGCAGCACAGTCGTAGGTGTAAAGGGAGCAGAGGAGGCAACTCAGGACACAACTCTGTTGAGGGTCAGAGGTGCAGAGGTGAGGGAGCCCATCCTTACCATCTGTCATGAACAAATTATGTATACAAATAAAGAATGCTTAATCTAACAATATATTTGCAAGATTACTCAAGTATTACTGAAATTTTAAATACACTACTCTATGACTTTATGACTACCTACTATGCAACACTCCCTAAGGGTGCAAATTTAAAGAGTGGAAGTACAAAAGGTCCTCATGCAGGATTCCCTGAAGGACAACTTGCATGTTGAGTCATTGGAAGGAAGGAATATGCAGTGTCAGCATTTGTTTTGAGATGACTAGAATATAAATGCAAGGATGCTATTCTGAGGTGTATAAGACACTTGGAGTACGGTGAGCTGTTCTGGACTCTTTGAGAGGGTCCAGAGAAGGCTCATGAGAATGTTCTTGTGAATAATAAGGGTGAATATGTGAGGAGTGTTTGATAGCTCAGGGTTGTACTCGCTGGAGTTTAAAAGAATGAGGGGGATCTCTTTGGAACCTATTGAATATTGATATGCCTAAATAGAGTGAACATGGTGAGGACTTCTCCTTCAGTGGGAGAGTTTAGGACCAGGGGGCGCAGCCTCAGAGCACATCTCTTTAGAACAGAGATAAGGAGGAATTTCTTTAGCTGGAGGGTAATGATTCTGTGGAATTCTGGTCCTGTGGTTTACTTCCAACAGAACTATCCAGCAATTTGGCAAGGACTACGTGGCCAAAGGACATTTTGTGCAGTGGTCTGTGACTCTATGATTACTTATTCTTTGTCACTGCTCGGTACTGCCAACAAAATCATCCAGCAATGTGCGATCTAAAGCTCTAGGGTTGAGATCTGAGTCCATGGTCTTATCTGAACTCATCGCAGAAGTGTTAACTGAGTCAGGCTTCAGAATTGCACATTCGTGCAAAGTTTCTTTGCAGAGGTGAGAGGAAGTGCTGTCATGGAGATGCTGCAATTCACAGGGATTATATTAACACCTCCCTGGCCAGAATGGTGGGTCATTGGCAGCTTTCTGTTGAAGAACATGTCTGATTTTTCACAATCAGAATCAGTTTTACTATCACCGGTACATGCTGTGAAATATGTTGCTTTGCAGCAGCAGTATAGTGCAATATGTAAAATATACTATCGGCTACAATAACAAATATGAAAAATATATAAGTAGTGCTAAAAGAGAGCAAAATAGGTAGTGTTCATGAGTCTTGGTCTGTTGGCTGAAGCTGTTCCCAAATCTTTGAGTGCGTATCTTCAAGCTCCTGTACTTCCTCCCTGATAGTAGCAATGAGAAGAGGGCACATCTGGGATGGTGAGGGTACTTAATGGTAAATGCTGATTTCTTGAGGCACCTCCTATTGAAGATGTCCTCAATGGTAGAGATGCTAGTGCCTATGATGGTCCTAGCTGCGTTTACAACCCTCTGTGGCTTTTTCTGATCCTGTGCATTGGCGCCTCCATCCCAAACAGTGATGCAACCATAAATGATGGAATCTACAAATGAACTACTACAGATGTACCGTTGAAAGTATCCTGACTGTTTGTATAGTCTGGTGTAATCATTTGAATGTACAGAAACATAGTCCATTGCTCTCTGTAGTTTCCTCTGCTCAATCTGTCAAGGACACATCTCTCCCCATCATCATCAGTAGGAGGCAACATCCATCATCAACGATCCCTCCCATCCGAGCCATGTCATCTTCTCACAGCTACCATTAAGTAGGAGGTACAGAAGCCTTAGGTCCCACACCAACAATTTTAGGAACAATTATTACCCTACAACCATCCCTGAACCAGTGTGAATAACTTCACTCAACTCTGAACTGATTGCACAACCTACAGATTCCCAGACTCACTTTGATGGACTCTGTAAATCATGTTCTCAATATTTTATTACATTGGCACAATTTGTCTTCTTTTGGTTGTTTATCATCCTTTGTTTATTAGAACCAAGTTTGTTACTTAATTAAGTCTTCCTGTAGCCAACATTCTGTTGGCAAAATGTGGTTTTACCAGTAATCATGTCAACTGAGAGTGTAGAAGAACTAGAGGTTATAGGGTAAGGCTGAAGTTTGAAATATTTCAGAGGGTTCTGAGGGAGACCTTCTTCATTCAAAGGGTGGAGCAAGTGTGGAACAAGCTGCCAGCAGAAGTGGAGAATGACAGATTGATTTCAATATTTAACAGAAGTTTGGATAAGGATATGGATAGAAGGGGTATTGAGGGCTATGGTCTGGGAGCAGGTTGATGGGACTCGGCAGAATAACAGTTCAGCATGAACTAGATGGGCCAAAGGACCTGCTTGTGCGCTGTACGACTCTATGACTATAAAAACTGTACCAAGTTCATGCTCAGGTAGGTCAGCTTTGACTGGTCTCCTGGTGCACATCAGTTTTTTAAAATAAATCATCCCCTTAGTTCCAATACCAACTTTGTGTGGCTGTTCAATTTACTCTTAGTATCTCTAACTCCATAAATCCTGATGGAAGGTCTTGGACTGAAACATCAACTGTTTATTCCCTTCCATCGATGCTGCCTGACCCGCTGAGCTCCCCCAGTGTTTTGTGCATGTTGCTCTAAATCCATAAGCTCTTAAGTGAGGAGTTGACAGTGGAGGAATTGCAGAGATCTTTCAAATGATGGCATAGGTACAATGGGTCAAATAGTCACATTCAGTCAAGTTGGATTGAGCTGATTTGTATGTGCTCAAGCACGGTGAAGTACTTGTTGGATATGAATGGAAAATCTGTTGGCAGGTACACCACAGACACATACTTTCAGAACATAAGTTAATCATAAATTATAATATACATAAATTATACAAGACAGTGAAGAAAGAGAAGACTAATAAACTCTACTCGGGCTTCCAGCCGGGTACAGGTATCAATTATAACTGGCTTTTCGATGACAATCTCTGCTATCTTTATCAGGGGCGATGCCTGGGCATGTCTGGTCTGTTGGTATTTATACCACCATTGTCCGTCCCTCCTGATTGGTTAGTCCTCATCCAATCAGGTTTCTGCTCTCCCACCTTGTTTGCAATTGAGTTCCTGTTCTTACTTAGAGCGAGACCTCTGTCTTTGTTAAAATTCTTTTCCTCTAGCTTGATTTCAATGGCTTCCTTCATCAGGCAGTCCCAGAAACCATTGGTGTGGCACAGTAGTTACAAAAGAATACAAATAATGCAAAAAAAAAATTGCGACCAGGGACAAGTCTATGGTAGTGCAAGAGGAGGTCCCTGGTGTAATGATTAGGCTGGTGGCAGTCAGTTCACTAACCTGATGTCTGTAGGAAAGTCACTGTTTCTGAACCCGGTGGTGTGAGACTTCAGGCTTCTAAACCTCCTGCCCAATGTTAGTTGTGAGAAGAGGGTGGTGGGGATCCCTAATAATAGCTGCTGCCTTCCTGAGTCAGCACCCCATGTAGATGCCATCAACGGACTGTGCCTGTGGTGGACCAGGTTGTGTTCACTAACCTCAGCAGCCTCTCGTTTTCCTGTGCATTGGAATTTCCATAACAGGCCATGATGCAATCAGTCAGTGCATTTTCCCCAGTGCATCTGTGGAAGTCAGCAAGAGTATTTGGTAACATGCCATATCTCCTGAAACTTCTGTGAAAACATAGGTACTGCTGCCCCCCGTGTCGTGGTTGCATCTATGGGCTGGGCCCAGGGCAAGTCATACTGTTCTGCTCTTTATTTTAAAGATACACCTGTCTAATCTAAATTTTGGATGTTATTGCTGCTTCTGTGGTCATTTTCAGTGTTCAGGAACATGACGGTTCAGTTACTGAGCTGGTAGGCAGAAGGAAACTGCTCTGCGAAACATCAACACATTTAGTACAATGCTTGTACCATGACTCGTGTTCAATTCCCATTGCTGTCCAGGAAGAGTTTGTACGTTCTCCCCGTGACACCATGGGTTTCCTCCTCCTCCGGTTTCCTTCCACAGTCCAAAGATGTACACGTTGGTTGGTTAATTGGTCACATGGGTGTGGCTGGGCAGCGCAGGCTCATTGGGCCCAGGAGGCCTGTTGCTCTGCAGTATTTCTGAATAGTTAAAACATTGACTCCATGTAACCAGTGAAAAGCTCCCGTTCCATTGGCTGATTAAATCCAGGGAAGACAACCTCCGCCTCTGCTAAATGTGTGAGATCAAGGTGTGAGCCCACCCCAAAACCCCTGTCTGTGTGGATGCTGCGTGATTCGTTACCCTGTTACAAATAACACCTCATACAGTTAAAAGATTTGGCTTTACAATTCTGAATTTGACTAAAGGGTTAGTAAAGAAAGAACAAAAATAAAGAAAAAGGCCCATTTTAATGGAACAGTCCAGTGTGCACAAGGTGGAGCTCACGGTGTCCCCTTCACCGATCCTCCTTCGATCTCATCCCGGGCTTCATCGAATCAAGGCTCCACTCCGAGTCGAATCCTACGAGCTCTTCTCTCTTCACCTCCTTAACAAAAGCCCCAAGCCCAACCTTAGTGTCCCTCACCAGGGAAACCCCCCCTTTATTCGACTATCCTAATTGGATGGCACACATTTCTCCTCATCTCTTCAACAGTAACCCATGCAAGCAGCTTGCACAGAACAGCACAAAATCAAACACCGTATAGTATAACAGTAAAAAAAATACAAACCAGGACATTAAACAGTAAAAAGATATGAACCAGGGCGTTAAACCAGCCTGGAGTAGACAGAACTGAGCGATTTCATAAACCACGGACCAGATCTAAGCTCAGCAGTCCTGCCAGATTCAATTGTGAACGGTGGTGGACAATGATTTGTTTGGGCATCAAAGGTTACGGGGAGAAGGCAGGAGAATGAAGGTTGAGTGGGATAATAAATTAGCTATGATGGAATGATGGACAGATTCATTAAGCCAAATGGCCTAATTCTCCCCCTGTGTCCTCAGGTCTTATGATCCAGCACCACTAACAATCAGTTCCCTCCAAGTCTTGCATCTTATGAGTTGGAAATACATTTAGTGGCCACTTTTATAGGTACCTTCTTTACCCAACGGTAGGATGATCACTTGAGTCGAGTATGATGTTCCCCTTAGGGGTCCTCTATTGTTCAGTCCTCAGGAGGCTGTAAGGGCCAATCAGTTCCACATATTCTGGTGCAGAGTTGTCAAGAGTAAGTGGTGGTTCTGGTTAGTGGCTGGGTCTTTTCTTTGATCAGTCTCAGCGGAGGTCACTCTCATGTACTGCTGGTCCATCTTGAACAGATTTCCTACAGGTGTACCTATTGACTACAAAGTCTTCCCGGTTTTTAGTTATCACGTTGAATTTCTTCAGGCTGATTTTGATGTTGTCTTTGAAGTGTTTCCTTTGCCCACCAGGGGCACACTGACCTACCTTCAACTGGGAGTGAAGGATCTCTTTCGGGAGACGTGAGTTAGGCATCCAGATGACATGACCTATCCATTGGAGTTGGCATTGCTCCATCATGGTGGAGATGCTGTTCATGTTGGCCGTCTCCTGTACGCTGATGTTAGTGTGCATGTCCTTCCAGAAAGCTCTCAAAAATTTTTGTAAGGATCTTTGTTGGTATTGTTCCAGGGATTTCAGGTGTCTACTGTGGGTGGTCCATGATTCAGCTCATACAATGATGTCGGAAGCACGATTGCTCTGTTGATCAAATGTTTTGTTTGGACCTGTAGGTCACGGTCTTCAAAGACTCTTTTCCTTAATCTTGCATAGGCTCCACGAACACTACTCAGGCAGAGGTTGATCTCTGAGTTGATGTTTGATTTTGACGAGAGAAAGTATCTAATAAATTGGCCACTGAGTGTATGTTCATGATCATCTGCTGCAGTAACCCATCCACTTCAATGTTTGACATGTACATTTAGAGATGCTCCTCTGCACACCCTTGTTGTTACAGGTGGTTATTTGTGTTACTGTCGCCTTCCTGTCAGCTTGAACCAGACTGGCCATTCTCCTCTGCTCTCTCTCATTAACAATACATTTCCACCCACAAAAACACCGAATCACTGGATTTTTCTTTTTTCGCACCATTCTCTGTAAACTTTAGAGACTGTTGTGTGTGAAAATCCCAGGACATCAGCAGTTTCTGAGATACTCGAACCATCCTGTCTGGCACCAACAATCATTCCACGGCCAAAGTCACTTAGATCACATTTCTTCCCCATTCTGATGTTTAGTCTGAACAACAACTGAACCGCTTGACCATGTCTGCGTGCTTTTATGCATTGAGGTGCTGTCACATGATTTGCTGATTAGATATTTGCATTAACGAGCAGTTGTACAGGTGACCACCGAGGGTAGAATCAGCGATCACAGGAAAGACGTAAATTAGCTATAAATTATACATATTTCTTGCAGGAACACAATTAGAACAATTATGTGTGGTATTTAATTGATTCTTCTCTGTTTGATTTATTTACTTATTGAGGTACAGCATGGAGTAGCCCCTTCTAGTCCTTTGAGCCGAGCCACACAACAACCCATTAATTGAACCCTAGCCTAATCGCGGGACAATTTACAATGACCAATTAACCTACCAACTGGTATGACTTTTGACAGTGGGAGGAAACTGGAGCACCCAGAGGAAACGCACGTAGTCATGGGGAGAATGTACAAACCCTTTACAGGCAGCAGTGGGAATTGAACCCAGGTCGCCTGTACTGTAAAGCGTTGTGCTAACCAGTATGCTCCCCTGTTCTTTCTTTTCACTGTGAATGCCCGGAAGGGAATGAATCTCGAGGTTGTATAAGGCGGCATACACAGTATATGTACTTCGATAGTAAATTTACTTTGAACTTTGGGTGGCTTTGGACACTCTGAGACCGCATGTTCTGCTGCCTGATCTTGGCCATCTCCTCTGCAGAAAACCCAAGGAAAGTATCGTTCAGGTTTCCGAGTGCCTGCTAGCCGAGGATGCAAGACCTGCAAGTGATTAGGCAGCTTCCCGTGCCAAAGACATTTACAGCAAGCTGTTTCCACAATCAGCAACACATGTGCGCCAACGTCATGGAAACAACGAGCGTTTAAGCTGCAAAAAGAAATAATCCCCGGTTTTTTTTTATAAAAAAAGGAAGAAATCTAGCTTTAATTCCTCTTGCACACATTTCAGACGATGGAAGGTTTCTCTGATGACACACCATCTCTGTGAAGTGCCAACCTGTACTTCATTATGACTGCGGTGATGAATGGCTTAAAACAACCGCCTCTCACGATTATTATGGGGAATATTAAAATCTAGAAAATTTTAATGCCTGCTGCATTTAATGGACATTCTGGGCTAATTATTCCTAGCCGAAGGGCATAAATTACCTCAGAATGTTTTTACAAGGACAGGGGAAGGAATTCAGTGGAAAACCATAAAGCAGATCGGATGACTAGGACTGCGAGTGAATCCAAAGTCAGTTTGCTGAAATACCGAGAGTTTCCACGTCTTGTTTGGCTTTGCATGTTTTCCAGCTCACGCACAGACCCCGGCACCACATGAGTAACCTTGTGAGGACAGAGCAACAACAGATGCTGCTGGCGTGGTCCCCGAGGCAACCGTGCTTCACAAGTCGGTCCTGGAAGATCACCGTGAGCAGCTGTTCGACCATGGATCGCATCGCTTCTAATTCCTATTGTAGAGTCACACTCACCCAGCAAAGTAACAGGCCCTTCGGCCCACAGTGGCTCTGCTGTTTATCTTGCTTATCTATACTAATTGCACTTGCCTGCATTAGTTCCATAGCTGTATACACAATACTTGTCCAAATACCTCTTCAATGTCGTTATTAGTCCTGACTCCTCCGGAGCTTATTCCAAATACTAACTACACTTTGTGTGAAAAATCTAAAAGACTAAAATGAAATGATTAAGGATTAGACTGAAGATTAAGTATTAGCTTTATTTGTCATATGTACATTGAAACATCAAAATATGCAGTGAAATGCATTGTTGTTTCTTTGCCACAGGCAGCTGTGGAGGCCAAGACTTTATGTATATTTAAAGCAGAGGTTGATAGGTTCTTGATTGGTCAGGGCACGAAGGGATATGGGGAGAAGGCAGGAGAGGGCAACTGGATCGGCCATGATGAATTAGCGGAGCAGACTCGATGGGCTGAATGGTCTAATTCTGCTCCTGTATCTCATGGTCTTATGGTTTTGTGCCATGACGTATGCAGTCTGGGGAATGTGCTGTGGGCAGCCTGCGAACATCGCCGTGCCTCCGACGCCAACGTAGCATGCCCACAACTCACTATCCTAACCCGTATATATTTGGAATGCGGGAGGAAACCGGAGCTCCCAGAGGGAACGCACGCGGCTGCGAGGAGAACGTAAAAATTCCTTATAGTCAGCGGTGAGAATCGAACCCTGATTACCAGCACAGTAATGGGGTTATACTGACTGCCGTGCTACCACGCTGCAAGGCAGATACTGTCTATTCCAATACTTAACAGGCATTTGGGAAGCTACTTGGATAGGAAAGGTTCAGGGCCAAATTCTGACTTAGAGATGAGTGAGGATAGGCACCATGGACAGCATGGAGGAGACTGGCCAAGTGGCCTGTTTCTGAACTGTATGATACTTTATTTATTTTCATTTAGAGATTTCAAGGATCAACTATATTCCCCCATACATTTACACGTATTAGGAATTTGCTGTGTTGTGTTGGTCAGGGTGTGACTTGCAACAAAAACAACTTTCAAAACTATAAAAAGCAAAGAATTATATCAAAATAAATATGGGTATGTCATTAAATGTGCAGGGATACATAAACACCAGCATGTATTTACAATGTTAACAGCATTATAAAAAGTAGTTTAGGAAAACAGCATTATAGTAAGTGAGGTGTTATCTTACCTCTGGGAAGGGAGCACCTCTGGCGAAGAGGTTTGTCGTGTCCCTTCTGGGGCAGCTCACTCCCCACCAGACTCTCGGCCTTCACCTGTGGCTCCAAGCAGCTGTTTGCTCACCACAGTGGCCACAGCCCGGTACACCATTTTGTCAGACGGGCTAAAGCAGGTGAGGGTAGCCGGCAGCCGCGTACCCCAGTGAGACAGGGACGCGCCTTGCCTACCACGCGAAGTCAGTTCCAGCGGACTGGCCGGGTGTGATCTCCAGTGAGATCCAACAAGGCGGTTCTTCAATGTTTCCTTCGGAGCGAAAGGCATGTTGAGGCACAGTAGACATCGTGGTCATCTACTGTAACTGAGGAAGAGCCCAGTTTGCGACACTTGGTTGGATCGCTGGACCTGGGACTTCTGAGATGAAGAGAGTGAAACTGCTCCAGTGCTATGGATTTTCCACATTAAAAACTCTCCTGCACAGGTTTCCTGCCATCGGTGGACATGATGGAAAATGTTAAAGTGATGGGGGTAACTGATAGAGGAGGTGGGGGTGGGGCTAACCGGAATGGTCGATCAGATTAACTGCCGGGGGAGAAATTTTTGAGATGGTGTGAAGTTTTTTTTTGTTTTAATAGCTCTGTAGCATTTTCCAGAGGAGAGCTCCTAGAAAAGGCAGCTTATAGGGTGGGCAGTGTCTGCAAGGATTTTTTTTTGTCCTGGACACACACAAGTCCTAAGCAACACGCACACAAAACTGGAGGAACTCAGCAGGTCAGGCAGCATCTCTGAAAATGAATAAACAGTCGGTGTTTCGGGCTGAGACCCTTGTTCAGGGACTGAAAAGAAAGTCGGAAGATGCTCGAATAAAAAGGTGGAAGGAGGCCAGCTCGAAGGTGATGGAAGAAGTCAGGTGGGTAGGAAAGGTAAAGGGCTGGAGAAGAAGGAATCTGATAGGAGAGGAGAGTGGATCTTAGGAGTAAAAGAAGGAGGGAACCTGGGGGAAGCGATGGGCAGATAAGAAGAGGTGAAAGAACAGAGTGGGGTTTAGAAGAGGAGGGGAGGTGGAGAGAATTTTTTTTACCAGTGTTGCACCATCAATAACTCACTCTGAGACGTAAAAGCGAGGTATCGGCTTTTATTGACTGGAAGAAGAACAAGCAGTGAGTGACCACCATACTACATCCTGGAGACTGAGAGGCCGGGCTCAGACCTCCATCACCTTTATACAGGGGTCTGGGGGAGGAGCCACAGGAGCAGTCAGCAGGGGGCGTGTCCAGACAGGTATATGTAGTTCACCACAACCAGAAGGAAAAATTGATATTCATGCCATCAGGTCAGAGGCTACCCAGAAGGAATAGAGGGTGTTGTTCCTCCACCCTGAGGAGATTGTTCCTCCACCCTCATCTTGGCAAAATAGGAAGCCATGGACTGATGTGTCAGAATGGGTGAAGGTGTGGATCTGACAGAGGATAAAATGTCGGAGAGGCCCAAAGCTGTGGCAGAGACTGAGTCCTGCCGTGGCGGGATTGCAGCTAATGACCTTTTCTGCTGCCCTGATAGTTTGCTGCTGCTTCTGAATATTGTGAGAGGATGCTAATCACTAATATAACGACGTGCTCCATGATGCCATGCACCATGGCAACAGGCCTTTCCGGCCTAACGAGCCTACACCACCCGTTACATCCATGTGACCTATCAAACCCAACCTGTACATCTTTGTAAGGTGGGAGGAAACCAGAGCACCCAGAGAAAGCCCCCACAGCCAGAAGGAGGACCAACAAACTCCTTACAGACAGCAGTGGGAATTGAACCCACATCGCTGGTGCTCTAATAGGTTTACACTAACCGCTACACCACCATGCCCGTCCACATTCTGTGATATGGGGTTAATCTGCATCTCGCTGAAAGCAGAGCCGGTGTGAGGGGCTGAATGTACCATTTCTGCATAGCAAGACCACACAAATGGCACCAAGGCAAAGACATGAAGAAACTACGCTGCTGCTACTCATTGAGTGGATGATCTTTAGGTCAGATCTATGAGGAGGTGCCCAGTGATCTTTCTCGGACAGCACCATGGGATCATGCTGATGAGGTTAATTGGCAAATTAGTAAATTGATGTATTATTGCACACAGTGTTAAGTTGTTTTGCTTTCTGTCCATATGGACCAATTCATTACTCAGGACATTGAGGCAGAACCAGGTAGAATAATATCAGAGTATGTGATGAAGTGTTACACGGACAGAGTAGTGTAATAAGGTGCAAGATCATAGCGAGGTAGATTGTCAGATCAAGAGGCCATCTTTTCGAAGTGGGGGACTGTTCAGTCATCTCATAACGGTGGGCTAGAAGCTGTCCCTGAACCTGGTACGACACATCGCGGCGTGCATTGAGAAACAAGTGAATCCAGGTGCGGAGGAACGACGGACTCCCGCGATGAGACCGAAACAAGAGTTGATTTATTGAAACTCCAACTGATCTTCGGTGGCTTGACCGAGCGACACCACGAGTTGAATTATTCTCAAGACACAGGGACAAGCACTAATTGGGAGTCCACTTTAAATAATCACAGTACAGGGAAAACCCATGCCAGTCAAAATAAACCTGACAAGATTAAACAGAAAGCAAAAGGGCTTAATGACTTTAGATCAGACAACAATTAATAAATACAGGTGCTTGGGCCCACAAGGATGACAGCTACATGCCTGGAGGTCAATGAGAGGGGGAGAAGGGAGAATGTCCAGGGTGGCGGGGTCTGTGATTATGCTGGCTGCTTTACTGAGGCAGCAAGAGGTGTAGGTAGAGACAATGGATGGGAAACTGGTTTCTGAGATCAGCCTGCACTGCGTCCACAACTCTCTGCGTTTCTTGTGGCCACATGTAGAGTGGTGCCATGCCAAGCCATTATACAGCACACGTACTTCTTTTTGTTGTGCATTCGTAAAAAACGATAAGAGAGTTGATGGTGACGTGACACATTTCTTTAGTTTCCTGAGGAAGTGGAGGGCTTGTCAGATTTCTTGGGCATGGTGTCTAGATGTTTGGACTAGGACAGGTTATTGGTCATGGTCACTCCTAGGAACTTAAAGCTCTAAGCCTTCTCGACACTTACAGTGCTGATGTAGACAGGTGCACGTGCATCAATCCCTTCCTAAAGTCAATAAACAGCTCTTTTAATCTATTGGTGAGTCTTTAATCTGCAAATGAAAATTCATTCAGCTTTTTTTTCTAGATAGTCCAAAGGATAGCAGAACCCTTCATCTAGGTTAATGGAACCACAGGTATTATCGTAATTCATATTAATTTATTAACTCTACCATGGACGGTCACAAGCCCGGCTGTGAAAGGAGGAGGGTTGGGCACAGGGCTAGTAACCTCAAACCCCAAAGCTACAGACATGCTGATAGAAGTTCCAATGACCTTATCCCTGGGGGAGGAAGGCTGTTCATATGGAAGACATATGAAGTCGTGTGATGAACACAGAAGCCACAGGGCCAATCAGTCGCCTATAGGTCCAGGACGGAGGACTCTGGCAAACGACTGTCAGTGGCCTTTGTCCCAGAAGCAATAATGATATTAAGAGTAGTTTATTGCCCCATACACCAAAGTGCACTGAGGTTCTGTGCTGGTGTAAGGCTCACAGTCTACGTGTTAATCATTAATACAATAATGACAGCAACAACAAAAATGGCATTATGAAACTAAGAAGGGAATCCTTACATGACCAGAGAATTCCCCAGCACCTTGCACCCAATCAAGTGATTGCTTCTGTATTACAAGGAAAGCACGAGCAAATATCGAAAGACCAACACATACTGCGGTGGCCACTTTATTAGGTACACCTGTACACTTGCTCATTAAGTGATCTACGTGTCTTTGATTGTGGAATGATTGTCGGTAACAGATGGAGTGGTTTGAGTATCTCAGAACCTGCTGATCTCCTGGGATTTTCACACACAACGGCCTCTAGAGTTTACAGAGAATGGTACCAAAAAAAAAATGACGTTCTGTGAGCACCGGCTCTGTGGCAAACACACCTTGTTAATGCGAGACAAAGTGGCTGAAGAAATTCCTCCCCGTCTCTTTTCAAAAGGGATGTTCTATTCAGAGTCTGTGCCTTCTGGTCTCGACTCCACTATTGAAAACATCCTCTCCACATCCACTCAATCTAGGCCTGACGATATTCAAGAGAATACAATGAGATCTCTCTCATTCTTCTAAACTCCAATGAGTCCAGGCCCAGAGCCATCAAATGCTTCTTATACATTTATTCCTGGAATAATTCTTGTGAACTTTCTTTGAACTCTGTCCTTGAGCCTACTAGGGGATCAGCTATACTGGATTGGGTGTTATGTAATGAACTGGAAGTGATAAGGGAGCTTAAGGTAAAAGAACCTTTATGAGGCAGTGATCTCAATATGATTAAGTTCAACTTGAAATTTGATAGATAGAAGGTAAAGTCTGATGTAGCAGTATTTCAGTGGGTTAAAGGAAATTTCAGTGTTATGAGAGAGGAGTGGTCCAAAGTAAATTGGAAGGAGATGCCAGCAGAGCAGCATCATGGTGACCTCCATGCCTGCCAACTGACCTCACTCTCTGGACCTTTGGACTCCAGGATTTGGCGACCTTGTGTGGACGAGTCACCGGTGCTTGTCTTCAGGGCCCACCGATCTTGGTATTTGGCTATGGGGATCTCTGAACTTCATCTACATCACCCGCCAATCCAAACTCTGTACTTGGAAATCACTGGAATCTGACATCCAGGACTACCGACAGACCTTGAGCCTTCTGATCTGCATGCATAGACCTCCAACTCTGGGACTTGCCGACCTTGGGCGTCACTGATTCTCATCCACGTGGCCCACCAATCTCGGTGCTTGTCCTGGCAATCACAGGGCTTCATCCTTACTGCCTGGTGACTCAAACTATGTCGTTGGAAATCTAGATCCCGTTGTCATTACTAAGGCGAAGGTTCTTGGGAAGTTGAAAGGCCTGAACATAGGTAAGTCACCTGGACCAGATGACCATGTTTCTGAAAGAGGAAGCTGAAGAGATTGTGGAAGCATTAGTTGTAATCTTTCAAGAATCAGTAGATTCTGGAATGCTTCCTGGTGACTGGAAAACTGCAAAAAGTCACTCTTTAAGAAGGGAGGGAGGCAGAAGAAAGGGAGTTATAGGCCAGTTAGCTTGACTTCAGTTTGGGAATACATGAGAGCCCATTGTTAATGATGAACTTTCATGGTTCAGGTCCACAATCCCTTATCCGAAATCCTTGGGGCCAGTTGCATTTCAGACTTCAGAATTTTTCAGATTTCAGAATCCCTCCTTATTGGTTCTGGGACCCCCCCCCCCCCCCCCGCAGATACCAAAGAACAGGAATGCTCAAGTCCCTTATTTAACCTGTCTCAGAGCGGGTGGACTTTAGGACCCGGTGGAGCTACAAACCTATGCACATCCCCCCCCACTTTAAATCATCTCTAGATTACTTATAATACCTAATACAACGTAAATGCTATGTAAATAGTTGTTATACTATATTGTCAGGGAATAATGACAAGAAAAATATTTTATTTCCAACAAAAACATTTGATAAAACAAAAATATACAGCTTCAAATGAACGGAATCAAACACATAGTAAATGACTTATTGGAATAAATGCAGAACGTCACTGTCACTATAAAACTTCAGTAACTTGTCTTTCTGTTTCTTTAAATCATATACAGTGGTAGTTCTGACAGCAGTAAGATGCTGCACAGACACACCACGATCAAGCTTCTGCAATAACTCCACTTTCTGCGTTATTGATAATGACAGATGCTTCCTTCTCTTTATCTCATTGTTACCTTTAGGGGTACCTGCAGCTCTTTTTGACATTTTCACAGTGAAATTAAACACAAAGTCAGCATGTGTAACCAGTACCAGCTCTGAGCCACAACTGATGTCTGGCGGCCTCTGCTAGTGCTGCCACATCACACCTGCACGATGTCAGCTGTTTGGTGAAAAAACTTTGGTTTTCGGAGCTTTTTGGATTTCAGAATTTCGGATAAGGGATTGTGGACCTGTATTTGGAGGTGCATGATAAGGTAAGCTAAAGTCAGCATGATTTCCTTCAGGGGAGATCTTGCCTGACCAATCTGTTGGAATTCTTTGAGGAAATAACAGACAGGATAGACAAAGGAGAGTCAGTAGATGTGGTTCACTTGGATTTTCAGAAGGTCTTTGACAAAGAGCCGCACACAAGGCTGTTTAGCAAGATAAGAACCCATGGTATTACAGAAAAGATACTAGTATTGATAGGAGATTGGCTGACTGGCAGGAGACAAGAGTGGGAATAAAGGGGGCCTACACTTGTTGGCTGCTAGTGACTAGTGGTGTTCCACAGGGGTCAGTATTGGGATTGCTTCTTTTTACGTTATGGGTCAATGATTTGGATGACGGAATTGATCACTTTGTGGCCAAGTTTGCAGGTGATAAAAAGTTAGGTGGAGGGGCAGATAGTGTTGAGGAAGCAGGAGGTCTGCAGAAGAACTTAGACAGATTGGGTGTACGGTCAAGGAAGTGGCTGATGGAATATTTTGTAGGGAAGTGTATGGTCATGCACTTTGGTAAAAGGAATGACGATACAGACTATTTTCTAAACAGGGTTTTTGATTTGCCTTTCTAGAATCCTACGGACAGTTCTCTCTGAAAGTTTTCTTGGTCTTCCAGGCGTCAACTTGACCTCCGCCGTTCCTGTTAACTGCCATTTCTTAACTTCATTACGAACTGAGGAAACGGCTACCTGAAAACGCTTTGCTATATTCTTATAGCCTTCTCCTGCTTTGTGGGCATCATTTATTTTAATTTTCAGAGCGCTAGGCAGCTGCTTAGAGGAGCCCATGGCTGCTGATTGTTGGGACAAGGGTTTGAGGAGTCAGGGTGTTTATAAGGCTTTGAAATTTGCATCACCTGGCCTTTCCTAACGATGACTGTGAACAAGCCATAGCCCTAACAAGCTAATTAAGGTCTGAGACCTTGCTAAAAGTTATCTGAGAGCTCAAATCTCTTGGGCTGCACAAACTTTTGCATGGTGCTCCTTTCCTTTTTTTCACTCTAAAATTGTACAAAACAAAATCAAAGCACTAATCTTGCTTAAGATGTTGAAAAGAATGTTTCATCTTTAACTTCATGACTTTTGGAGATCAGTTCATCTTCTACTCACTTAACTATTCACACCAACAGAAATTTTGACCAGGAGTGCCCGCACGTTTTCATGCCACTGTATGCTGTCATTGGAGAGCGTCCAGAGATTTACGAGAATGATTCCAGGAACAAAAGGGTTAACGTATGAGCAGCTTTCGATGGCTCTGGACCTGTACTCGCTGGAGTACTCATTGGAGTCAATGGGGGGCGGGGGGGGGGAAATCTTATTAAAACCCATTGAATATTGGAATGCCTCAATAGAGTGGATGTTTCTTATTACGGGGAGTCTAGTACCAGAGGGCACACACTCAGAATAGGGAAACACACATTTAAAACAGCCATAAGGAGGAATTTCTTTAGCCAGAGAGTGGTGAATCTGTGGAATTCATTGCCACAGGCAGCTGTGGAGTTCAAGTCATTGAGTATATTTAAAGTGGAGCTGGATAGGTTGTTGATCAGTCAGGGTGCCTTTACAGAGAGAAGACAGCAGAATGGGGTTGAGAGGGATATCAGCGATGATGGAATGGTGGAGCAGACTTGATGGGCTGAATGGCCTAATTCTGCTTCTATGCCTTATGATCTAATATTCAGCTTCAGAGCTCCAGCAACTACATTTTGGCTATTTTCATTTATTTGATATTGATGTCAGCGATTTCACGATCCCTCTTGATCTAATCTGTTTGTTCCATTACTGGACAGCATCCAGGCTGCCTCAGCAGTCAGAGTTTCTTCCATTGAGCAACTGATTCACTCTTTTCACAACAACCTTTTCCTTTTCACACTGACATTAACAGCCGACAACTTCAATCAGCAGTTCGTAATGACACTGTGACTAACACTGTCAGTTCACACACAGCCATAACCAGCAGGCTGAAATCTTCATGAATATATTGCAACTTCCTTTCACATCTGGCTGAAATGATCACAAAATGCTGGAGGAATTCAGCAGGTCAGGCAGAATCTATGGAGAGGGATAAAGAACCGATATTTTGGGCTGACACCCTTCATCAGGACTGGTGGAGGCTCTTTATTCCTCTTCATATATGCTGCCTGACCTGCTGAATTCCTCCAGCGTTTAGTGTGTGGTACTCCGAATTTCTAGCATCCGCAGAATCTCTTGAATTTACAAACTTAAATGACTGTGGTTTGTATCAATTTTGATCCTTTACCCAAACCAACAGCTTTAAAGAACAGGGCCCCAAGAATAATCTGAATAAACAGAACAAAAAAAAAATTAAAGATTTAAATGGTGAGTCAATAGACAATAGACAATAGACAGTAGGTGCAGGAGAAGGCCATTCGGCCCTTCTAGCCAGCACTGCTATTCAGTGTGATCATGGCTGATCATACACAGTCAGTACCCCATTCCTGCCCTCTCCCCATATCCCTCGACCCCACTATCTATAAGAGCTCTATCTAACTCTCTCTTGAATGCATCCAGAGACTTGGCCTCCACTGCCTTCTGGGGCAGAGCATTCCACATATCCACCACTCTCTGGGTGAAAAAGTTTTTCCGCATCTCTGTTCTAAATGGCCTATCCCTTATTCTTAAACTGTGGCCTCTAGTTCTGGACTCACCCATCAGCGGGAACATGCTTCCTGCCTCCGGTGTGTCCAATCCCTTAATAATCTTATATGTTTCAATCAGATCCCCTCTCATCCTTCTAAATTCCAGTGTATACAAGCCCAGTCACTCCAATCTTTCAACATATGACAGTCCCGCCATTCTGGGAATTAACCTTGTGAACCCTACGCTGCACTCCCTCAATAGCAAGAATGTCCTTCCTCAAATTTGGAGACCAAAACTGCACACAATACTCCAGGTGGGGTCTCACCAGGGCCCTGTACAGCTGCAGAAGGACCTCTTTACTCCTATACTCAATTCCTCTTGTTATAAAAGCCAGCATGCCATTAGCTTTCTTCACTGCCTGCTGTACCTGCATGCTTGCTTTCATTGACTGATGTCAATGATTCATTAGTCTGTCTTTTTCAATGACTGGTCTCTGAACTGATCAACCATGCACTATAATTGAGAGAGGCAATCTTATCATTGAAGATTATGGAAGAAATTTTCGAGTGCATCTCAAGGAATTGAAGTCTTTCCTTCAAAGTCAGAGAGACTATTATGGTAAATTGGTTTAATATTGTTACCTGTACCAAGGGAGAGTGAAAAACTCATTTTGCATTCCATTCATTGAGATCAATTCATTACGGCAGTGCATTAAGATAGAACAAATTAAAATAATATCAGAATGCAAAATAAAGTGTAGTAACCACAGAGCAAGTGCAAGTCAGGTGGACAATAAGGTGCAAGTTCATAATGAAGTTGATTGTGAGGTCAAGCAGAGCCCACCTTTGAGCAGGTCTGCTGGATCACTGTGGCAGGAAAGCAACATCCATCATCAAGGACCCCTCACCACCCGGGCCGCACTCTCGTCTTGCTGCTGCCACCGGGAAGGAGGTACGGGAGCTTTAGATCCCACACCAACAAGTTCACGAGCAATTATTACCTTTCAATCACCAAGCTCCTGAACCAGCATGGATAACTTCGCCCATCAAACTTTGATAAGATTCCACAGTGTACAGACTCACTTCCAAGAATTCTACAACTCCTCTTCTCAATATCATTTATTTAATTATTTGCTTGTTTATTGTATTTGCACAGTTTTGCACGTTCATTGTCCGTCTTTGTGTGCAGTTTTTCACTGATTCTATTGTATTTCTTTTACTGTGAATGCCGGCATGAAAATTTATCTCATGGTGACATATACATACTGCAGTTATAAATTTACTTTGAACTTTGTAATCTGCCCACTTTGACCTTTGACCTTGTACTAGGGAACCATTCAAGTGTCTGATAACAGCAGGAGAGAAGCTGTCCTTGAGTCTGGTGGTACTTGCTTTCTGGCTTTTGTATCGTCTGCCTGATAGGACGGGGGTCAAAGAGAGAATGCCCAGGGTGGGTGGAGCTTTGATTATACTGGCTACTTTGCCAAGATGGCAGGAAGTTTAGACGGAGTCCACGGAGGGGAAGCTAGCTTCCATGATGTGTCCACAACTCTCTGTAGTTTCTTGTGGTCACGGGCGGAGCAGTTGTCATACCAGGCGGCGATGCATCCAGATAGAGTGCTTTCTATGGTGCATTGATGAAAATCGGTGCATGAAAGAACTCACAGCTGTTAAATTGACGGGAGAGCATTGCAAATCTCTGCAGTGAGTTAACAAACACCGCCCCCCCCCCCACCCCCAACCAAGCATCAGGAAAACAGATGTTCTAGTTGTTACACGTCGTCGCTCACAGGATCTCACCGCGTGGAGATGAGCTGCCAGATTTCCCACGTTACGATGGTGACTACACTTCAAATGTGTTGCGATGTTCCAGAGTCGTTGAAGGTGCGAAAATATTGGGAGAATTTTCCCTCTTCAGTGAGCTTCACTGGGACTGTGCGGCTGCGTGCAAGCATAGTCACAGACCCCATCCAGCCCGGCCATTCTCTCTTCTCCCCTCTCCCATCGGGCGGAGGGTAAGATACTCCAGCCTGAAAGCTCTTACCACCAGGCACAAGGACAGCTTCAATCCCACTGTTGGAAGACACGCGAATGGTATGATAAGGCGATCTCTTGGCCTCCCAATCTACCTCAATATGATCTTGCACCATACTGTTTACCTGCACTGCACCTTCTCTGTCCCACCGGGTTCAAGGGCAGCCTCTACACCTCTGTTATAAGACAATCGATTGGTTCCCTAGTATGACGCCATGGATTCTTGACCTCTGAAGCTACCTCGTTATGAACAATTGTTCACCTGCACCGCACTTTCTCTGTGTTTGTTACACTTCATTCTGCGTTCTGTTTCCGTTTTACCTTGTAATAGCTCAGTGCACTGTGTAATGATCGGATCTGTATGAGCAGTATGCGAGACAGGCTTTTCACTGTATCTTGGCACAGGTGGCAATAACAAACTGATACCAATACGACTGGAAACTCAAATCCGACTCTTTAAACTCAAAACAGAAATTACACGCGCTCAAAGCACGAAACATAAGTTAGAATATGTTAGAAACACTCAGCAGATCAGGTAGTATCTATGGAAGGGGTCACAGGGGGGGTCAAAGCACATTACGGCATGGGAACAAGCTCTTCATTGTGTGCTGCCCGTTCACCTAGTCCCAATTTCCTGCATTCAGACCATGTCTCTCTGAGCCCTGCCCCACCATGTACATATCCTAGTGCTTCTTAAATGATTCTATTCAGCCCATCTAGTTCAGCATCGACTAGATGGGACGAAGGATCTGTCAGTGCTGTTACGACTCTATGATTCCACCTGCCTCAACCACTTCATCTGGCAGCTTGTTCCATGTACTCAAATGTTGCTTTTCAGGTGCCTTTTAAATCTTTCTCCTTTCAACCTAAAACAATGCCCAGGAAGTTTGGACTCCATTCCCTGGCGAAATGGTGCAGATCACAAGTCCTGGTGGTGTGACCGCTGACGCCAGGCAGACAATCTCTGAAGAATATTGATAATGGGTAGGTCACCCATCGTACAAACACATTGCCCAGAAGAAGACAATGGCAAACCACTTCTGTAGAAAAAAAAGACTAATTTGAGCAGTTTTGGACCTCATCTAAGATGTTGAAGAGGGTTCAGAGGTGGTTTATGAAAATGATTCCGGGATTGAAAGGCTTGTTGGTTGTGGGCCTGTACTCGCTGGAATTTAGAAGCATATCTTGGGGGGCAGGAGCAGTTCATTCCACACTCTCACCACCTTCTAAGTGAAGAAATTTCTCTTCAGGTTCCCCTTAACCATTTCACCTTTCAACCTCAAATAGGTTTCTTATTGAAATGTATCGCATGTTGAAAGGCCTGGATAAAGTGGATGTGGAGAGGATGTTTCCTATAATGGTGGAGTCTAAGACCAGAGGACACATCCTTAGGATAGAGGGCCATCCATTTAGAATGGAGATGGGAAGGAATTTCTTAGCCAGAGAGCAGTGAATCTGTGGAACTTGTTTCCACGGGAGGCTGTGGAGGCCAGATCATTGGATGTATTTAATTGGAGGTTGATAGGTTCTTCATTGGTCAGATGGAGATGGTAATGGATTGGCTATGATCAAATGGCAGAGCAAACTGGATAGGCTGGATGGCTTAATTCTTCTCCTATGTCTTATGGTCTTATAAATCAGACAGAAATAGTTAACGTTTCAGGTCTGGGACACTTTGTCAGTTGTGTTCTCCTCTCTCCACAGATGCTGCCTGACCTGTTGTGCTTTCTGTTTATTTTAGACATAGCATTTAGAATTTGGTGTTGATTTTCAGAGCTGAGTCCCAGGTTTGATGCTAACCTCTGGTGCTGTCTGTGTGGAGTTTGTATGCTCTCCCTTTACTCAGGTGTGTTGGCCACAAGTGTTCCGATTTCCTCCTGCATCTTAAAGGCATGCCAGTTTGCTGGTTAATTGGTCACATGGGTGTAACTCTTTTATTCTCTACAGATGCTGCCTGACCTGTTAAGTATTTCCAGCATTGCTATTTTTATTCCAAACTTCTGACATTGAAAGCGTTTTTTTTGATATTCTGAAACACGGACTCCTTGCACTTGGGTCCCAGGTTCGATTCCGACCCTGGGTGATGTCTGTGTGGAGTTTGCACGTGCATTCAGTGACCACGTGGGCTTCCACTGGTGACCCATCTTCCTCCTTCATCCCAAAGGGCACATGACTTAGAGAATGGAACATGGATCATGGAATGTACAGCATAGTTCAGGACTTTTGGCCCATGATGACAGAGCTAAAGACTTCTGCAGCAGATACTTCCAGTTCCTGGGCATCAACGTCTCAGAGAGGATCGATCCTGGGCCCAACACATTGACACGAAGAAGGCAAGCCAGCAGCTCTACTTCACTGAGAGATCGATGAGAGTTGATATGTCACCAAAGACTCTGGTAAATCTTTACAGAGACACGGTGCAGAGCATTCTGATGGGTTGACTATGTCCGTGCATGGGATCAAAAGAGGCTGCAGTGTCTCACGGACACAGCCAGCTCCATCACGGACGCAAGGCTCCCCACCTTCAAGAGGCAGTGCCTCAACAAAGTGGCACCTACCATGAAGGACCCTCGTCACTCAGGGTGCACTCCTTTCTGAGGAAGGAGGCACAGGAAGCTGAAAACACACACTCAGTGTTTTAGGATCAACTTCCTCCCTTCCACAATCAGACCTCTGAACAGTTCCGTGAACCCAGGGGCACCACTCCCCTATTCCTCTTTTATACCTGTTTATTTATTTTTTTTACCTTAATTTTTTTTGTAAAGCAACAAATCTCATGTCATATAATTCAATGATAATAAACTTGAAACCGATTCTGATTCTGCCTTAAGAAGACGGCATCTCCCGTTAAGGATCCCCCCCCCATCCGGGTCATTTCCTTCTCCTCACTGCTGCGGAGTTACAGAGGCCTGAGCTCCCACGCCACCAGGTTCAGGAACAGCTACTTTCCTACACCATCAGGTTCTTGAACCGACCAGCACAACCCTGATCATTACCTCAGCCACGTAACACTACTGATCACCTCTTGCTCTGTCATGGATTTGTCTTTGAATGTCAGTAGGATTTTGTTTTCTCTTGCTTTCCCACACTTTTTCCCCTCTCTTCACTGTCTTGTGTACTGTCACCGAGACATAGGTCACTACTGCACAGAAACAAGCCCTTCAGCCCATCTAGTTTATGCCAAACAACTATTCGAACCCCACTGTGACCATAGTCCTCCATACCTCTCCCATCCATCTACTTATCCAAACTTCACAAATGTAGAAATCAAATCTGCATCCATAACTTCCATTGGCATTTCAGTCCACACTCTCACCACCCTCTGTGTGAAGAAGGTCCCCTCACGTTCCTCTTAAACATTTCACCTTTCACCCTCAACCCATGACCTACAGTTGTAGTCTCACCCAGCCTCAGAGGGCAAAGCCTGCTTGCCTTCCCCTCATAATTTTGATTGCCTCTATTGAATCTCTCCTCAATTTCCTACACTCCAGGGAATAAAGTCCTAATCTATTCAACCTTTTCCTATAAATCAGGTTCTCAGCTCCTGGCAACGTTCATTTCTCTGTACTCTTTCAATTTTATTGCCATCTTATAATTTATGTATAGCTTATTTTCTGTGTTTTCTGAGCCCATCTGTCTGTAATGCTGCTGCAAGCAAGTATCTGACTGTACTTGTGCAAGTGACAATAAATTCAACTTGTTGCCCCTCATGACATTATCAATGTCAATAAGGTCACTTTTCAGCCACTGACCTTCCACTGGGAATACATACAATGCTGTAACTGTAGCCCTTATTCCACTGGGAACATATCCAGTGGGAATACTGCTCTCATTCCACCAGGAATGCATCCAGTTATCCCATGTACTGTAACTGCAGCCCTTGTTCCCAGCCAACACCCTGGTGAATCTTCTCTGCACATTCTCCATTACTGCCACTCCCGCCCTGCTGGGTGGTGACCTACACTGTTAATTTATTTAGAGATACAGTGTGGGACAGGCTTTTCCGGCCCTTCGAGCCAGCAACCCCCCCCCCCCCCATTTAACCATCGACTAATCACGGGACAATTTACACTGGCCTATTAACCTACAAACTGGTACGTCTTTGGACTGTGGGAGGAAACCGGAGCACCCGGAGGAAACCCACACGGTCATGAGGAAAATGTACAGACTCCAAACAGCTTTTTTTTTTGGTGATCATTACGCAGCTGGAGTTTAGGGCAACAATGAAGAGTTCTTCAGTGTGGTTTCCCTAGCAATTACTTTTTGACCAGTCAGGGTTGTTAGCTCTGAGCTGAACCCTCGAACCTGGAGGACTGGTGGACCTCTCTTAATTTGGCCTCAACTCTTTGAACTGCTTGGCACGGGTGACCCCTATCAAGAGCTAAAGCACGGGGGCCTGACTCCAGCCAACATAGTCATTGAGGCGCATAAGCCTCCAAACCCTAGAACAAGGCAGTGGTCCTCTTGGAGAAGACTCCTTACGGGTGATGTCAGAGTTGAACTGTGAACTCTGAAGCCTCGAGCTGAAACAGTGTTATGCTAACAGCTATGCTACTCTGGCACTCTAAATGTGGTCTATCCAATGTGTCACTACATCCAAGCTCTTACCCTTAGGGACTCAGCCCATGGGAGCAGGCATACCAAATGCCTTCTTCACTACCCTGTTGAACTGGGTTACCACGTTCAGGGAGCTATGGACCTAGACCCCATGTTCTCTCTGTGAGTCAGTGCTCTGAGGACCTCAGTCATTTCCTCTACAGGTCCCAGCAAAACATGGTCTCCGAAAGCGCATTACCTCACACACTGTGGGGCGATGTCAGTCAACAAGACCTGGTCCAGCAGCACCTGTACCAGCTACAACGCGACAAACAATATCTGTACTGAACACGGGTACGCAAGCAACAGCGGAGTGCCCGTGGCCATTTCTTCACCAGCACTGCCACCCGGTGTCCTGCCCGAGCATTGCTGTTACCTGGAAGTTCTGTCAAAGTCAAACTCATCAAATACGTCATCATATACCAACTTGAGATTCATTTTCTTGCAGGTATTTACAGGAAAATAAAGAAATGCAATAGGATTTAAGATAACTATAAATAGCAAAGACTGACAAATAACCGATATGCAAAAGAAGACAAATTTTGTCAATAAATAAAACAATAGAGAGAACGTAAGTTATAGAGTCCATGAAAATGACTCTACAGGTTGTGGAATCAGTTCAGTATTGAGGGGTGTGAAGTTATCCACGCTAGTTTGGGAGCCTGAAAATTCACGGGTAATAAATATTCCTGAACCTTGTAGTGTAGGACGTAAAACTCCTGTGCCTCCTCTGTGCCCTTGCCCTATTGTAGTAGCAAGAAGAGAGCGTGGTCTGGATGGTGGGGGTCCTTGATGATGAATGCTGCTTTCTTGTGACAACACTCCCTGTAGGTGTGCTCTACGATGGAGAGGGTTTTTTCTTGTGATAGACTCAGCTGTGTCCACTACCTTTCAATTCCTGGGCATTGGTGCTTCTATACGAGACCATGATGCAATCAGTCAGGATACTCCCCATCACTCATCTGCAGAAGTTTGTCAAACTTTTAGATGCTATGCCAAAACCTTCTTTGTAATGCCACTCTAATGTGTTGCTCCCAGGACAGATCCTCTGATATGGTAACGCCAAGAAACGTCAAGTTTCAAACCCTCTCCACCTCCGATCCCCTAATGTCTGCTGAATACTCATTCGCACTTCACTAAGCGATACAGCGGGGTCAGGTTGGTAGAGCTCCTGTGGAGCTGAGGTGAGTACCATCACCCCCTAAGCCAGGATATTTCTGGGAATAAAGGGGTGGAGTGTTTGGCAGCTTTGGGCCTGTACTCATTGGAATTTAGAAGAATGCGTTAAAACCTACTGAATGTTGAAAGGACTAGATAGGGTGGATGCGGAGAGGACGTTTCCTATGGTGGGGATATCCAGAGCTAGAGGGCACATTCAAAATTGAGAGGTGACCATTTAAAACAGGGGTAAGGAGGAGTTTTTCTTTTGCTAGAGAGTAGTAATTCTGAGAATGCTTTGCCACAGACTGCAGTGGAGGTCAAGTCTGTGGGTATACTTAAGGTGGAAGTTGATTATCTCCTGATCGGTCAGGGCATCAAAAGATGTGGCAAGAAGGCAAGTGTATGGGGTTGAGTGGGATCCGGGGTCAGCCATGATGGAATGGTGGAGCAGACTCGATGGGCTGAATGGCCTAATTCTGCTCCTATATCTTGTGGTCTTAAGGCTTGGTGATGGCGCCAAGCCTGGCTTGGAATTTGGCTGGTGATCACCAAGGTCAGTAAGACCAAGGGATTGATTGTGGACTTCAGGAAAGGGAACACAGGGGGAACACACTCCAGTCCTCATTGAGGGATCAGCAGTGTAAAGGGTGAACAGTTTCAAGTTCCTGCCTGTTGGCATCTCAAAGGATCCTGGGCCCAAAATATTGATGCAATCATGAAGAAGGCACAGCAGGGGCTCTACTTTATCAGGAGTTTGAGGAGAATTGAGATGTTACCAAAGCTTCTACAGATGTACCACAGAGAGCATTCTCTGGCTCTGGGCCTGTACTCGCTCGAGTTTTGAAGAAAGAGGGGCATCTCATTGAAACCTATCAAATATTGAAAGGCTGAGGTAGACTGGATATGGAGATGATATTTCCTAGGACCAAAGGGCACAGCCTCAGAACAGAGGAACATCCATTCAGAATGGAGTTGAGGAGGAATTTCTTTAGCTAGAGGGCAGTGAATCTGTGGAGACAAGCCACTCAGTATATTTAAAGTGGAGGTTGATAGGTTCTTGATTAGTAATGGTGTCAAAGGATACGGGGAGAAGGCAGGGGAATGAGGTTGAGAGGGAAAAATAATCAGCTATAATGGGATAGCGGAACACTCTCTGGACTCTGGGCAGGTCCCGGCGGATTGGAAGAGGTGAATGTCATGCCACATTTCAGAAAAGGATGTAGGTAAAAGGCAGGTAACTTTAGGCCAGTTGGTGTAACATCTGTAATTGGGAAAATGCTTGAAGCTGTCATTAAAGAAGAAATATCGAGGCATCTGGAAAGAAATAGATCCATCAGGCAGACACAGCATGGATTCAGCAAAGGCAGGTCCTGTTTGACAAATTTACTGGAGTTCTTTGTGGACAGAGGGGAACAGCTGGTTGTTATTTACTAGGATTTCCAGAAGGCGTTCGATAAGGTGCTGCATAAAAGATTTATCCATAAGATAAGGATGCATAGAGTTGGGGGTGATGTATTAGCATGGATAGAGGATTGATTAACTAATAGAAAGAAGAGAGTTGGGATACATGGGTGTTACTCTGGTCAGCAGTCAGTGGTGAGTGGTGTGTCACAGGGGTCGGTGTGGACCCACAACTGTTCATGATATACATTAGTGATCTGGAAGAGGAGACCGAGTGTAGTGTATCTAAGTTTGCTGATGACACTAAATTGAGTGGAAAAGCAAATTATGCAGATGATACAGAGTCTGCAGAGATATAGATAGGTTAAGTGAGTTGGCAAGGGTCTGGTAGATGGAGTACAATGCTGGTAAATGCGAGGTCATCCACTTTGGAAGGAAAAATGAAAAAGCAGATTATTATTTAACTGGTAAAAAACGGCAGCATGCTGCTGTGCAGAGGGACTTGAGAGTGCTTGTGCATGAATCACAAAGGGTTGGTTTGCAGGTGCAGCAGGCTATCAAGAAGGCAAATGGGATGTTGGCCTTCATTGCTAGAAGGGCCAAATTTAAGAGCAGGGGGGTTATCCTGCAACTGTACAGGGTACTGGTGAGGCAGCACCTGGAGTACTGCGTGAAGTTGTGGTCTCCATACTTGAGGAAGGATATACTGTCTTTGGAGGCAGTGCAGAGGAGGTTCACCAGGTTGATTCCAGAGAAGAGGGAGTTAGACTATGAGGGGAGATTGAGTCGCCTGGGACTGTACTCGCTGGAATTCAGAAGGATGAGAAGAGATCTTATAGAAACATACAAAATTATGAAAGGGTTAGTCAGAGGCGGGAAAATCGTTCCCACTGGTAGTTGAGTCTAGAACTAGGGGGCATAGCCTCAAGATTCGGGGGAGTAGATTTAGGACGGAAATGAGGAGAAAGTGCTTTTCCCTGAGAGTGGTGAATCTGTGGAATTCTCTGCCCAATGAAGAAGTGGAAGCTACCTCAGTAAACATATTTAAGACAAGAGTGGATAGGTTTTTGCATAGTAGGGAATTAAGGGTTATGGGGGAAAGGCAGGTAGGTGGAGATGAGTTCATGGCCAGATTAGCCATGATCTTATTGAATGATGGAACAGGCTTGATGGGCCAAATGGCCTACTCCTGCTCCTATTACTTTTGTTCTTATGAACAGACTCGATGAGCTGAATAGGTTAATTCTGCTCATACGTCTTATGATCTTATGGAATGGAAAAAGAGAGAGAGGGATGGGCAGTAGTTACTGGAAGTTGGAGATGATTCACTGTCTTCAGCCTGACTCGCTGATTTCCCATAACCAGGCTTCTGTCCCCGAGTAATGATGAATAGTTGTGGAGCTCAAGTGTTCACCATTTCCCCTTCCACAGCTGATGCTCACTGCTTCCAACATGTTGTGTTTTTATTGAGGATGAGGAGAAATTTGCTCAAAGTATGGAACTACGATGAAAGATCTGGACAGAGTGGAGCTGGAGGCTGTTCTTGCTGGGTTTGTTGAGAACCAGGAGGTCACAGTAGGAGAAGGGATAATGGAAGGAGAAGGTTTTGGACTTTTTTGGGGGAATTGGATAACTCGGCATGAAGGATGATTGGCATGGTAGTGTAATTGCTTTACAACACCAGCAGTCACTGATCCGGGTTCGATTCACACCACTGTCTGTAGAGACTTTGTATGTTCTCTCCATGACCATGTTCCCTCCCACATTCCAAAGGGATAGTAAGTTGTGGGCTTGCTAGATTGGAGCCACGTAAAATGGTGACACTTGCAGGCTGTCCCCAGCACATCCTTGCTGACTTGATTTTATATTTCACTGCATGTTTCGATGTTTTCACAAACATATGACAAATAAAGTTAATCTTTAATCTTTAGATCCAGCAAGGACCCAATTGTCTCTTTTAAAATCGTAACCACTCAATGATCCTGTGAATAATTATTAACCCTCAATCTCCCCTCTCCACTTCCAGTCCGGATGCAGGTTTTCAACCTGAAATGCTGACAATTCATTCCACCTCTCACAAATGCAGCTCAGTCCACTGAGTTCCACCAGCAGATTGTGTGTTGCAGCTGAACTTTAGTTTTTTTAAAAAGAAATTATTACTGTCCTGTACAGTGCTGGCATTTAGGGCAGCAACGAAGGTCCTCCATCTCTGTCTGTTTAGGAGTCTTCATTACAGTTTCCATAACAATGGTTTTGTGACGAGTCAGGGTTGTTAGGCCTGAGCTGAACCTCTCAACCTGGAGGACCCGTGGACCTCTCTTAGTCTGGCCTCTGTCAGTGTCGGGAACACAGCACTTCAAGGAGGTTACTCGCAGGTCAGTGAATCTTGTATAAAAGGAGATCTTCACGGGCATTCGGACATTCCAGAGGCCCAATCAGCTGCAGGAACAGAGCACTTCGAGGAGGCTTCTCGCAGGTCAACAAAACTTGCATAAAAGGAGAGCTTCGTGGGCATTCTGACATCCGGGAGGCCCAGCCAGCAGCGGGAACAAAGCACTGTGAAGTAAGTAAAAGTACAGAATGGACAAGCATGGGGCCATTTTTGGGAATGGGCCAGCGGTGAGAGTGGGTGTGTCAGGCTTTGACTCAGGAGGCTTCGACGAGAAGAGGCTGAGGCCAAAGACACAGGTTAGATTTGGTTTTGGTTGCCAATTGCACAGTGCAGGCAGGATGGCAGATATGGCAGTGGAATGCTCCTCATGTAGGATGTGGGAATTCATGGAACCTGACGGTCTCCCAGATGTTTACACCTGCGGGAGGTGCAGCCAACTGCAGCTCATGAATGATCGCATTAAGGAGCTGGAGCTAGAGTTGGATGAACTAAGGATCATCCAGGACGTAGAGAAATTGGTAGGTGTGAGGTGTGTCTATTTTAATACAGGGAGTATCATAAAGAAGGTGGATGAACTTAGATCGTGGATCAATACGTGGAATTAAGACATTGTGGGAATGTCAAAGACTTGGATGTCTCAGGAATGTGCCAGGCTTTGGATATTTCAAAAGGGACAGGGGGGAGGTAAAGAGGTGGGGGTTTACCTCCCTCCCTCCCTTGCTAATCAGGGATAGTAACATGGCTTCAGAAAAGGAGGAAGTCATAGAGGGATTGTGAGTGGAAGTCAGAAACAGGAAGGGGGCAATAACTCTACTGGGTGTTTTTTATAGACCCTTCAATAGTAACAGGGATATAGTGGAGCATATAGGGAGGCAGATTCTGGAATGGTGCAATAATAATAGGGATGTTGTGATGGGTGATTTTAACTTTCCTAATATTGACTGGCATCTCCTTAGAGCAAGGGGTTTAGATGGGGTGGGGTTTGTTAGGTGTGTTCAGGAAGGTTTCCTGACACAATATGTAGATAAGCCCACAAGAGGAGAGACTGTACTTGATCTGGTATTGGGAAATGAACCTGGTCAGGTGTCAGATCTCTCAGTGGAAGAGCATTTTGGAGATAATGATCACAGCTCTATCTCATTTACCATAGCGTTGGAGAGGGATAGGGAATTTGGGAAAACATTTAATTGGGGTAGGGGGAAATATGATGCTATTAGGCAGGAACTTGTGAACATAAATTGGGAGAAGATGTTCTCAGGGAAATGCTTGGTAGAAATGTGGCAAATGTTCAAGGAATACTTGCATGATGTTCTGCATAGATCTGTTCCATTGAGGCAGGGAAAGGATGGTCGCGTCGAAGAACCATGATGTACAAAGGATGTGGAAGATCTAGTTAAGAAGAAAAGAAAAGCTTATGAAAGGTTAAAAAAAAACGAGGTAGGTACTGTTATAATGCTAGAGAATTGCAAGAGCGCCAGGAAGGAGTTCAAGAATGAAATTAGGGGAGCTAGGAGAGGCCATGAGAAGGCCTTGGTGAACAAAATTAGGGAAAGCCTCCAAGCATTCTGCAAGTATGTGAAGAGCAAGCGGATCAGTCGTGTGAGAACAGGACCAATCAGGAGCGATCGTGCATGGGACTGGAGGAAGTAGCGGAGGTACTTAATGAATACTTTGCTTCAGTATTCACCAGCGAAAAGGACCTTGGCAATTGTGAAGATGACTAACAGTGGGCTGAAATACTTGAGTGTATAGACATTAAGAAAGAGGATGTACTGGAGCTGTTGAAAGGTATTAAGGTGCCGGAACTGGACGAGATATACCCCAGGCTGCTGTGGGAAGTGAGTGAGGAGACTGCTCTGGCAATTATATTTACATCATCAATAGGGATGGGAGAAGTACCAGAGGATTGAAGATTGCAAATGTTGTTCCCTTGTTCAAGTAAGGGAGTAGTGATAACACAGGAAATTATAGACCAGTCAGCCATACTTCAGTGGTGGGCAAGTTGTTGGAGAAGATCCTGAGAGACAGGATTTATGAGCATTTGGAGAGACATAATCTAATTAGGGATAGTCAGCTTGGCTCTGTCAAGGGCAGATCATGCCTTACAAGCCTAATTGAATTCTTTGAGGATGTAACAAAACACATTGATGAAGGTAGAGCAGTGGATGTAGTGTATATGGATTTCAGTAAGGCACTTGATAAGGTTTTCAATGCGAGGCTCATTCAGAAAGTAAGGAGGCATGGGATCCAAGGAGACCTTGCTTTGTGGATCCAGAACTGGCTTGCCCACAGAAAGCAAAGGGTGGTTGTAGATGGTTCATATTCTGCATGGAGGTCGGTGACCTGTAGTGTTTCCTTAGGGATCTGTTCTGGGATTCCTCCTCTCTGTGATTTTTATAAATAACCTGGATGAAGAAGTAGAAGGGTGGGTTAGTAAGTTTGCTGATGACACAAAAGTTAGGGGTGTTGTGGATAGACTGGAGGGTTGTCAGAGATTACAGCAAGGCATCGTTAGGAAGCAAAACTGGGCTGAGAAGTGGCAGCTGGCATTCACCCAGATAAGTGTGAGGTGGTTCATTTTGGTAGGTCAAATTTGAAGACAGAATATAACATTAATGGTAAGACTCTTGGCAGTGTGGAAGATCAGAGGGATCTTCAGGTCCATGTCCATAGGACACTCAAAGCTGCTGCGCAGGTTGACGGTGTTGTTAAGAAGGTGTATGGTGTGTTGGCATTCATCAACTGTGGGGTAATGGTACAGTTGTATAAGAACTTAGTTAGACCCCGCTTGGAGAACTGTGTTCAGTTCCGGTCACCTCGCTACAGGAAGGATGTGGATGTTATAGAGAGAGTGCAGAGGAGATTTACAAGGATGTTGCCTGGATTGGAGAGCAGGCCTTATGAGAATAGGTTGAGTGAACTTGGTCTTTTCTCCTTGGAACAACGGAGGTTGAGAGATGACTTAATCATGTGGATAGCCAGAAGCTTTTTCCCAGGGCTGAAATGGCTAACACCTGGGGGCATAACTTTAAGGTGTTTGGAAGCAGGTACAAGGGTGACGTCAGGGGTAAGTTTTTCACACAGAGAGTGGTGGTTGCATGGAATGAACGGCCAGCGACAGTGATGGAAGTGGATACAATAGGGTCTTTTAAGAGATTCTTAGATAGGTACATGCAGCTTAGAAAAATAGAGGGCTATGCACTAGGGAAATTTTAGTCAGTGTCTGGAGTAGGTTACATGGTTGGCACAACATTGTGGGCCGAAGGGCCTGTAATGTGCTGTAGATTTCTATGATCTATGTTCTCTACCCTTTGATCTGTTTGGCATGGGTGACCCTACTTAGAACCAAAACACAAGGCCCTGACTCCATCCAACATAGCTCTCCAGGCCATTGAGGCACACGTGCCTCCAAACCCTATGACAACGTGTGGTCCTATTGGAGGGAACTTTAGTTTTCCAGGATCTTACTGGGGCTCTATTGGCTGACTTGAACAGTTCGCCCATCCACTCCACCCTGCATTAGTCAGCTCGCCTTCCTGTCTCACTACTCCCTCCCCAGCACCAGCCTGTCCCTCCTCCCCACTCACAGATTCAAATTCAAATTCAGATTCAGACATAATGTGACTCTGACAGGAAATGGCAAAGTAGTGGTGGTTGGGGTCGTGAAGGGGTGGGTGAGTGGGTGGAGGTGTTGATCAGCCTTACTGCTTGGGGAAAGTAACTGTTTTTGAGTCTGGTGGTCCTGGTGTGGATGTTACGTAGCCTCCTCTCTGATGGGAGTGGGATAAACAGTCCAGGATCAAGGTTGGTGGGATCTTTCATGATGTTACTGGTCCTTTTGCAGCACCTTTCTGTGAACAACAATAACTACAGTGACAAATGCAAAGTAATAGTAGTGCAATTGAAATGGTGCAAAGGGAAATGCTTAAGTGAGATTAACAGCAAAGGTAGAATAAAGAGTTTTGCAATGTGTCAGAACCAGCAGGAAGGGGATGTGAAAGAGGTGACTAATTCAAAGTCAAAGCCAAAGCAAATTTTTTGTCAAAGTACCTACAATTATACACTTAGTGACCACTTTACTACAGACACCTGTACACCAGCTCATTAATACAAATATCTAATCAGCCAATCATATGGCAGAAACTCAATGCATAAAAGCATGCAGACATGGCCAAGAGATTCAGTTGTTGTTCAGACCAAACATCAGAATGGGGAAGAAATGTGACCTCAGTGACTTTGATCGTGTAATGATTGATGGTGCCAGATGGGGTGGTTTGAGTATCTCAGAAACTGCTGATCTCCTGGGATTTTCATGCTCAACAGAGTTTACAGAGAATGCTGTGTAAAAAAAAATGCATCCAGTGAGTGACAGTTCTGTGGCTGAAAATGCTTTGTTAATGAGAGATCATAGGAGAACGGCCAGACTGGTTCAAACTGACAGAAAGGCAACGGTAACTCAAGTAATCAGCAGCAGTGTGCAGAAGAACGTCTTAAACAGCATAACACGTCAAGCCTCGAAGCAGAAGAGGAACCTAACAAAGGTGGCACTGAGTGTATGTCACCATATACCACCCTGAGATTCATTTTCTTACAGGAACATAAAGATACACAATGGAATTTATGAAAAAACAAAGACTGACAAGCAACCAATATGCAAAAGAAGATAATTATGCAAATAAATGATACTGGGAGCATGAGTTGTAGAGTTTGGTATGTGTGTTTGAAGGTTTTATAATCAGTTCAGAGTTGAGGCGAGTGAAGTCATCCACGGCAGTTCAGGAGCCTCATGGTTGAGGGGTGACAACTGTTCGTGACCATGGTGATTTGGGACCTAAAGCTTCTGTACCTCCTTCCCGATGGTAGTAATGTGATTCAAGATTCTGATAGCATAGAACATCAAAGTTCAAAGTTAAAAGCACATTTATTATCAAAGTATGTGTACAGAATACAACTCTGAGATTCGTCCGCCCGCAGGCAACCACAAAACGAAAAAACACCACGGGACCCATTCAAGAAAACACCGAACACCCAATGCGCAACGGAAGAACAAATAGCACAAACGGCAAAAAGTGAGCGAGCAACACTTGGAATATCAAATACCAATCAGTAGTATTCATTTTAGTTCCATTCAGTGCCGCACCGCTAGTCCACTGCAGGTTGCATTCAGAACCGTTCTTTACTGACTACGTTGATCAATCAACTCAGAAACAGCAAAAACAAAGAGAATCCAGGAACACATGCAACATGAATCTCAGAGTCTCCCAGAACGAGTGGAACATGGAACAGTTCTGCACAGTACTGTTCATTCGGCCCAAACTGTTGTGCTGATCTATATAATCCTATTCTCTGGTCAAGCACCTGGTGCAGACAGCAAGGCAGCCCAGGATTTTCCTGCAACATTGAAGGCCATATCAAAAATGTCAATTATCCTCCCGAGCTTGTCTTCAACGTGGATGAAATGAGCCTATTTTTGGAAAAGAATGCCTTCTCGTACTTTCATCTCCTGAGAAGAGAAACATCGAGGTTCAAAGCTGCAAAAGACCAGTTAACTCTTGCTAGGAGGCAATGCTAACAATGAAACAGCACGAACAATGAAAGACATTTTAAAGTCAAGTCTACCAGTGATTTGGAAATCAACCAAGAAAGCCTGGGTGACGATTGATGTTTTCCAAAGTTGGTTTGTTTCACATTTTTGTGCAGCAGTGAAGCGGTATTGTGAAGAGCTTGACCTTCAACCTAAAGCCTGTCGGTGCTTGATAATGCCCCAGGCCACTCTGAGAACCTTGACGTGCTTTGGACCTGCATTCCTGTAGAAGTGGTTTACCTTCCACCCAACACCACCCACTTACTCCAACCAATGGATCAAAGAGTAATATTGAATTTTAAAGCCTGCTACCTTCGTCACACAGTCAGGCAACTTGTAGAGGAAACAAAAGGTCAAGACAAACAATCCATGAGGCAATTTTGGAAAAACGACAACATCGTGAACGCTGTAGACAATATCAGAGCAGCCTGGGATGGAGTAACTTCAAACTGCATGAATGGAGTGTGGAAGAAGCTATGGACAGAGCATGCAATGGCATCCTAGGATTTCAGGCAGAACGTCGTTGAATTGACCAGTGAAGTGAGATTAGATGATTTTTATCATGGTGATGTTGAAAAGTTACTGCATTCTCATGGTGAGAGCCTTCATAAAGAAGAGCTCCGAGATTTGGCAGAATTACGCATCCTGGGTGAATCTGAGGACATGGATGGAGAAGAGGAAACATCATCAAGGAACTCACCACAAAATTCCTCAGCGCTAGCATCACCACGATGACACAAGTCACGGACCAGTTCATCGATAATGACCCAGACTGGGAGCGAAGCAATAGGGCAAAGAGATTTGTTCTTGACATGATTTCCTGCTACCGAGAGCTGCTTCATGAGAGGAAACTTAGCAAAAGGCTGTCAAATCTCGATGCCTACTTGAAGGAGAAGCCAAGCTTAGTGGAGGACCCACAGCCTGGTCCCTCCTCTGAGATGTCACCACCACCCACTCCCCTTCGCTGCTGCTGTGATGTGTCACTGCTCCACTGACGTACAGCTTGGGCCTATTTGCGTATTCGTTACTCCACAAATTACTATCTATACATAAAATAATATCTCATATATCTCTGGTTTGATTGGTTTTTTAATCAGGCACATGTGTCCATTCACGTAATGTTATAATAATCCCACATAGTGCCAATTTACACAGCGGTTCCCCTCTGAGGAACGCACCCTCAGCGTTAAGCAGGGTCTGATCAGGGTGGTGTGGCCGAGATATGTTTCTACCAAAGGAGTTGTAAGGCTCTCCTTCCCTCCACTTGCCTGCAGGTCACCCTTAGGCAAGGTGTAGCACCTGCTTAGCCCCCCCGATCGGGGCCATGTGAAGCCATGGGAGCAGCTGGTGGATGGTCGTATGACCAGCTGGTGCTCATCACAAGTCCTGGTTATGTGACCACTGACGCCAGGCAGACAATCTCTGAAGAGTATTGATAACGGCTGGGTCACCCGTTTTCTAAAGACACTGCCCAGAAGGCAATGGCAAACCGCTTCTGTAGAAAAATTTGTCAAGAGAAATCATGGTCACAGGACCATGTTCACCCACGTCATTCGACACGGCACATAATGATGATGATGACACTGCTATCAAAATACGATTACAAGGATATCCTCTAGTATTAGTCATTACCACCCTTGGAAAGATGTGCTGGTTGTCCACTCTATCATTGCCCCTCCTAATCTTATACAACTCTATCAAGTCCCCTCTCGTTCCCTTCACAGTGGGAAAGAAAATGTTCCCAAGTCTGGTTATCTGCACCTTCTCCCAGAAGGCAGAGGAGGTGTACAGGATGATAAGAGGCAAACTGATACAGGACTTTGTGATATGGTGCAACTCAAATTACCTGCGTATCAATATCACCAAGACCAAGGAGATGGTGGTGGACTTTAGGAGATCTGGGCCTCATATGGAGCCAGTGATCATTAATGGAAAATGTGTGGAGCAGGTTAAGACCTACAAGTATCTGGGAGTGCAGTTAGACGAGAAGCTAGACTGGACTGCCAACACAGATGCCTTGTGCAGGAAGGCACAGAGTCGACTGTACTTCCTTAAAAGGTTGGCGTCATTCAATGTTTGTAGTGAGATGCTGAAGATGTTCTATAGGTCAGGTGTGGAGAGTGCCCTCTTCTTTGTGGTGGCGTGTTGGGGAGGCAGCATTAAGAAGAGGGACGCCTCACGTCTTAATAAGCTGGTAAGGAAGGCGGGCTCTGTCGTGGGCACAGAACTGGAGAGTATGACATCGGTAGCAGAGCGAAGGGCGCTGAGTAGGCTACAGTCAATCATGGAAAACCCTGAACATCCTCTACATAGCACCATCCAGAGACAGAGAAGCAGTTTCAGCGACAGGTTACTATCGATGCAATGCTCCTCAGACAGGATGAAGAGATCATTACTCCCCAATGCCATTCGGCTTTACAATTCAACCACCAGGGGTAAGATATGTTAAAGTGCCGGGGTTAGGACTGAGTTTAAGTTACCATTCAATGTATTTTAGTAAACTATTTAAGAACTTTTTAAAAGCTATTTATTAATGCTTTTTGAGAGGGTGATTTTAGATGCATATCATATTTATACTGAGTTAAGTATTGTTTGTAATTAGTTTTGCTACAATAAGTGTATGGGACATTGGAAAAAATGTTGAATTTCCGCATGGGGATGAATAAAGTATCTATCTATCTATCTATCTATCTATCTATCTATCTATCTATCTATCTATCTATCTATCTATCTATCTATCTATCTATCTATCTATCTATCTATCTATCTATCTATCTATCTATCTAGACTGAGTGGACAGCCAGAGACTTTTATTCCCAGGGCAGAAATGGCTCATACAAGAGGGCATCATTTTAAAGTGATTTGGGGAGAGTGTAGCGGGCGTGTCAAAGGTAAGTCTTTTACAGAGAGGCAAGTGTGTGGAACGTCCAGCCACACGGATTGGTAGAGACAGGTACATGAGGGAAATTTAAGGATGAGCACATGAATGACAGAAAAATAGAGGGCTATGCAGGATGGAAGGACTTAATTTAATCTTAGAGTAGGTTTACACATTAGCATAACATTGTGGGCTGAAGGGCCTGTACTATGTTGTAATCATCTCTGTTCTGTGTTCTATGTTCTAAAAGGAAGTAGCCAGGGTTTAGGCATCCTCGATGACACTGTTACTGTCTGCAGTTGCGCCTCCATTACTGGGATTAATTTGGAGACAACGCCCCTCTGCGGATGGGGTAGACTCGATGGGCCACATAGCCTAATTCTGTTCCTATAGTGTTATTGTTATCTGTGGTGTCATAGCTAAGTATTGGTTCTCTGCCTAATATCTCCATATTTGTCTGTTCCTGTGGAAAGAAGCATGTTGTGTTAAATGTGCTCTATAAACTCAACTTCGAGACAGATTCCTTGTCATTATCTATCTCTCCAGTAGATGGCAGCACAGCTACATGCAACGAGAAGAATAAACTGTAAGACTATAGGAGCAGAGTTAGGCCATTCAGTCCATTGAGTCTGCTCCGCCATTCCATCATGGCTGATTTATTATCTCTCTCAACCCCATTCTCCTGCTTTCTGCCCGTAACCTTTGACACGCTCTCTAATCAAGAACCTATCAAACTTCACTTTCAATATTGTTACGTATTCAGGCAACAATAAATATATGTGAGTTAGGCAAGGGTTTTTATAACAAATAACACGTTTATTAAACACTGAAAACAAACCCCCCAAAAGTAAACAAACACTAACGTAACCGGAAAACAGCTGCTGTGCGGCAGCTTCACGGTTCTTAAAGCGATGCAGTTCAAACAGTTCTTAAAGCGATATATAAAAAAACAGTTCTTTAAAGCAGTATGCCGAAAGTTCAAAATGCTCACAGTCCATTTAAAAGGAGAGACTTTTTAAGGCGATTTAAATTTTCTTCCATGTCGTTGTCCTTCGATCCCCGGCGTCGAACTCTTCCCACGTAGAATTTTATGAAACGTAACGGTTTAAAGGCACTGACCTCTTCTTCCACACTATTCTCAATCTCCTGCTTTCCCAGCAGAAATTAACACGAGAATAGTCAACAAAATCCTTCCGAATGAGGATCACACAAGGTCGAAACCATTCCACCGTCGAAAATCAGTTCTCCTCGATCTTTAACTTCCAAACTTTTATCTTCACTCTCCACAGTAAAGAAACTGCTGGCAATGACCTTTTAAACTTTAGGCATTAGATAAAACTTCATTTTCCAACTAAACTGCATCATCACATTAAATCACGCAGTGGCATGAAGTCAGCTTGGCAAATCCAGCCACGAACTGCCCCACCTGACAGGGTGGGTCTTCCTCTTATACCCTGTAAAAAAAAATCTGTCACATGACCTCTACTGGCGGGAAAATGACGTCACTCCACCATCACAAGACCATTACCTCAAGTCCAGTATAACTTCAACCCCAGTCACGTGACAAGGGTACCACTGTCACGTGTCACGGGTACGTAACAATATACTCAATGACTTGGCCTCCACAGCTGTCTGTGGCAATGAATTCCACTGACTCACCAACCACTGGTTAAGAAATTTCTTCTCATTTATGTTCTAAAGAGACGTGCCTCTTTGAGATGCATGTTTCGATTTGAAAGCCCTGGTGCCAAGTATGCCATCCAGGTAAACGAAGAGAGAGTCTAAATCTTTTAATACAGAATCCATCAGCTGATGGAGAGTCTGCGCTTCATTTTTCTGCCCAAACAGCTTGTGCAGAAACTCAAAGGTACATTTAAAGTCAGAGAAATAGAAACAATATACATCCTGAAGTGCTTTTTCTTCGCAACCATCCGCAAAAACAGGGGAGTGCCCCAAAAAATGAATGACAGTTAAATATGAGAACCCCAAAGTCCCCCCCAGCTCCCCTCCCTCCCGCGCGTAAGCGGCAGCGAGAACCAATCCCCCCTCCCCCCACCCCCCACCGGCAAAAAAAAGCATCGGCACCCGCCACCGAGCACTCAAGTGTGAGCAAGGCGACAGCAAAGACACAGACTTGCAGTACTTCAAACACTACATTGTTCCCTGGCATTCGACACACCACAAGCTCGCTCCCTCCCTAATAAGGGAGAAAGTGGTGGCTTTCTTTCATAGTGAGAGGGGAGACATAACAAACAACTCGCTGGTTTCCGTTGGGTCACTTTTTTCGAGCACTGTGTCCAAAGATCTCGAGACTCTGGGCACACAGCTGTAGATCTTCTGCCTCCCCCAATGACACACGGATCTCCTGCCATGACACTGACCATCGATCCGCCCGTCTCCAGAACCCTGAGCTCCTAGGCCTCCAAAGGCGAGCCAGCCTCTTAGGCCGAGACCTCAGTGGGCCGAACAACGGCCATTCGTGAAACCCCGAGAGTGGGTCCCACTCCCGCAAAGAGCCATAGTCAGCGTGTAACTCCAGGTCAGGGTCTTCAAAAGAACTCTGAAAGGGAAAAATAGAGATATTAAAGATGTTCCCGAAGATGCAAGCAAAGGAGTCGCCGTTAGGTGCCATTGACCCTCCTAATCTCCGGCTGTCAGTATTGAAACTCGGAGGCAAAACAGGATTATCACTGCTGTTTTAGGAATGTCCTTCAAGCATACAGGTACCTGATGTTAGCCACTAACTAGATCAACTTCGGAAAAAATTAACTTTGCGGGTAAACATGTCAAAAAGTCTCGAATGGGTGGGATTGGGTAATGATCAGGTATGGTGGTCTCGTTAAGGCGTTGGTAATTGCCACATGGGTAACAACCACCAGCTGATTTAGGGACCATATGGAGGGGCAGGGCCCAGGGGCTATTCGACCAGCGCACAATTCTGAGTCTTTCCATGTTGACATACTCAGCCTTCACAGGCTTCGGCTTTTCTGGGTCCAGTCTACACGCGCGGGCAAGGACCGGCAGGCCAGTTGTGGAAATGTGGTGCCTGACCCCGTGTTTTGTGACTGTAGTGGAGAGTGTGCTTGGTGAGGTTCGGGAATTTGCCCAGCAATCGAGTAATCTCACATGCGGTGGTGCACGCGCTTGACAGAGTTGTTGTGGGGGACTTACGGGAGAGCAGAATAACAACCCAAAGTCCTTGACGTCCGCAAGCCAGCAGTTCTTAAGATCTGCTAATAGTCCTTGGGCACACAGGAAATGTGCACCGAGCAGTGGTCTAGCCTCTTTAGCCAGGATGAAGTCCCATGTGTAATATCACCCACTGAAGCAGAGCATCACCCATCGTGTCCCGTAAACCTGGATCCTGCGGCCATTTGCAGCCTCCAGTGAGGTTTCATCGCTTTGCCTTCTGATCAATAGGTGACGTTGGCAGCACACTCACCTGAGCACCCGTCTCACATAGGAAGCGTCTCCTTGAAAGGGTGTCCATAATGAACAGTAGACATCACTGGCAGCTGGAGCCCACAGTGTTCACAGACCTCTGATGTCCCGATACACCGGCACTGTCGAGGCTGCAAGGCGGTCGGCACTTCCTAATGTTCGTACCGAAGCAAGTGTGGTAAAAACACAGACCCGGTCGGTGTCGTCTGTTCGGCAGCCGCAGGTGTCTTTGTGTTGGAGGCCTTGCTGACCGGGCTTATTGAGGTAGAGAAAGCAGGAGGAATGATGCACCGCTACTTGGCTGAGAGTAGCCTGTCAGCCATTTTAGTAAGTTTCCTATAGTCCTTCACAGGAACATTAGCAAGGGCTACACGAACTGGATGAGGCATTTGCTGCATGAAGAGCTCTTTAAAAAAAAATAAAACAAGAATGGTGATTTCCCAGGAGATCCAGCACATGGTCCATTAGCATCTGATGGCTTAATATTGCCATTGCCGTTGCCGGGCAAGGTGAGCAATTGTCGGCGTGCTCAGACTCCGACAGTCCAAAGCTCTGTAAAAGGTGAGATTTCAGCAACTGGTATTTATCATGTTCAGGTGGGTGTTCTAGTTGACTCACCACTCTTGCAGCCGTGGAGTCTCTGAGCAACGAGTCTTGGCTTGTACAAACCAAACGACGTCATCTTGCCCCCAAATCTCAGCAGTTTCAGAGCGTCTGCGTTGGCCGATATGTTCAATAACTCTGGAATTTTCCTAGAGCATCAGGGTCACCAATTTAGATTTATGCAAATAAAATAATGTGAGGCATTTTAAGTCTAAGAAAAAGCCATAAAAACACATTTATTGTCTTCCAAAGTCTGAACACAAAGTGCGCAAAGGAGTCCTTTAAATCATTACGTCATCATGTCCGACCAGCCTCCTGTGAACCCGACTCAATGTCGGTGTTTGTGAATTCTGTACAGTCCCACCAATTACATTGCCTTACACTATTGTACCTGCCTCTTGCACTTCCTTTGGCCTCTCCTTCCCTAAACCCACCAACCTCTCTGTGAAATGTTGCCCCTCAGGTCCCTATTAAATCATTCCCCTCTCATCCTAAATCTATGCACCTTAGACTTGGACTCCCATACCCTGGAGAAAAGACTGCTGCTTCTTAATCTCTTACAATCCAAGGAATGAAGACCCTGTCTGGCCAGCCTCTCCCTATAACTCAGGTCTGGCAATATCCTCATAACTTTTAAAATATGTTTACTGAGGTCCAGCGTGAAATAGGCCTTTCCGTCCCTTCAAGCCGTGTAACCCAGCTACCCCCAATTTAATCCTAGCCTAATCGTGGGAGAATTTACAATGAGCAATTAATCTGCTGACCAGCACGTCAGCAGCTCCAGTGGGAATTGGCCCACTCCTGTGTCAACTGGAAAACAGGAATTGCAAAGAAACAATCGGCAGGTCAGGCAGCATCTGTGAAGAGAGAGCCAGTCAATGTTCCGGTCAAATTACGTTGCAGTTGTAGTTAAATGTTTCTTTTCCCCAGGCAGTTAATCTGATCAACTATTTTGTTTGCTCCACTCCTTTTATCTATCACCCCTCTCTCTGCAAACCACTTTCTATAATGGACCACTGCAAATCACTTCTAGAAGATGTGATGTCATGTTGAAGTTGTACACAAAATTGCTGAAGCCTAATTTGGAGTATTGAGTGCAGTTTTGGTCACCTACCTCCAGGAAAGATGTAAGTAAGGTTGAAAGAGTACAGAGAAAATTTACAAGGATTTTGCCAGGACTGGAGGACCTGAGTGATATGAAAAGGTTGAATTGGTTAGGACTTTATTCCTTGGAATTTAGAAGATTGAGAGGAGATTTGATAGGTGTATACAATTATGAGGGGTAGAGATAGGGTAAATGCAAGTAGGCTTTTCCACTGAGTTTGGATGAAACTACAACCAAAGGTCATGGGTAAGACCATAAGATATAGGAACAGAATCAGGCCATTTGGCCCATCGAGTCTGCTCCACCATTTCACCATTGCTGATCCATTTTCCCTCTCCGCCTCAATCTCCTGTCTTCTTCCCGTATCCCTTCATGCCCTGACCAATCAAGAATCTATTAACCTCCGCTTTAAATACACATAAAGGCTTGGCCTCCACAAACTTCCACAGATTCACCACTCTCTGTTCTAAAAGGATGCCCCACTATTCTGAGGCTGTGTCCTCTGGTCTTAGACTGTCACACCATAGGAAACATCCTCTCCACATCCACATGTTTTAATTCAAGGACTTCATGAAACATTTCAGAAAGTCCTTCACAGTAAGATAGTCTCTAAGATTAAGCTCAGTTGCCATTTTATTAAATAGCAAATAAAAAGGCTACTAAGTGTATTTCTGTATGATCATAGTCTTTTGCTGTCGTAGCCCAACCATTTCAAGGTTCGACATGTTGTGCATTCAGATACACTTCTGCACACCACTGTTGGAATGTGTGGTTACTGTCACCTTCCTATCAGATTGAAGCAGTCTGGCCTCTCGCCTCTGACCCTTCACATTAACAAGGTGTTTTGACCAACAGAACTGCCACTCACTGGATGTATTTCATATTTCATACCATTCTCTGCAAACTCTAGAGACTGTTGTGTGTTTAAATCCCAGAAGATCAGTGGTTTCTGAGATACTCAAACCACCACGTTTGGTATGAACAATCATTCCATGGTCAAAGTCACTTAGCTCACATTTCTTCCCCATTCTGATGTTCGGTCTGAATAACATGAACCTCTTGACCATGTCTGCATGCTTATATGCACTGAGTTGCTGGCACATGATTGGCTGATTAGATATTTGCATTAAGCAGCAGGTGTACAGGTGTACCTAAAAAAGTGGCCACTGAGTGTAGGTCAGATGGGATCCATTGTGAGTTGGTAAGTGTGATACAAAATTGGCTTGTTCATAGAAGACAAAGGATAGTGGTGGAGCGGCGGTAATTTTATTAGTGGTCTATGACAAGTGGTGCTCCACAAACTTTAGCGCTGGGATCTCTCTTTGTGATTCAGTGGATATGTTTAATTGCCACATAAGTTATTCTGAGCAGCCACTTACTTGGGACAACTCTTAAAGAACAAAAACTAATCAAAAAAGTAGCCTGGGTTCCCTTTGTTTATCTTGGACACTAAGCCACTTAATTTGGACAGGAGACTGTTGCCAAATGGTTTCTAACTAGCAGTTCACTTGTGTGGCTATTCGATACGGCACCATGCTTAAAGCAAATAGATTTTAAATAGCACCAATTGCATGTGTTTGTATTAAAAAATCAGTGATTTTTGTCACCGACAGTAGGCAAGAAATAAGCAGTGAAACAACTCAGAACTGTTTTGCTCACTGCGGTTTCAAGCATTCAGGCACGGAGATGTCAGAAACAGCCTGGAGTGAAAATGAAACAATTTCAGTACTTCAACAAGTTAGGAATTATGAAGAATTTGAAGGCATTAACCATCATCTTGAAGTTATAATGAAAATAAAGACCTGGAGGATGCAATCATTGATAGGATTTTATGAAGGCAGTCCATCATCTACACAAGGTGTCTGCGCTGATTCAGTTCATTTACGTTCAATCGAGAGAACATTGCAGATTAATTCTTCCGCCAATAACTACTGGGGACTAATATACAGTTTTGTAGTAAGGTAATAGTATCGATTGTGTTCTAATTTGTTCTGCATTTCATTTAAATGCATACTTTTATTCAGTAGTTTGTTATCGAGGTGGGTGAGGAGGGCAAGTGAGTGGTCTGCCTTGTCTCCCAGCCTCTCGCTCGTTGCTGCCAGAGGAAGGTGTCTCTGTCTCCCTCTCGCTTGCTGCTCCTAAGGAAGGTCCTCGTGTTGAGTGATCTTTCTCTCCCTCAATGCTGTCGGAGGATGGTGTAGGAGGTTTAATCGATGTGGTGTGTGGATTGTGGACTCGTAACTCATGTTTATGGCGTGTTCTAGGTTCTGGTTGTTCCTTTGTTTTGTTGGTATTTTTGTGTGATTATTGAAATAGAATGGCCTGCAGATAACAAACACTCAGCTGAACTGCAATATGCCGTTTGATTTTGTATTTTATATTTGTTTCTTTTTGCTTTTTTTTTGTTGCCATTTGTGCAATTTGTATTTTTCTATGCATGTGGGATGAGATTGATGGTTTTTCTCTTTGAACCGATTCCATGGTTCTTTCTTGTTTCACGATTATCTCAGAAGATGAATCTCAGAGTTCTATTATGCATACACATTTGATAATAAATGTACTTTGCATTTTTTGATTCCTTTGAAAATTTGGCTAATTGGGGCAGCCACTTAATTGAGCCAAGATGTACTGGACCCAATGTGTCCCAATTAACCGGGATCCATTGTATATAGAAATGAGTTGGACAAAAATATAGATGAGCTGATTAGTAAGCTTACAGATGACATGAACGTCACTGGAGTTGTGGTTGGTGTGGAAGGTTGCCAAAGGGTACAGCAGGATCTGTCAGCTGGAGATCGGGGCGGAGAAGAGACAGATGGAGTTCAATCTGGATAAGTGTGAGGTGTTGAACTTTAAGAGATCGAATGTCAGGACCCTTAGGGACATTGAGAAACAAAGGGATGTTGGGAGATCAAACGCAAGAGAACAGTGTACAGTAAATGACAAGGCAGGAAGCATCTACAGAAAGAGTCATAGCGTCTTAGAAAGGAACAGCACTGGAACAGGCGCTTCAGCCCATCTAGTCCATGCTGAACCACTTAAACGGCCTGTTTCCATTGGCCTGCACCAGGACCATAGCCCTCCATACCCCTCCCATCCATGTACCTATCCAAACTGAAACTGAGCTCATAGGCAACACTTACGCTGGCAGTTCCTTCCACACCCTCATGATCCTCTGGGCAAAGAAGTTTCCCTTCATGTTCCCTTTAAACTTTTCACCTTTCACCCTTGACCCATGACCTCCAGTTGTAGTCCCACCCGGCCTCAGTGGAAAAAGCCTGCTATACCCTTCATAATTCTGTATACTGCTATCTAATCTCCTCTCAATCTACTACGTTTCTAACCTACTCAATCTTTCCTTATAAATCAGGTCCTCCAGACCCAGCAACATCCTTGTAAATTTTCTCTGTACTCTTTCAACCTTGTTTAAATAAAGTTGAAGAGTACGGTTAAAGAATAAGGAATAAACAGTCCATGTTTTGGGCCAGTACCCTGCATTAGGACCCGATGAAGGTTCTTGGCCTGAAATCTTGACTGGATAGATGTTGCCTGACTTGTTGAGTTCCTCTAGAATTTTACATGTGTTTCTCTGGATTTCCAACAACTGCAGAATCGCTTGTGTTTACAGAAAATAGCAAGACCCTTTATAAACAGGAGAAAATCTGCAGTTGCTGGAAATCCGAGCAACACACACAAAATGCTGGAGGAACTCAGCAGGCCTGGCAGCATCTATGGAAAAAAGTACAGTCGGCATTCTGGGCCGAAACTCTCAGGCAGGACGCATCACCACTTAATACCATTTACAAGTAGGCTGATGGCTCCATTGTTGTTGGTAGAAACTCAGATGGCAATGAGGAGTGAGCCCTGCCGAAGGGTCTCGGCCCGAAATGTTGACTGTTCGTTTCCACGGATGCCGCCCGACCTGCTGAGTTCCTCCAGTGTGTTGTGTGTGTTGCTTTGAACCCAGCATCTGCAGAGTATTGTGTGTTTAGGAGCGAGAAAGATTGGCTAGTTGAGTGGCGCTGCAACGACGACTTTGCGCTTAGTGTCTGAAAGTTGAAGGAACTGATTGTAGACTTCAAGAAGGGCAAGCTGAGAGAACACACACCGGCCCTCATTGACTGGAGGATGGCGGAAACGATGAGCAGCTTCAAGTTCCTGGTGTCAACATCCCTGAGGATCAATCTAATGATGCAATTATGATGAAGGCATGGCAGCAGCTATACTGCTGGCGTTTGAGGGTATTTAGTATGTCACCAAAGACTCTGGCAAATTTCTATAGATGTGCGGTGAAGGGGGTCCTGACTGGTATTGAGGCTCCAAAGCACAGGATTGCAGGAGGGTGCAGAGGTTTGTAGACTCAGCCAGCTCCATCATGGGCACATCTTTCCCCATCAGTAAGGACCCTTACCATCCGGGATGTGACCTATTCTCATTACTACCACAGGAGCCCAAAGACACGGACTCAACGATTAGGGAACAGCTTCTTCCTCCCTATCTTCAGATTTCTGAATGGTCCATCAACATTCACTCGGTATTCCTTTCTCTTGTACTGCTTGTTTATTTTGTTATTTATGGTATTTTCATGTCTTTGCATGGTACTGCTGCTGCAAAACAGAAATAAACCACATCAGAATCAGAATCAAGTTTAATGTCACAGGCATATTCGTGATATCTGTCGTTATGCAGCAGCAGGACACTGCAATACATAATAACAAAAACTGTAAATTACAGTAAGAAGAATACATATATATAGAGAGCCTATAAAATATACTCACCCCCCCACCCCCCGCCAGAGGTTTTAATGTTTTACTGTTTTACAACATTGAATCACACCGGATTTTATTTGCTTGTTTTGACTCTGATCAGCAGAAAAAAGACTCTTTTGTGTCAAAGTGAAAACAGATCACTACAAAGTGATCTAAATTAATTACAAATATAAAACACAAAATAATTGATTGCATAAGTATTTGGCAGCAATTACAGCCTTGAGTCTGTATGGATAGGTCTCTATCAGCTTTGCACATCTGGACACTGCAATTTTTCCCCATTCTTCTTTACAAAACTGCTCAAGCTCTGTCAGATTGCATGAGGGTTGTGAGTGAACAGTCCTTTGCAAGTCCAGCCACAAATTCCCAATTGAATTTAGGTCTGAACTCTGACTTGGCATCTCAAGGACATTAAGTTTGTTGTTTTAAGCCATTCCCGTGTAGCTTTGGCTTTATGCTTGGGGTCATTGTCCTGCTGGAAAACAAACCTTCCCTCAAGTCACAGTTCTCTTTGACAGTCTTTTTCTGTTGATCAGTGTCAAAAGAGTCAAATTAAATCCACTGTGATTCAATGTTGTAAAACAATAAAACATGAAAACTTCCAAGAGGGGGGAGGTGAATACATTTATAGACACTGTACATATATATACATATACACATACTAAACATTGGTGCTAGAAAGTTGGTGAACCCTTTAGAATTTTCTTTATTTCTACATAAATATGACCTAAAATAAAATGTAACCTAAAATAAAACTAGATAAAGAAAACCCAATTAAACACATAACACAAAAACATCACACTTCATTTATTTATTGTTAAAAATGAACCAATATTATGTGTATTTGTTGGAAAAAAGTATGTTAACCTCTGCTTTCTGTAACTGGTGTGATCCCCTTGTACAGCAATAACTTCAACCAAATGTTTCCAGTAACTGTTGATCAGTCCTGCACATCAGCTTGGAGGAATTCAAAACCATTCCTTCATACAGAACTGTTTCAGTTGATCAATATTTCTGGGATGCCTTGCATGAACAGCCCTCTTAATTGGGTTAAGATCTGGACTCTAACTTGGCCATTTCAAAAGACAAATTTTCTTCTTTTTAACCCATTCTTTTGATTTGCTCGTGTGTTTCAGATCACTGTCTTGTTGCATCATCCAACTTCTGTTAAGCTTCCGGTGACTGTTACCCTGACATTCTCCTGTAAAATGCCTTGATACAATTTTAAATTCATTTTTCCCTCAAAGACTGCAAACTGTCCGGGCCCTGAGGCAGCAAAGCAGCCCCAAACCATGATGCCCCTTCCACCGTGCTTCACAGTGGGGATGAGGTTTTGTTGTTAGTGAGCAGTGACCTTTTTCCTCCAAACATAGCAGTGTGCATTCCTGCCAAAAAGTTCAACTTCTGTCTCACCAGTCAACAGAACATCGTCCCTGAAGTGTTGTGGAACATCCAGCTGAACTTTGGAAACTTGAGACGTGCAGACGTGTTTTTTTTTTACAGCAGTGTTTTTTTTTCCATGGTGTCCTTCCATGAACACCATTCTCGTTCAGTGCTTTTCTTCTAGTGGACAGAGACCTTAGCAAGTTCTTGTCGTGGTCCGGTCTGGGGTCCGCATTCCGGTTCCGGTTCATGTTTCGGTTGGACTAAACCATAAACACCCGATGCTCATCTGGTTGTCTGGGAATATAAGTGGCCCTGGGATTGAGTGTGGTTGGGGGGTTGTCTTGTCAAGCTTCCCTGGCAAGATTCTCATGGAGCAGATGGCTGGTGGAAGGCTGGTACGGCCACTTGCCATCTTTAGGCTGTGTTGGAGAACCATTGTTTCTTGGAGCCTTGCTGTCAGTAGTCGGAGCTGTCATTGCGGCATGGATTCAGCCGTTTCCCGGGCCAGCTGGGTGGCTGTCAGCCACTCTGAGCTAGGTAGCGATCCGGCTGTTTCTGTAGCTAGCCAAGGTTGCCGGCCGTAACGGCTACTTGGAGCAGCCCCGATACAGAGATGGAACTGTCTGTCGTTCTTCGGTGTTTGTCTCTTCCTGTCCTCGCCCCGTGGGGTAAGTTGGGCTGTTCTGCCGTTGTCCTGTGGGATGATTTGTCTTGTCCTCGCCCCCGTGGGGTAAGTCAGGCTGTTCTGCTGTTGCCCTGGGGGGGGAAATCTGTCTTGTCTTGTTCTCGCCTCCGTGGGGTAAGTCAGGCTGTTCTGCCATTACCCGACGGATGGTCCTGCCCCACCTTGGTGTGGAGTGAAAGTTGAGTCCCGGCTTGTCGAAGGAGAAGTCCCGGCTCTATATCTATGTTCTGTCCAGTCTCATGTTAGAGTCTTGTGAAAGATGAGTCCCGGCTTGTCGAAGGAGAAGCCCCGGCTGTATGTTTATGTACAGTTCCTAGTCTGCCTCCAAGTTCCAGCCAAGCCTCGACTCCAGCCTTAAGCCTCAAGCCAGGCCTCGACCCCAGCCTCAAGCCTCAAGCCAGGCCTCGACCCCAGCCTCAGGTCTCTAGCCAGCCCTGGTTTTGGGGGTCCAAGCCCGAGGCAAGATCCAGGTTCTGGGTCCTTGTCCAGTCTCAGGCTCAGAGACCACCCGAGGCTCCTTGTTCCCAGTCCCTCGTCCTGCCCTGTTCCTAGCACTGCAGTGTCTGTGTCCTGCATTTGGGTCCTGATACAACACCCCCGTATGACAGTTCTGGAAATTTCTGCAGGTTTTCTGGTGTTTCGTTTGGGTTCTTATTCACCTCCTTCAGCATTGCACATTGTGCTGTTGGTGTGATCTTTGCAGGATGCCCAGTCCTCGGGAGAGCAGCAACAGTACTGAGTTTCCTCCATTGGAGACAATTCCTCTTACTGTGGACTGATGAAGACTCGGGTCTTTAGAAATATCTTTTTTTCTTTTCCTGCTTCATGCATCTCTACAGTTCTTCTTCTAAGGTCCTCTGAAAGTTGTTTTGATCAAGGCATGGTCCACCTAAAGAGATCTTTCTTGAGAAGCACAGGCTCTGTCCGTAATCTGACTTTGTGTGTCTTTTTTATTGGGCAGGGCACCTCGACAACCCACATCTACAATCTCATCTCATTGACTGGAACACCTGACTCCAAGTAGCTTTTTTTAGAAGGCATTACCCAGAGGTTCACATACTTTTTGAAGAGAGAATGTGATTGTTCAAATGGTGTACTCAGTAATGAATGAAAAGGAGTACAATTATTTGTGTGTTATTAGTTTTAGGCAGATTGTGTTTGTCTATTATTCTGACTTGGATTAAGATCAGACGACATTTTATGAATAATTAATGCAGAGAACCAGGTAATTGCAAAGGGTTCACAAACTTCCTCTCGCAGCTGCGTATATATATGTTAAAAGAAATAAATAGTGCAAAAATGTAGTGAGGTGCCCTCGGTCATAGTGGTCCTTAATGATGGATGCCTCTTTTTTGAGGCATTGCTCCTTGAAGATGTCCTGTATGCTGGGGAATCTATTGCCCACGATGGAGCTGGCTGAGTTTACAACTCTCCGCTGTTCATTTCAGTCCCGCGCAGTGGTCCCTCCATACCAGATGGCGGTGCACCCTGTTAGAAAGCTCTGCAGAGATTCTGTAGAAATTTGTGAGTGTCTTTTTGTGACATACTAAATCTCCTCAAACTCCTAATGAGGTATAGCTGCTGTTGTGCCTTCTTTGTAACTGCACTAATATGTCAAGCCCAGGATAGAGCCTCAGAGATGTTGACAGCCAGGAACTTGAAATTGCTCACCCTTTCCACTTCTGATCCCTCTATGAGAACTAGTGTGTTCTCTCATCTTACCCTTTCAGAAGTCCATATAAGACAGTGAAAATAAATATAATTCCGAGTCAAATTCTGACCGTCAGGGACATTGATGTATATTCCTCTATCATCCATGTCCCTATCTAAGAGTCTGTTAAACATTCTTAATGTATCTACCTCTTCTCCCTCTACTGAAGTTCAAAGTAAACTTGTTATCTACCCTGAGAGTGCATTCCACACACTCACCACTCCCTGTGTGGTGGTGGCATCTGTCGGTCTCGAGAGACCATGGATCTGTGCCTGGAGTTTCCAGGGTGCAGGCCTGGGCAGGGTTGTATGGGAGACTGGCAGTTGCCCAAGCTGCAGGCCTTCCCCTCTCCACGCCACCGATGTTGTCCAAGGGAAGGGCACTAGGACCCATGCAGCTTGGCACCGGTGACGTCGCAGAGCAATGTGTTGTTAAGTGTCTTGCTCAAGGACACAAACACGTTACCTCAGCTGAGGCTTGAACCAGTGACCTTCAGGTTACTAGTCTGATGCCTTGCCCACTAGGCCACGTGCCAACACATAACAAAAAACAAACTCTGACATACCCGCATACTTTCCTTCAATCAGCCTAAAATTATGCCCAACACGAGGAAATCTGCAGATGCTGGAAATTCAAACAACACACACAAAATGCTGGTGGAACACAGCAGGCCAGGCAGCATCTATAGGGAGAAACGCTGTCGACGTTTCGGGCCGAGACCCTTCGTCGGGACTAACTGAAAGGAAAGATAGTAAGAGATTTGAAAGTAGGAGGGGGAGGGGGAAATGCGAAATGATAGAAGACTGGAGGGGGTGGGATGAAGCTATTTATTCCAAGTCCCATTCCCATTCTGATATGTCTATCCATGACCTCTTCTACTGTCAAGATGAAGCCACACTCAGGCTGGAGGAACAACACCTTATATACCGGCTGGGTAGCCTCCAGCCTGATGGCATGAACATTGACTTCTCTAACTTCCGTTGATGCCCCTCCTCCCCTTCTTACCCCATCCCTGATAATATTTAGTTGTTGGTTTTTTTCTCTCTCTCTGCCCATCACTCTGCCTGTTCTCTATCTCCCTCTGGTGCTCCCCCTCCCCCTTTCTTTCTCCCTAGGCCTCCCGTCCCATGATCCTTTCCCTTCTCCAGCTCTGTATCACTTTCACCAATCACCTTTCCAGCTCTTAGCTTCATCCCACCCCCTCCGGTCTTCTCCTATCATTTTGCATTTCCCCCTCCCCCTCCTACTTTCAAATCTCTTACTATCTTTCCTTTTGGTTAGTCCTGACGAAGGGTCTCAGCCCGAAACGTCGACAGCGCTTCTCCCTATAGATGCTGCCTGGCCTGCTGTGTTCCACCAGCATATTGTGTGTGAAACAAATAAATTATGCCGCCTGGTATCAGCCATTTCAGACGCTAGCTGTCCACTCGAACTGTGCCTCTTATCGGAGTGACTGTGCCACTGTTCCAAATAGAGACCGGAAACTGGCTGCCGGTTGTTTCAGGTTTGGGATTTACGGCCTAGTTTTCAGTGCAGAGGTTGACACAACCCCAAGCCGTTGGAAACAAAGTGTTAATACTTTTCAACAGTAGTCACTGTTAAACCGGAGAACAGTAGCAATCCTCACTGTGCTCACACACGATGTTTATTAGTGCTAATCGGGCTAGGATTTCACACATATGAATGTCTCATTCAAACCATGACTGTTTACTTTTAATAAGTGGAACGGGAAGAAAGCTTATTTGTCCTATGCTCCCCGATGCCAAGTAAAATTAACATCTCGCGTGCTGGATTAGTGTGCTGAATGAAAACAATGAGATACAGAGGCAAACAGCAGCAGCAGATTCCCCTGGAGGGCGGGGATCATAGTCACTGAATGCTACAGCACAGTACAAGCGTATTAACCCACAATGTTGTGCCCAACTTTTAACCTATTCTGGGATCAATCTACCCTTTCCCTCCCACATAATCTCCATTTTTGTTTCATCCCTGTACCTACCTAAGATCCTCATAAGTGTTCCTAATGTATCACCACCTGGTAGAACATATTAGGCACTCACCACTCTCTGTTAAAAAAAAACTATCCTTGGCAGACCCCTATACTTTCCTCAATCACCTTAAAACCATGCCTCCTCATATTAGCGATTTCAGCCTCAGGGAAGTGCCTCAGGTTGTCCACGTTATCTATGCCTCTTATCATCTTGTCTATCAGGTCAACAAGAGTGTTGGTGTTTGCAGTTCCAGTCCTGAGGCTCTACACATCCAGTGCTGGTCGATGCCACGTCATAGAGAGCACACCGACATCTCTAATTCCGCAGAAGGCTGAAGAAAGCTGGCATGTTCATGAGGATTCTTACCACTGTGGTGTGCTGAACGTCAGATAACAGTCAGAGTACAGGAAGGAGTTTGACAGCCCAGCGACACGGTGTCATAGCCACAACCTGCCCATTAATGTCAGCAAAACAAGGGAGCTGGTCATTGACTTCAGCAAGCAGAGGGCGGTGTACATGGTGCAATCTACCTCTCCATTAATGGTGCTGAGATCAAGAGGATTCAGGGCTTCAAATTCCCCGGAGTGGATAGCCTGTCCTACTCCCACTACATAGATGCCATGCTCTAGAAAGTTCACCAATGCCTCTCCTTCCACAGGAGGCCAAAGAAATTTCGCATTTCCCTGTTGACCCTTACCAATTTCTATTGATTCACTATAGTTTGGAATGGTAACAGCTCTGTGACAACAAGAAATTGTGGCGAGTCGAGAACACAGCTACATTTCGCACTGCCTCAGTAAAGCAGCCAGTACCCCACCATCTCTGGACAATCCATTTCCTTCCCTCTCCCACTGGGGAGAAGATGCAAGATCCCGGAAGCACGTACCACCAGGCTTCAGGGCAGCTTCTATTCCATTGTTATAAGGCTCTTGAATGGACTCTTGTACAGTAAAGGCATACTGTCAGGAATGGGTTAATGGGATTATAGAGGAAACAGACAGCTTAGAGAAGTTTTAGAGCGTCTTAGATAGACACATGAATATGAAAGGAATGGAGGGATAGTGATGATACACAGAAAGAAGACACACAAAATGCCGAAGGAACTCAGCAAGGCAGGCAGTATCTATGGAGGGGATATACAGATAATGTTTTGGGTCAAGCCCTTCATCAGAACTAGGTCACGGCCCGAAACTTCAACTTTTAATTCCCCTGCATAGATGCTGCCTAACCTGCAGTGTTCCTCCAGAGTTTTGTGTGTGGCACACAATATCCGTTCTCTTACTGAAACTAGGACAGCGCAGAGGTGGAATGGTTAATTCAACGCTTTACAGCAGCATCTGTAAGATCGGGGCTCATTACCCGCTGCTGGTCGTGAGGAGGCTGTAATTCCTCCCCAAGGCCATGTGGGTTTCCTCCCACTCTCCAATGACGTACGGGATAGGGTTAGTAAGTTGTGACTTGCATGGGGACCCCTGTGGGCTTCCCCCAGCACACCTTTGACCTATGATGATGCAGACAACGCATTGAACTGTATGTTTCAACGCTTCGATGTATATGTGATAAATAAATCACATTCTAGTGTCCAGATGCAACACAAAGTGAAATGCTGGAGGAACTTCACAGGTCAAGCTGCGTCTGAGGATGGGAATAAACAGTGAAAGATCCGTGCTGAGACCCTTCATCGGGACTGGAAAGGAAGGGGGTAGAAACCAGAATAAGAAGTTTGGGGAAGGAGTAGGAGCACAAGCTGACAGGTGAAAGGTGAGACCAGGTAAGGGGAAAGGTGGGTGGGTGGGTGGGGGAAGGGGATGAATAAGAAGTTGGCAGGGGATAGGTAGAAAACATAAACAATTGAAGAAGGAATCTGATAGGGGAGGAGAGTGGATCATGGGAGAAAGGGAAGGAGGAGGGGAACCAGACGGAGGTTTTGGGCAGGTGAGGAGAAGAGAAGAGGTGAGAAGGTAACGAGAATAGGGAACGGTAAAACAGAGAAGGAGGAGTGGGAAAAATTTACTGGAAGATAGGGAAATCAAAGTTCATGCTCATGGAGACTACCCAGATGGAATATGATATGTTCCTTCTCCAGCCTGAGTTTTGCCTCAATGTGGCAGTAGAGGAGGCCATGGACAGACGTGTCGGTACAGAAATGGGAAGACGAATTGAAATGGGTGCCCACAGGAGATCCTGCCTTTTGCAGTGGATAGAGTGAAGGTGCTCAACGAAGCTGCCCAGCACAATGTTCTGGCCTGTAGACTGCTGTACTCTGTTAACCCTTGATATCTTCGTCTACTTTCTCATAGACCCTGAGACCCCATAACACCAGCCTCACTAACAGCTCCTGTCCCGCGCTTGAATAAATGTGAGGTTATCCACTTTGGTGGCAAGATCAGGAAGGCAGATTACTATCTAAATGGAGTCAAGTTAGGAAAAGGGGAAGTACAACGAGATCTAGGTGTTCTTGTACATCAGTCAATGAAAGCAAGCATGCAGGTACAGCAGGCAGTGAAGAAAGCTAATGGCATGCTGGCTTTTATAACAAGAGGAATTGAGTATAGGAGTAAAGAGGTCCTTCTGCAGCTGTACAGGGCCCTGGTGAGACCCCACCTGGAGTATTGTGTGCAGTTTTGGTCTCCAAATTTGAGGAAGGACATTCTTGCTATTGAGGGAGTACAGTGCAGGTTCACAAGGTTAATTCCCGGAATGGCAGGACTGTCATATGTTGAAAGATTGGAGCAACTGGGCTTGTATACACTGGAATTTAGAAGGATGAGAGGGGATCTGATTGAAACATATAAGATTATTAAGGGATTGGACACACTGGAGGCAGGAAGCATGTTCCCGCTGATGGGTGAGTCCAGAACTAGAGGCCACAGTTTAAGAATAAGGGGTAGGCCATTTAGAACAGAGATGCGGAAAAACTTTTTCACCCAGAGAGTGGTGGATATGTGGAATGCTCTGCCCCAGAAGGCAGTGGAGGCCAAGTCTCTGGATGCATTCAAGAGAGAGTTAGATAGAGCTCTTATAGATAGCGGGTTCAAGGGATATGGGGAGAGGGCAGGAACGGGGTACTGATTGTGTATGATCAGCCTTGATCACAGTGAATGGCGGTGCTGGCTAGAAGGGCCGAATGGCCTACTCCTGCACCTGCTCTCTATTGTCTATTGTCTATTGACCTCTTGCACCAAAAAAAAGTTTGATTGATGACTTTTCAATCAAACTCGTCCTGGCCCTTGCACATTTTCTCTGTAATAGCAACACTATTTTCTGCAGTCTGCTTTCCTTGTAACCACCTCACTGTAGTTATGTACAAAACGATCGATTGGGGTCGAGAGGGAAATGGATCAGCTATGATGAAATGGTGCAGCAGACTCGATGGGCTGAAGGGCCTAATTCTGCTTCTATATCTTATGGTCTTGTAAGTTTGGATGGCTCACAAAACAAGGTACATGTGACAGTAATAGACCATACTGACAGCTGTACCACGGTGGAGTACAAGCAGGCTGCGATGATGGGTGAGCTGGACACATGGAGGCAGAGGGGTAGGGAGGATGTAGTGGTCAAAGGGGTGGAGGGATGTTCGAAGGAAGGGATAACCGAATCCCACAAAGGGATGAGGAACAAAGATTGGCACCCCCTCCATGATCAACAAAATCAAAATGCGAGCTGGGTCCCAAATGTCCAGACAGGTTGAAGGAGTCATGCATCTCTTCTCTATCAGTATTGTAATCTCTGTTGTGTGTTTATTATGTTTATTACAGTAACCAGTCACATGAGTGGGGGGGCGTAGCAAAAGCAAAGGGAATAAGTTATGTATCTGTGCTGGTTGGTGACAGTTTACAGCAGGGGACTGAAGGATGGCGTATCTTCTGTTGACTGCTTAATTATGCTTAACTTACACTTGCGTATGATTACATTTTGTTGCTTCAAGATTGTATAATTTAAGAGATAAATATGAAACATTTTTGAAAATTTGGCGCCCTTATTTACAAAAGATAGGATTAAATATATAGGTGCTCCGAAGATGAAATAATTGGTTACTTGGGGAAAGAAATAAATATATATACCGTACTAAAGTTATTACGAACTCCGTGGAGCATGTGGGGATCTTCCAATATCCAGGCATTCCTTTTTTTTTCTTTCTTTCTTTCTTTCTTCTTTTTTTTCAATAGGGATGTTAGGCGGGAGGGGTTAAGGGAAGGGGGGATAGGTAACACATATTTTCGTTTTCACACACTTTTATTCTGTAACTATTTGAAAACACAATTAAAAAAGTTTAAAAAAAAGCTTGTATGTTTGCAAATTTCTAACAAAGGATCAAATACATACTGTATATTGGAATTTGGAACAATCATTATTGGAGCTGAGGACACGTCATGCAAGTTTCACAAATCTGTTGGGGTCGCCTGCAGCAGTAATCTGTTTTGGTTTGGCCGCTGTACCTGTGTTGGTCCTCCAGAATTCACAGACCATAGAACATTTCAGATCCTTCAGCCCACTCTAAGATCAATCTAAAGCTTTCCTCCCCCATAACCCTCCATTTCTCTTTCATCCATCTGCCTATTTAAGAGTGTCTTAAATATCTCTATTTTAGCTGCCTCTGTCACCACCCCAGCAGCATTTTCCAGGCTACTACAACTCTTTGTGAAAAATACACAACCCCTGACATCTCTCCTATACTTTGTTCCAATTACCTTAAATATATGACCTCTCGCATTTCCGACTGTCACACTGGATAAAGGAACTGGCTGCTTACTCTATCTGTATCTTTTATCAGCTTATACAATACATTCTATCAAGTCAGCTCTCATCCTCCTTTGCTCCAATAGAAAAACCCTCGCTTACTCATCCTACTCTCAAAAGACATGCTCTCTAATCCAAACAGCATCCTAGTAGATCTCCTCTACACCTTCTCCAAAGCTTCTACATCCTTTCGATAATGAGGTGACCAGAACCAAACACAATATTCCAAGTAGGCTCAAACCAGGGTTTTATAGAGCTGAAATATTACCTCATGGCATTTGATCTCAGTCCTCCTACTATACACCTTCTTAACCACCCAATCTGCTTACGCCACAACTTTGAGATATTTATGGACATTCACCCCAAGATCTCTCTGTTCCCCCACATTGTTAAGAATCCTGTCATTAACTCTGTATCCGGCCTTCAAGTTCGATCTTCAGAAGTGAATCACTTCCTATGTTTCCAGATTGCCACTTCTCAGCCCAGCCTTGCATCCTGTCGATATCCTGCTATAAGCATCTGCACTATTCACAACACCACCACATTCATGTTATCTGCAAAGTTACTTCCACTTCCTTATCCAAGTCAATTAACGAGTAGGGATCCCAGAATGGATTCCTGAAGTCATAGTCATTGAAAAGTTAAGCACAGACATAGGCTCTTCAGACCAACTAGTCCATTCTGTGCCATTTAAACTGCCTACTCTCATTGATGTAGCCCTCCATACCCCATCATCCATGCACCTATACAAACTTCTCTTAAACATTGAAATCGAGTTCACATGCACCACTTGTGCTGGCAGCTCATTCCACACTCTCATGACCCCCTGAGTGAAGAAGTTTTTCCTCATGTTCCCCTTAAACTTTTCACCTTTCACTCTTAACCCCTGAGCTCCACCCAACCTCAGTGGAAAAAGCCTGCTTGCATTCACCCTGTCTAAACCCTTCATAATTTTGTATACCTCTATCAAATCACCCTTTAATCTTCTACGTTCCATGAAATAAAGTCCTAACCTATTCAGACCTCCTGTCCCAGCAACATCCCTGTAAATTTTGTCTGTACTTTTCCAACCCATATTTACATCTTTCCTGTAGGGAGGTGCCAAAAACTGCACGGAATACCCCAAATTAGCTCTCACCAATGTCTTATAGAACTTCAACATAACATCCCATCTCCTGTTGATCCCCAATCTCTGGGCAGAATATGCTTCACCTTCAACTACCCTCTTCTTTCTGTAGGCACGCCAATTCAGAATGAATGCAGTGATTTCCCTGGATGTCATAACTCCTGACTTGTCCTGTCAATTGTAAATCTTAGTTTGCAAGTGTCCCCTGCATTATCTCCATTGCAACTGTAGTGAGGGGTGGTGATAGAAACAGATATAGGGTCATATAAGAAACTCTTAGATAGGTATATGGATGGTAGAATAGTGGAGCATAATGTAGGAGGGAAGGGGTAAATTGATCATGGAACAGGTTAAAAAGTTGGCACAACATCGTGAGCCAAAGGGCCTCTACTGTGCTGTGATGTTTTATGTCCTGTAATGAATAATATTTTTATTTTATCAGTAGAGGTGTTGAACAACAGGTGTTAGGCTGTGGAGACACAAGGTGTTCTGCAGAAGCTAGAAATCTGGAGGAATGCACACAAAGTGCTGGAGAAACTGGGCAGGTCAGACAGCGTCTACAGAGGGGAATAAACATTGGTTCACGGATCATTCAGAAATCTAATTGTGGAGGGGGAGAATCATGACTGTAGGTATCTCCTATAACTTTTTACTGATGGTAGTAATAAGAAGAGGGAACATCCCAGATGGTGAGGGTCCTTAGTGAGTAATGCAACCTTCCTGTGGTGCTGCCTCCTGAAGGTGTTCTTGATGGAGGGGAGACTGTTCCCCTGATGGAAATGGCTGAGTCTGCAACCCTCTTCAGCCTCTTTCAATCCTCGGATATGGAGCCTGCATACGAGATGGAGATGCAACCAGTCAGAAGGCTCTCCACTGTAGAAATCTAAGAGTTTTTGGTAACTTACTGATAAGATTATTATAACAATAATTTAAAATAATGTAATTTGAAAGTTCCACCATTTGAGTTCCAGGGATGGTAAAACTCAATAATCCAGCATGCTTGAGACTTTGGTGGTGCTAGGTTAGCAGATTTCCCAGACTTCTGGGTGATATTTCAATTGATTCTTCAACACGCCTTTTATTCAAGGTGACAAACAGTCTGCTGGAGAAGCTCAGGGGTTGAGAAGTATCTGTGGAGAGAGGAGAGAGCAATTGTGTTTGTTTCATGTCCAGAACCTTTATCAGGACTGATTGCAACTGCATCAAACTGGTTTCGACCCAAAACATCGAATAGTTCTTCCCCCCTGCACTCCCACCACAGACATTGCTTGACCCTCTGAGCAGGTCTAGCAGGTTGGTTGTTGTTCCAGGTTCCAGTATCTGCCATCTCTTTTGTGTCTACACTTTTAATTCACTTTTCACAGATGTTACACAGTGGTATAATCATTTTTTTTTCCAGGGAATCAGCCACGTAAGTACAAAGGTGGTGAGGGAACAGGATCCCAGTGAGTGGCAAGTGAGAGGGAAATGTGGACTCAGGAAGTGGGAAAGGGGGTGTGGGAACTGGGAAGGGGAATGGGAACAGAATCCCAGTGAATGGGAAGGGAGAGTGAACTGGGGACATGGGAAATAGGAAGGGAGTGTGCCAAACATGATTAAGTAAATCAGATAACATATCGTCAGGGTTCCCAGATGTTTAGATAACAGATTATTCGACATAACTCAGTTATAGATATTTAATTATGGTTGGGTTGAGTTGTTCTCCAATCTTGGCAATTCATTTGTAAATGTTTTGTCACCATATGAGGAGACATCATCTGTGCACCTTAAGTCTGTGGTGTGTTCTCCAAATGCTTGACCTTTATGTGCTTACCAATCAGCTGATTGGGCATCATTGCAACTTGGCTAACTATTCACAGACATTCATCTTGTTCTTCTTTAATAACTTCATTGTATTTTCTAGAGCGATTATGCACAATGGTGATTGGTATTTGGACCATACATTTCACATTCTGCCTGACGATGGACCAAGCACTCAGAGGACGCACCACAAATGAACAGCGCACCGATGATATCTCCCTGTATGGTGTCGAAACATTTGCAAATGGATTGTCAAGATCAGAGACAACTCAACCCAACCATAAACCACCAGAGCCACACACTTTACAAATTATTTCCAACATACTTCGCTATAGATTACTCCATTGCTTATACTGTGGTTGGGCTCCAGGGAGTGTAATGGTACAGCGGGACTACAAAAGCAATCTGAACAGCGACACAAAGTTGGTGTTTGAAATATGGGCAACTATTTAAAATCTGGTGTGTACCAGGAGACCAACCAAAGCTGACCTACCTGAGCATGAAATTGATATGGATCACTCGAGGTCACCAGTAAAACTTACATTGTGATAACAGCATGGTGGCCACAAGAGGACAAGGCAACAGACTAGGTTGTGATTATAGAAAAGGTTGATCATTCATAAGGGTAACAGTGAATCCAGTTTTCTGTCATAATGGGTGTGTTCTGGAACATAATCAGTGAAGTTCCTGAAACTTGGGTGTCGTCATTTCTGCATTCAGTCTCTGCTTCTAGGCTTTGTTACCATCCACTTCCCCATTTACCAGTTACACTAGACAACAAAGATTTTTGCTTCCTGAATACTTTTGGATGTAACTTATGGATTTTGGGCTGTTCATCATGAAAATCATCATGAAATTTCCTTAAAATGCACCATTAAAAAAAAGACTATATTTGTTATTTCAATTCATGATTCAAGTCAGAATAACTGATGCCAAGATTAAGAAAGGCATTTCTTGTTGGTCAACAAATCAAACAGGTCATGAATGATAGGCAATTTGAAGAACGTCTAGTGGGACTGGAGAAAATCACATGGAAGGTCTTCAAGGATGTTGAACGTTTTTTTGGCAACTACGGAGCACTAAACTAGTGCAGCTGGTTGACACGTGCTTCAAGTATACAAAACATGTCACCAAAGATTCATTTTCTGCATTCCCATTTAGACTTCTTCCCTGCAAATCTTGGTGCTTTCAATTACGAGCATGGTGAAAGCTTTCATCCGGACATTGCGGTCATGGAGAAACAGTATCAGGGCAATTGGAATCGATCAATGCCGGGTGATTATTGTTGGACACTTAAGCGAGAAGCATCAGGCACTGAGTACAAATAAAAGTAATCAACAAAGCATTTTTAGCTTAGTTGAATGATTGCAAAGCGTCAGCACCATTATGCAATTAAACACTTTGTCTTCAATAAAATCGGGTAGATGGAGCTCGTCAGCCTGGGAAGGCAGTCCATCTGTTTTCCAGAGGGAAAACACTGATTTCAAACCTCCGCTGCCTTGCGGCCATACCCACTCATGGGAAAGGCTTCGGGAGTAAACCCTGAGGACAAATCCGGAGCTGGAGTCCCTAAGGCAGTCCGACGTTGCCTTCAACCTCATTTTGGCAACTCCTGCAACGACACCGGTGCCAAACTGTATCGACCCTTGCCCTTCCCTTGGACAACATCGGTGTCGTGGAGAGGGGAGACTTGCTGCATGGGCAACTGCTGGTCTTCCATACAACCTTGCCCAGGCCTGTGCCCTGGAAACCATTCCAGGCTCAGATCCATGGTCTCACGAGACTAACTGATGCCATCATTCAATAAAAGTTAATTTCTTGTTTCTCCAAATCCTTTCATGGTACAAGTTCTCTGAAATTATATTTGTGTCAGCTTCAAGCAGTCTATCATTAACAAAAAAAAATTCGAGGAAGTAACAGCTTCAAAAATATTTGTTCAGTGTTATTAACCATATATAACCATATAACAATTACAGCACAGAAACAGGCCATTTCAACCCTTCTAGTCCGTGCCGAATGCTTACTCTCACCTAGTCCCACTGACCTGCACTCAGCCCAATATTCTTTCCCCTACAACTGGGACATAGGAATACATACATCGTTCACTGGAAGGGGCATCACAGATAGATAGGGTGGTGGAGAAAGCGTTCGGTCTTCTGGTCTTCAACAAGCAGAGCACTGAGTATACGAGCTGGGATGTTACATTGCAGTCGTATAGATAGATACTTTATTCATCCCCATGGGGAAATTCAACTTTTTTTCCAATGTCCCATACACTTGTTGTAGCAAAACTAATTACATACAATACTTAACTCAGTAAAAAAAATATGATATGCATCTAAATCACCATCTCAAAAAGCATTAATAATAGCTTTAAAAAGTTCTTAAGTTAAGTCCAGTATAGATTGTTGGCAAGGCCACACTTGGAGAATTGTGTTCAGTTCTGGTCACCCTGTTATAGGAAAGGCGTGGTTAAACTGGAAAGAGAGCAGAGAAGGCTTTGGAGCATGTTGCCAGGACTAGAGGGGAGAATGAGTTACAAAGAGAGACTGGCAAGGCTAGATTCCTTCGAACGTAGGAGACTGAGGGGCAACCTTATAGAAATGTTTTAATAGTAATAACAATAATAACAGATACTTTATTGATCCCAAGTGGGAAATTCTTTTGTTACAGCAGCAACACTTAAAAACACACTTAGCAGTGTGCAAGTTTGACTAATAATAAAATACAGAATAAGAATATACACAATAATAATTTACCAATGCGCAATAATAATGTATGAAATAATAAAACTATTGTACTATGAGGTGTGCTCTCCTGCTGTGCAGAGATGAACTGTTGTATATGTTTATTGCATTTGGTAGGAAAGATTTTCTTGCGAAAGCGGAGCTGAATGAATCTGTTCAAAAAGGTGCTCTGCTGTTTATTCATGGAGAGGATGTGCCAGATTATCCATCACGGATAACAGTTTGTTTAGTGACCTCCTCTCCATCACTAACTCAAAAGAATCCGAATTATAGCCAAGGGTGGATCCAGCCTTTTTGATGAGTTTTTGCATCACCAGCACTGTTGCTTCTCCGCCAATACAAAGCCACAGAGAAGACTGCACTGGCTACAACAGACTGGTGAAAGATCTCCATTATCCTGCTGCACACATTGAAGGATCTCAGCCTCCTCAGAATGTAGAGTCTGCTTGTAAGCAGCCTTGGTGTTAGTTTTCCTGTCTAGTCTGTTGTCGAAGTGATAACCCAAGTATTTGTACTCCTCCACCACCATATGAGAAGCATCGTTAGGGTGGATGCTAAAGTTTTTACCTCCAAGTCAATGTAAAACTTCAATCACCTACAACGGATTCTCAACAACAAGAAGCAAGAATTTTAGCTCTCGAAGATGCTGCTCGCCAGAGAGATCGCAAAATTGAAACTTTGGAACAACAGCAATCTTCGACTTCTCAACTGCTGGATCGTTATAAATCTAAAATTACTGATCTTGAAAACTGGTCTCGAAGACAAAATCTTCAGCTAATTGGGATTCCAGAAAATTTTGAGAACGGTGATCTGACTGTATTTTTCTCTAACTTTTTAATGGATGTCTTCGGCTCAGAAGTTCTGGAAACCCCTCCGATAATCGACTGTGCACATCGCATTTCTTGTTTTCAACCAGCTCCAGGTACGAAACCACGACCAGTGATTCTCCGGATTCATTATCCTCATACCAAAGAACGTTTGATTCCGGCTGCCCAGAAAAAGGGTATGATCAGCTTTCAAAATTTCCAATTTCGTATTCTGAAAGACTACAGTCCCGAAGTTTTGAGGGCAAGAATGGCTTTTAAATTGGTTATGTCGGAAATTCATCGAAAGGCTACAAACAAGCGCTGCTATTTCCAGCACAACTGAGAGTTACTCTCAAAGATGAGACTTGTCGGTTGTTCAAATCTCCAGCGGATGCTCAAAGATTCCTTGAAGAATAGTACTTTTTTCATTACAAGTTGACTAATGTATTTTTACTATTTGTATTAACTTTTTTCTTTATGCTAATAATTAGTCTATAGATTCGGACCTTTTATAATTTGATGATTCTTACGTGATGGTTGATGGTGTATTTTTTACACACTTAAGTAAAGGTTTGGTTTTTTTTTGGTTTATTCTGAGTTCGTTCATTTTATATTATTATTCTGTTCATTTAAAAAATAACATTAGATTTTTTTAAAGTTTATATACACTTTTTTATATCTCTAATGCTTAAATATTAAGGTTTTTAAAAAAACTTTTTCCTAAGATGTCATTTCCTTTTCCCAAAAGACCTTGGTGCTTGGATACGTCACATCTGTTTGGATGTATCTGAACAAGATTAAGGACTTTCTTTTAAAATACTAATACAATATTATCCATTCTTGGGTTTTAACATTTTTTTTTCTTTTAATCCTTTTGTTTTATATATATATATATATAACACTAATTTTATAGTTTAATCTTTTTTATACTAACCCTTTTTTAAAAATATGGGTGGTTTGTGTCTTTTTTTAAAACTTTTTCGTTTGAGTTGCCATCTTGAGACATGGGGGTAAAGTTAGTATTAGTTTGCCTGCTTGCCTCTTTTTGGCTTTTTTTCTGGGGTTTTGAGGGTGGGGGGAGGGGGATTCTTTTTTTTGCTTGCTTTTTGCTTAGTTCTACTTCATGGGCTGACTCGAAACTACAAAAATGGTTGGAGTGTCATAACTTCCGGTTCCTCCTTGAACTTACTTCCCTCTTCCGGATTCGTGAGTTCATCTTTTTTTTAACCTTATCTGTTAACTGCGATAAATATTGGCAATATGGATAAGATAATTAAATTTGTTTCTTGGAGTACTAATGGTTTAAATCATCTAATCAAATGGAAAAAAATATTCAAAGTATTCCACAGAATAAATGCTAATATTATCTTTGTACAAGAGACTTATGTGAGGAAGGTGGATAGTCAACGTTTTTTTAGGTTTTGGAAGGAAAAACAGTATCACTTGAATTCCCAAGCCAAAGTAAGAGGTGTTTCCATTTTTATAGATTCTTCAACCTCTTTTATAAACTATGAAACAATTTCGGACCCACAAGGTAGATTTTTGCTTGTCACTGGTTCACTTTTCAATCAAAAAGTTGTTTTAGTTAATGTTTATGCTCCAAATACTGACTGTCCTGAATTTTTTAAATGTCTATTTACATCCTTTCCTAATCTAAACGAATACATGTTGATAATGGGTGGGGATTTTAACTGTTGCTTAAATCCTTCAATGGATAGATCTAAACCCACCCAGGTTCTTACGAATAAATCGGCCTCTCTTATTAATTCCTTTATGGTTGATTCTGAAATTTCTGAAATTTGGCGATTTTTACACCCTAACGATAAAGAATTTTCATACTTTTCTCATGTTTATCATAATTACTCAAGAATTGACTACTTCTTTATTGATCATCGTTTACTCACAGATGTTATCGATTGTAAATATGATTCCATTACCATTTCTGACCATGCACCTTTGAAGTTATCTATTAAGACAATGGATTCATCTTCTAATCCTAAATCTTGGAGGTTCATCTCTATTTTACTGCAGATTCAGACTTACTTAACTTTATTAAACAACAAATCGATTTGTTTTTTTCAACAAATTCTACAGAAGAGATCTCTACTAGAACATTATGGGACACTTTTAAAGCATTTATTCACGGACAGATTATTTCATACTCTGCTGGGGTTAGGAAACAAACTAATTCTGAAATATTAATATTGGTTGATAAAATTAAAGAAATTGATAAGATTTATTCAGTGACCCCCAGTAAAGAACTTTATAAAAAAAGAGTTGAACTTCAAATGGAACATTATTTGTTATTATCCTCTTCGATTGAAAATCAGTTAATTAAATCTAGAACCCAGTTTTATGTACATGGAGATAAATCTGGCAAATTATTGGCTAATCAATTGAAAATTGCTTCGGTTAAACGACAAAACACCAAGATTCGTAAACGAGATGGCACTTTGACGATTAATCATAAAGAGATAAATAAAGCCTTTCAAGATTTTTATAATTCTTTATATCAATCAGAATTTGTTGAGGATTCTTTCATAATGGATGAATTTTTAAGAAAATTGAATATCCCGAAATTAACAACAGATGACAGTGTACTTCTAGACGCACCTATTACAGAAACCGAAATAAAAGAGGCTATTTTTTCAATGAATTCAGGTAAAGCCCCTGGTCCGGATGGTTATACTGCGGAATTTTTAAAATCCTTTTCTTCTATACTCTCTCCTTGGCTTTGTAAAATTTTTAAAGATGCGTTAACTGTAGGTAAATTACCACAATCTTTTTATGATGCCTCCATTTCTCTAATTCTTAAAAAAGATAAAGACCCCACTGAATGTGCATCCTATCGGCCTATATCCTTGCTGAATACGGATTCTAAGATTTTTACCAAAATTTTGGCCACTAGATTAGAAAATATATTACCTAAAATTATTTCTGAAGATCAGACCGGATTTATTAAAAACTGTTATTCATCTTTTAACATCAGAAAATTAATTAATATAATTTATACTCCATCTAAAATACCAGAATGTGTTATTTCCTTAGATGCTGAAAAAGCGTTCGATAGAGTTGAATGGCCATATTTATTTAATATGTTGCAGAATTTTAATTTTAGTTTAAAATTTATATCATGGATTAAATTAATATATTATAAACCTTTGGCTTCGATTCTTACCAATAATCAGAGATCTCCTTTTTTTCAGTTATCCCGCGGTACGAGGCAAGGCTGTCCTTTAAGTCCTTTATTATTTGACATTGTTTTGGAACCTTTAGCCATTGCCATTCATGAATCACCTAATATTTTTGGTATTACTCATGGGGAAGGGACTTATAAGTTATCGATATATGCTGATGATTTGTTACTATACATATCTGACCCTGAGAGATCTATTCCTGCTATTTCGTCCTTGCTTATTCAGTTTCGTAGCTTTTCTGGTTACAAACTGAATTTTAATAAGAGTGAATTATTTCCATTAAATATGCAAGTTCCAATTTATAAACACTTACCATTTAAACTTGTTACAGATCATTTTACTTATTTGGGTATTAAAATTACCAAGAAACATAAGGATTTATTTAAAGTTAATTTTACCTTTAATTGACCAAATCAAGCAACTTGTTACCAGGTGGTCCCCATTATCTTTGTCATTGGTTGGTCGAATTAATGCTATTAAGATGATAGTATTACCCAAATTTTTATATTTGTTCCAAGCATTGCCAATTTTTATTCCTAAATCTTTTTTTGATATTATTGACTCCAAAATATCCTCGTATGCGTGGCAGAATAAAAATCCTAGATTAAGTAAAAAATATTTACAGAAACCTAAGAAGGAGGGTGGTTTAGCTTTGCCAAACCTGAGATTTTACTATTGGACAGTTAATATTCGATATTTAATATTTTGGACACAAGAATCGATTATAGTATCTTGCCCACAATGGGTAAATTTGGAATGTAAATCTGTACAAGACTTCTCATTGTTTTCGATTTTAGGATCTTCGCTTCCTTTTGCTTTATCTAAATTGAATAAACAAATAACCAATCCTATAGTTAAACATACATTACGAATATGGTTTCAATTTTGTAAATTCTTTGGCTTGAATAAGTTTATCTTATCAAGCCCTATTATATCTAACTTTTTTTTCGGCCCTTTTTTATGGATCAAACCTTTGTGTTATGGAAAACAAAAGGTATAACATGTTTTCGTGATCTATTTTTAGACAATAGTTTATGTCCTTTGAACAGCTATCTAATAAATATAATTTGCCTAAAACTTATTTTTTTAGATACTTGCAAGCTAGAAATTTCTTGAATAACATGTTACAGTTTTTTCTGAAATTATGTCCAATGGACATTACGGAAATTTTTTTAGCTCTGAATCCTTGCCAGCAGGGTTTAGTAGCCATCATTTATAATATGATCATGAAAATACAGCCAGAAGTATCAGGAAAAATTAAGAAGGAATGGGAAAAAGAACTTCATTGTCTTATTTTACAATTAGTCAATTCTTCTTCTATTTGTGCTAAACATGCCTTAATACAATTTAAGGTTGTACATAGGGCTCATATGTCTAAGGATAAACTTGCTCGATTTTATTCTTATGTTAATCCAACCTGTGACAGATGTCATTCTGGAGTTGCTTCATTGACCCACATGTTTTGGTCTTGTCCCTGCTTGCAAAATTATTGGAAATATATTTTCGGTATTATTTCAAAAGTTCTGAATATTAAATTGCAACGGCATCCTATTACTGCAATTTTTGGTTTACCAATGGTGGATAATAGTTGTTTATCCCCCTCAGCTCAGCGGATGATTGCATTTGTTACGTTAATGGCTAGAAGATCTATCCTATTGAATTGGAAAGAAATTAATCCTCCAACCATATTTCAGTGGTTTTCTCAAACTATTTTTTGTTTGTGTTTAGAAAAAATTAGAAGTGTTGTTTTTGACCCTTCAATTAAATTTGAAGAAACTTGGAGACTATTTATTCAACATTTTCATATGAGCTAAACTGACTTTTCCTAAACCTTACTTTTATTATCCTTAATCATTTGGATGGAGGTGCGGAGTTATTGATGCTGCTGTGTATATTTGACATAATGCAATGGCCCGTGTTGGTTAGGTTTCTTTTTGGAGGGTTTTTTTTTCTTATTTACTCCTTTTTTCGTAATTACTATGAGTTTGGGAGGTTATTATATATGGATTATCATCTATTTGTATTCATACTTTAAACTATTAATTATGTATTCTCAAACTCTCTGTATCTATGTTTCTCTTATGTTTGTTTAAAATTAATAAAAAAATATAAAAAGAAAGAAAGTTTTTACCTCCAGAGTAGGAGAGTCCAGAACCAGGGAGCAGAGGTTAAAGGTGACAGAGGAAAGATTTAAAAGGGACTTGAGAGGCAACATTTTCACCCAGAGGTTGGTGCGAGGAATGAGCTCCCAGAAGCAGGTAAAATAGTAGAATTAGGAAGGACTTTTATAGGTACATAGAAGGACGTGTCTTGGAGTTCTGAACAAGGGTCTCAGCCTGAAATGTCAACTGTTCATTCATTTCCGTAGATGCTGCCTGACCTGCTGAGTTCCTCCAGCATTTTGAGTCTGTTGCTCTGGGGGGATTTGGGCTGAACACAGGAAATTTGGACTAGCTGGATGGGCACCGCGTCGGCATGGACTGACCTGTACTTCCTTAGAAGGTTGGCGTCATTCAATGTCTGTAGTGAGTTGCTGAAGATGTTCTATAGGTCAGTTGTGGAGAGCGCCCTCTTCTTTGTGGTGGCGTGTTGGGGAGGAAGCATTAAGAAGAGGGACGCCTCACGTCTTAATAAGCTGGTAAGGAAGGCGGGCTCTGTCGTGGGCAAAGTACTGGAGAGTTTAACATCGGTAGCTGAGCGAAGAGCGCTGAGTAGGCTACGGTCAATTATGGATAACTCTGAACATCCTCTACATAGCACCATCCAGAGACAGAGAAGCAGTTTCAGCGACAGGTTACTATCGATGCAATGCTCCTCAGACAGGATGAAGAGGTCAATACTCCCCAATGCCATTAGGCTTTACAATTCAACCGCCAGGAGTAAGATATGTTAAAGTGCCAGGGTTGATTGTATTTAATGTATCTAAGTAAACTACTTAAGAACTTTTTAAAAGCTATTATTAATGCTTTTTGAGAGAGTGATTTAGATGCATATCATATTTTTACTGAGTAATTTATGTAATTAGTTTTGCTAAAACAAGTGTATGGGACATTGGAAAAAATGTTGAATTTCCCCATGGGGATGAATAAAGTATCTATCTATCTATTGGTGTGACTCTGGAAAGGATTATAAAACCACTGAGGGTGTATTGCTTGGACCTTCCAGCAGATGGAGACAGATGGCAGCAGATGCTTCTCCCCAGAGCCAAGAAGTTAAAGGCAAATTCAATATTCCAGAGCAGGTACTTCCATTGGTATGGCAGCTGAGAACCAGAGGACAGACTTACAGACATTGGTGGTCGAAGTTGTGGGAGAATTTAGATTTTAAATTTAAAATTTAAATTTTAAACTCATTGGTCTATAATCTCCTGTGCTATCTCTACTCCCTTTCTTGAATAAGGGAACAACATCAGCAACCCTCCAATCCTCCGGAATAGATGATGTAAAGATCATTGCCAGAGGCTCAGCAATCTCCTCCCTCTGTAGCCTGGGGTATATCTCGTCCGGTCCCAGTGACTTATCCAATTTGATGCTTTCCAAAAGCTCCAGCACATCCTCTTTCTTAATCCTCTTTCTAACTAAATTTAAATTCAGCCATTTACACCTTTCACCTACTATCGCCCTACTTTTTACTTTATCCCACCCTCCCCCTCGCCTGGTGTAACCAATCACGTGCAGCTTTTTCTCCTTCCCCTCCTCCCACCTCCTTATTCTGGCTTCTGCCCCCTTCCTTTCCTGTCCCAATGAAGGGTCTGTTTATTCCCATCTCCTGACGCGGCCTGGCTTGCTGAGATCCCCCAGCATTTTGTGTGTGTTGCTCAAGGTTTCCAGCACCTGCAGAATCTCTTATGTTTGCAAAAGCTGACTTGTCTCTACGTCACTAATGAGAGAAAATCTGCAGATGCAGGAAATCTGAGCGGCACACACACAGAATGCTGGAGGAGCTCAGCAGGCCAGGCAGCATGTCTTTATCCACCTGAGAATTCGGAGCTGAGGACGATGATGGCAATTAATAGCAACCCCATTGCTTGCATCTTTGGAAAAATCTCCATAGAGCAAGGGGTTTAGATGAGGTGGAGTTTGTTAGGTGTGTTCAGCAAGGTTTCCTGACACAATATGTAGATAAGCCTACAAGAGGAGAGGCTGTACTTGATCTGGTATTGGGAAATGAACCTGGTCAGGTGTCAGACCTCTCAGTGGGAGAGCATTTTGGAGATAGTGATCACAATTCTATCTCCTTTACCACAGCATTGGAGAGAGATAAGAACAGACAAGTTAGGAAAGTGTTTAATTGGAGGAAGGGAAATATGAGGCTATCAGGCAGTAACTTGAAAGCATAAATTGGGAACAGATATTCTCAGGGAAATGTATGGCAGAAATGTGGCAAATGTTCAGGGGATACTTGCATGGTGTTTGCATAGGTACGGTCCAATGAGACAGGGAAAGGATGGTAGGGTACAGGAACCATGGTGTACAAAGGCTGTAATAAATCTAGTCAAGAAGAAAAGAAAAGCTTACAAAAGATCCAAAAAACTAGGTAATGATACAGATCTAGAAAATCATAAAACTAGCAGGAAGGAGCTTAAGAATGAAATTAGGAGATCCAGAAGAGGCCGTGAGAAGCCCTGGGTGGACAGGATTAAGGAAAACCCCATGGTATTCTACAAGTATGTGAAGAGCAAGAGGATAAGATGTGAGAGAATAGGACCAATCAAATATGACAGTGGAAAAGTATGCTTGGAACCGGAAGTGATAGCGGAGGTACTTAATGAATACTTTGCTTCCGGATTCACTACGAAATAGTTTCTTGGCGATTGTAGGGATGACTTACAGCAGACTGAAAAGCTTGAGCATATAGACATTAAGAAAGAGGATGTGCTGGAGCTTTTGGAAAGCATCAAATTGGATAAGTCACTGGGACCGGATGAGATATACCCCAGGCTACTGTGGGAGGTGAGGGAGGAGATTGCTGAACCTCTGGCAATGATCTTTACATCATCTATTCCGGAGGATTGGAGGGTTGCTGATGTTGTTCCCTTATTCAAGAAAGGGAGTAGAGATAGCACAGGAGATTATAGACCAATGAGTCTTACTTCAGTGATTAGTAAGTTGATGAAGAAAATCCTTAGAGGCAGAAATTATGAACATTTGGAGAGGCATAATATGATTCAGAATAGTCAGCATGGCCTTGCCAAAGGCAGGTCGCGCCTTATGAGCCTGAATGAAGTTTCTGAGGATGTGACTGAAAACATTGATGAAGGTAGAGCAGTAGGTGTAATGCATATGGATTTCAGCAAGGCATTTGATAAGGTACCCCATGAAAGGCTTATTGAAAAAGTAAGGAGGCATGGGATCCAAGGGGACCTTGCTTTGTGGATTCAGACCCGACTTGGAGTACTGTGCTCATTTCTGGTCGCCTCACTACAGGAAGGATGTGGAAACCATAGAAAGGGTGCAGAGGAGATTTACAAGGATGTTGCCTGGATTGGGAAGCATGCCTTATGAGAATAGATTGAGTGAACTCGGCCTTTTCTCCTTGGAGTGACGGAGGACAAGAGGTGACCTGATAGAGGTGTATAAGATGATGAGAGGCATTGATCGTGTGGATAGTCAGAGGCTTTTCCCCAGGGCTGAAATGGCTGTGACAAGAGGACACCAGTTTAAGGGTGCTTGGGAATAGGTACAGAGGAGAAGTCAGGGGTAAGTTTTTTAATGCAGAGAGTGTTGAATGCGTGGTATGGGCTGCCGGTAATGGTGGTGGAGTTGGATACAACAGGGTCTTTTAAGAGAATTAATGAAAAACTAATGAACAAAGACTTACGAACAATCAAAGAACAACCTATGTGCAAAACAATGTGCAATGTGCAAGACTAACAAACAACCAATATGCAAATTAAGGCAAGCTGTGCAAATACAAAATAATAACAATAATAATAATAAGTAAACAAGTAGATAGGTAAGTAATACCGAGAAAATGAGTAGGAAAAAGTCCTTTAAAAGTGAGTCGATAGGTTGTGAAATCAGTTCAATGTTGAGGTGAGTGAAATTATCCACGCTGGAGATGGCTTCACTCAACTTCACTTGCCCCGCCACTGAAAAGTTCCCACAACCAATGGATTCATTTTCAAAGACTCTTCATCTCATGTTCTCAATATATTTTGCTTACTTATTTACGATTATTATTTCTTATTTTTTCTATTTGCACAGTTTGTTGTTTTCTGCATTCTGGTTGAACGCCCTAGTTGGGTGGCCTTTCACTGATTCTGACATGGTTATTTTTTGAGTCATGTATCTGTTCTTCAATCACAAACAAGAGAAAATCTGCAGATGGTGGAAATCCAAGCAACACACACAAAATCCTGGAAGAACTCAGCAGGCCGGGCAGCATCTGTGGGGTCTTGGCCCAAAACAATGACTGTTTACTCTTTTCCATAGATGCTTCCTGGCCCGCTGAGTTCCTCCAGCATTCTGTGTGCGTTATCTGTTCTCTATCCGCTTTGTATTCTGTGCTGTGTGTTTACTATGGTAACTAGTCAGATGAGTGGGGACGTGGGAAAAGCAAAGGGAATAAGTTACGTATTCTTGCTTATTTCATGGCAGCTTCTAGTCCTTGGAACTGGCAGAGGTCATATCTTTGCTGACCAGTTAATATCACTTTAAGATTGTATGTTTGCTAATTGCTAATCAAGGATTGAATTAAGGAATTTGACTCTTTGGAGCAATCATTTCATTGGAGCTGAGGATGAGTCACGCAGGTATAACAACACCGTGGCCATCAATATTCAAAGTTCAAAATACATTTATTATCAAAGTATGTATCCATTATACAACCTTGAGATTCGTTTCCCAACAGACAGCCACGAAACAAAGAATCCCAGAAGCAAACCCCATATATGTATATAAAAAAGAGTGTCTGATACCGAATGGGCAGAGGATAAAAAACACATCAAGCCCATTGAATATAAAATAAAATAATCCATAAAAAAGAAGACGGTCGAACACCCAATGTTGCGATGAACTAAAACACATCATGCGAACAAATAGTGTTTCTGAACTGAAGTCCACAAAGGGAGTTTCATAGCTCAGCGCAGAGCCAAGTAAACATCTTGGAGCAACGATCTGAACTGGCCCCACCTCCCTTCAGACCCCAACACCCCGAACTTTTCAACCCGGCCTGCTCTCTATCTGCTAGCGGCAATTGCTCTCTTCTGTTCTGGATTTGCTTTTGCCGCTACAGCTATCATTCTATCGATTTACTGAACATGCCTGCAAGAAAATGTATCTTGAGGTTTTATGTAGTGACATATACGTACTTTGATAAAAAACTTACTTTGAATTCTGGTCCAGGAACCTAATAGTTGTCAGGTGACAGGAAATAAAAAGTATTGGAAATTCTATTAGCAACAGAACAGTCTATTTGACTGTTTATTAGATGGATTTGGAAGGAGGCTGGAACATTTTATTAGTGTTACCTAAACATTGTGGCAATAAGAACCACTGCAGACAGCAGGGCAGGGAAGTGACTCCAATATCTACGTGTTATAATCGTTCACCATCTTTATTCCAAGCTGGGGTTATTAGCTCAAGTGTCAGTTGTTCTGATTTAAGATGGCACTGGTGAACCTCAGCAACCTCCAGCTGGTGGCCGATGAAACAAGGAAAACAACTAAATACTTCATTAATCAGACTTCTTTTCTGGCAAACAGTCATTGTGCAACTAATAGTCTTTAACTTCCCTTTGTACTTGGAGGCAATTCGACGCGGTGGAACCGAAACGAGTCGATGCGGTGGGCCTGTCACCAAGAGGGGAGAAGATCTGAGGTTTGATCAACTTAAGTGCCATGCTGAATCAGAAAGGGTGGGTACAGAATTGAGGTGGCAGGGCCCAGGCCCCAGAGTATATTGAGACAATTGAACCCAATGCTTGATTATTGATTGAGGCACCGGGCCAGATTGGAAAGCTTAGAGTTTCATAGCGAGGGACGGGCCAGTTCAGTTAGCTGCTCCCCATCATTTACTATATTCACACATTACAAGTTCACTGTCATTCAACCGTACAAACGTACACACTTAAACAAAACATTATTCTGGGACCAAGATACAAAACACGGTACATACAGTCACACACAGCACGTAGGGTTACGATCCAACACACACAGTCACAAAACAAGTCCCTGAGTGGCATGGTCTGTGGATGGTTAGGATGACATCATGTGTGAGGCACACGTTCATCTGAGACAGTATGATGTTACTGGCTCTATTGTAATATAACAAGCAGTCGTATAGATATGTGAGACAGCAGCCAATAGAAGATGGAAAGTGACCAGTGCAGGATGAGCGTGTGTCTGTGAGCTGGGGAGTGGAGAGGTGGAGGTGGCCGGGCATGTGTGCTGGGTGTCATCAGGGTGTTAAGAAGTCTTAACCGCCTGGGAGAAAAAGCTGTTACCCAGCCTGACAGTTTGGTTCTTACGCTGTGTGACCTTCTGCCTGACGGCAGGAGGTCAAAGAGATTGTGGGAAGGATGGGAGGGGCCTTTGACAATACTGGAAATACTGCGTATCCAGTGTTTCTGATAGATGTCTGGAATGGGGGGAGAGAGATGGAGAGACCCTGATGGTGTTCTATGGTTCGATTTACTCTTTTCCTTATACTTTCTCAGGATGTCACTGGAAATACTTTTGCATTTGAACTTTCAAGATTTGACCAATCTGGATGAGGATTCATGGGCTCAGACTCCCTGGAGGTCACTTCACCCTGTGTGGAGCCCCCCGAGCACTGAATCAGATATTACCCACTGCCCCCCACTGAATCAGCCTCCTCACTGAACTTCAAAACTTCGCTCTCCACAACAGTGTCTTTGAGAAATATTTTTAAGAGTGGTTAAATAATAATAATAAAAAAGGTATTTCAATATTTCCTTTGAATGTAAGCCAGTTCTTTTTTCTCCTTCTGCACTAGTCTGGACAAAATATAAAGGAATTCCTTAATATTAATATCTTAGACTCACAGGGAACATTGAGCCACATCTACATGGAGCACTGATGCAGGAAAGCGGCATCCATCCTTAGGAACGCCACCCCACCAGCCAGGACATGCTCTCTTCTCACTGCTGTCATTAGGAAAGAGGTACAGGAGCCTCAGGACTCACATCACCAGGTTCAGGTACAGTTATTACCCCTCAATCATCAGGCTCTTGAACCAAAGGGGATAACTTCACTCAACTTCCCTTGCCCCATGTGGTCTTTTATTGATTCTTTTATGGTTCTTGGATTAACTGAGTATTCCCACAAGAAATCTCAGGATTGTACATAGTGACAGATATGTACTTTGATAATATATTTACTTTGAACGTATATCCTTGGGGGATTTAATTACTGAGAAGTAAACAATATGGCTTGTATCTACAACTATGCACGTGGCAGGTTTATTGTTACCATATACGCTGAGTGGCCACTTCACTAATTACCTCGTGGACCTAATAGAGTGGCTACTGAGTGTAAGTTTGTGGTCTTCTTCTGCTGTAGCCCATCCATTTCAAGGTTCAACATTCTGTCTGTACAGAGATGTTCTTCTGCACACCACCGTTGTAACATGTGGTTATTTGAGTTACTGTCACCTTCCTGTCAGCTCGAACCAGTCATTGGTTGTTCAGGCCAAACATCAGACTGGGGAAGAAATGTGATCTAAGTGACTTTGATCGTGGAATTATTTTTGGTGCCAGACAGGATGAAACTGTTGAACTCCTGGGAATTTTCACGCACAACAGTCTACAGAGTTTACAGAGAATGGTGTGAAAACAGAGAAGCACCCAGTGAGTGGCAGTTCTGTGGGCGAAAGTGCTTGGTTAATAAGAGAAATCTGAGGAAAATGGCCAAACAGGTTCAAGCTGACAGGAATGTCAGATACCCACACGTTTCAATAGTGGCGTGCAAAGAGTATCTCTGAACACACAACACATTGAACCTTGAAGTGAATGGGCAGAAGACCATGAACATACACTCAGTGGCCACTTTATCAGGAACAGGAGTTACCTAATGAAGTGCCCACTAGGAAAAGAACATAGAACTGAGAACACAGAACATAGAACACAGAACTGAGAACAGTATAGCACAGTTCAGACCCTTTGACCCATGATGTTGTGCTAATCTTTCAACCTACTGTAAGATCAATCTAACACTTCCCTCCCACATAGCTCTCCAATTTTCTATCATCCTGTGTCTCTCCAAGAGCTTCCTAAATGCCCCTAGTGTACCTGCCTCGAACACTACCACTCTCTGTGTAAGCTGGCAGTGTTTGGGTAGGCTTGGAGTCACTCATAGGTCAGAGTGATTAAAGGCAGGCACATTCTGCTGAAGAATGTTACTGAACTAGATGGGTTGAAATGGAAGTCCAGGAGCACTGTTACTAATGACAACTTCTTGATTAAATTTAAATTCCTAGATAGCATGTGGGAGGTTTATACACGCACATTACTAATTCAATAGCCTTGCACTCTGAGTCTTCACCTTGGGTGCTACAGTAGCATATTGGTTAGTGTAACGCCATTACAGCTCAGGGCATCAAAGCTTGGAGTTCAGTTCTGGTGTCCTCTCTGAGCAAGATTGTACGTTCCATCCTGTGAGCACATGGGCTTCCCCTGGGTGCACTGTTTTCCTCCCGACTCCAAAGATGTACCAGTTAGTAGGTTAATTGGTCCCGTGACTAGGCTACAGTTAAATCTGGGGTTGCTGGGTGGCGTGGCTCGAAGGGGCGGAGGAGCCTGTCCACTGTATTTCTAAATAAGTACTTGAATCAATAAACAACCTGATAACATAATCACGCACAAAAAATCTTAGAGGAACTCAGCGGGCCAGGCAGCATCGATGAGGAGGAATAAACTGTTGATGTTTCAGGAACGAGACACTTGAACTGGATTATTGTAGTATCCTGCATCGTGAAAGGTCTTAAATAAATATTGTAAATTGGTCTACTGTGACAGGTATCAAGGTGCAGTGAGAAACCTGTCTTCAGTTCTACTCATACAGATCAAATCATTATACAGTGTGCTGAGGTAGGACGAGGTAAAACAGTTATCAGAAACACAAGAGATTCCGCAGATGCTGGAAGCCTGGAAGCGCATGCACAAAATGTTGGAGAAACTCAGCAGGTCAGGCAGCATCTTCGGAAGGGAATAAACATTAGTTCATGGTTCATTCAGAAATCTAATGGTGGGGGGAGAATCGTGAGTGTGGGTATCTCCTATAATTTCACCCTGATGGTAGTAATAAGAAGAGGGATGGTGAGGGCACTTATAGGGCTGCCTCTTGAAGACATTCTTGGTGGAGGGGAGGGTTGTTCCCCTGATAGAAATGGCTGAGGCTACAGCCTCTTTCAATCCTGCGAATATGAAGCATACATATCAGGTGGTGATGCTCTCCACTGTACATTTGTATAAATTTGTAAGAGTTTTTGGTGACTTATTCATAATATTATTATTATGGGCCGGATATCAGAACGTTCTTTTACAAATAAAACCATGAAAGTTTTCATAACTTGATGAGAGACCCAACAGGGGCCTTGATTAAAATCTCAAATAAAAGGTGTTAATAGTGCTCTGGTTAGTCCGCATCTGCATTGACTTTGTGGTCAGCCCTCCATTCTCTGCACATTGATCTGCTTATCTAAGAGCCTTTTAAATGCTTCTATCATAATTGCCCCCCACCACCACTCGTGGCAGTGCATTCCAGGCAACAACAACTCTCTGTGTAGAAAAAAATTGTCCCACGCATCTCCTTTGAAATTACCTCCTCTTACATTAAATGCATATCCTCTGGTATTAAACATATGGACCCTGGGCGAAGGATAGCATCTATACCACAGTCTATGGATTCACTTTCAAGGACTCTACAACTCATGTTCTCAGTATTATTTATTTATCTCTCTCTCTATTTATTCATCTTTTTATCTATTTATTTGTTTGTTTATTACTTTTTTGTACTTGCACAGTTTGTCTTTTATCGTTGGTTGTTTGTCAGTCCTCGTGGGTGGTTTTTCATTGATTCTGCTGTATTTTCTTGTTCTGCTGTCAATGGCTGCAAGCAAATGAATCTCAAGGTAGTACATGATGACTTATAAATATGTACTTTGATAATAAGTGTGCCCAGCCATTCCGTGTATCCAGGCAGCATCCTGGTGAACCCCTGTCCAAAGCCTCCACATTCTTCCTCTGTTGAGGCAACCAGAGGTGCATGTAATATTCTAAATGCAACCTTACCAAATTTTATAATTCTTCACTCTGATAGTCAATTCCACAACTAATAAAGGAAAGCGTGCCAACACCTTCTTTGCCACACAAAATTCTGTTTAGGCCACACTTGGAGTATCATGTTCAGTTCTGGTCGCCTCATTATAGGAAGGGTGTGGAAGCTTTAGGGAGGGTGCAGGGGAGATTTACCAGGATGCTGCTGGATTAGAGAGCATTCTTAATGAGGATAGCTTGAGTGAACAGGGCCTTTTCTCTCTGGAGCAAAGGAGGATGAGTGGTGACTTGATAGAGATGTACAGGATGATAAGAGGACAAGAAAGACATCAATTAAAAATAAATTATACCCAATTTTACAATAAATACAATTAAAACATTAAAAAATCCATTTTAATGAAAGAGAATAAAGTGAATGAGAACCCGGTTTATTATCACAGGCAGATTGTGAAATGTATTGTTCTACAACAGCAGTACTGGGAAATACATAAAAATACAATAAAATACAGAAAAAAATCTAAGTCGGTGAGTAATATCAGTAATGGTGGGGTCAGATATGTCTCTACCAAAGGAGGTGTAAGGTGCTCCTTCCCTCTGCTAGTCTGCAGGTCACCCTTGGGTATGGTGTAGCACCTGCTTGGCCCCCTGATCAGGGTCACGTGAAGCCATGGCAGCAGGTGGTGGACGGTCGTATGAGCAGCCGGTGCAGATCACAAGCCTTGGTTATTCGACCACTGATGCCAGGCAGGCAATCTCTGAAGGGCGTTGATAATGGTGGCTGGAGGGGGGAGTCACCCATCTTGTAAAGGCACTGTCCAGAAGAAGGCAATGGCAAACCACTTCCGTAGAAAAGTTTGCCATTTGCCTAGAACAACCATGGTGATGGATAAAGCAGGATCACCCATGTTGTACAATACGGCACATAATGATGATGATGAGTGCCAGAAGAGAGCAAGGTAGTAAGGTACTGTTCATTGTCTGTTCAGAAATCCGATGGCAGAGGGGAAGAAGCTGTACCTGGATGTTGTCCAAGGAAAGGGCAAAGAGCCGATACAGCTTGGCACCGGTGTCATCACAGGAGTTGCCAGAACAAGGTTGAAGGCAACGTCGGACTGCCTTAGGGACTCCAGCTCCGGATTTGTCCTCAGAGTTTACTCCCAAAGCCTTTCCCATGAGTGGGTATGGCCGCAAGGCAGCGGAGGTTTGAAATCAGGGTTTTCCCTCTCTTAGATGGACTGCCTTCCCAGGCTGACGAGCTCCATCTACCCGAAGCACTGGTTTTAAGGCACCAGGACCCACCTTCGCCCCTTCTCCTGTCAGTAGAAACAGTTCCGCCGGGCTTAGAGGCTAAGCCACACGAGAAGGCCAGGAGTTGGACTTGATTGTCAAAGTGTTTATAAACTGCAGTGATTTGGGTTGGTCCAAGACAGGTGTGTAAAAAGGGTCTGAAGGATCACTGGGGACTCAAGTCACCCCAACCACAAACTGTTCCAGCTGTTACCATCAGAGAAACAGTACCACAGCATAAAAGCCAGGACCAACAGGCTCCGGGACAGCTTCTTCCACCAGGCCATCAGACTGCTTAATTCATGCTGACGCAACTGTATTTCTATGTTATGCTGATTATCCTGTTGTACACAATATTTGTCATAAATTACTAAAAATTGCACACTGCACATTTAGATGGAGATGTAATGTAAAGATTTTTACTCCTCATGTATATGAAGGATGTAAGTAGTAAAGTCAATTCAATTCAATTCAGAGAAGGGATCAAAATGCTGGAGGAACTCAGCAAGTCAGACAGCATCTGTGGAGAGGAATAATCAGTCATAGTTTTGAGCCGAGACCCTTCATCAGGACTGGAAAGGAAGCGGAAAGATGCCAGAAAAAGAAGGTGGAAAGGAAGGAATTCAAGCTGGCAGATGATAGGTGAAACTGGCTGAGGGTGTACAGAGGTGTGTGGGGGAAAGGGGATGAACTGAGAAGCTGAATGGTGATCGGTGGGAAAGGTAAAGGGCTGAAGATAAAGGAATCTAATAGAAGGGGAGAGCGGGCATGGGAGAAAGGAAAAGAGGAGGGGCACCAATAGAGGTGATGGGCAGGTGAGGAGAAGGGACAAGAGGGGAACCAGAGTGGGGAATGGAAAAAGAGAGAAGGAGAGGGGGAGGGAAATTGCAGAAAATTAGAGAAATCACAGCAGTCGTGAGTTGGAAAGCTCTGAGAGAGGAGGCGATGCACAGGTCCGGGAGCGAAGTTTAAAAGGCGAAAGCTTCGCGGGAACTCGGCTATAACCGGAGCACCGTTTGTGAGCTGGAGAACAGGGAAGGTTCAGGCATTAAAGGGAGACACTGCCTAGCGGAGCGGTCATCGATGGAGTGGTCTGAGTTAGGGTGGTGGGGCTTTGTCTCATTTAGGCTTTGGCGAGGTAAGTGGGCAAGTGGACTTCATTTTTTTCCTTGCGTTTTTTTTGGAGGGATAGAGCACGTGTCTGTAGGGTTAGTACTTTGCTCTGAATGTCAGATGTGGGAATCCTGGGAATCTTCCAGTCTCCCAGATGGCCACATCTGCACCAGGTGCACCGAGATGCAGCTCCTGAGAGACCGTGTTAGGGATCTGGAACTGCGGCTTGATGACCCGCAGCTTATTAGGGAGAGTGAGCAGGAGGTAGATAGGAGCTACTGGGAGTTAGTCACCCTGAGGCTGCAAGAGTTAGATAAGAGGGTGACTGTCAGGAAAGGGATGGGAAGAGCTCAGATAGTAGAGAGCACCCCCGTGGCCATCCCCCTCGGTAATCGTTATCTCGTTTTGGATGTGGTTGAGGGGGATGACCTGACAGAGGATGACCACAGTGATTGAGTCTCTGGCACTAAGCCTGGTTCCATGGTGCAGAGGGGAAAGAGGAAGATGAGGAATGCGGTAGTCATAGGGGATCCCATAGTGAGGGGAACAGACAGGAGGTTCTGTCAGCCTGATAGAGATACCCGCATGGTGTGTTACCTCCCAGCTGCCAGAGTATGGGATGTCTTGGATTGGGTGCAGAGTATTCTGAAGGGTGAGGGTGAACAAATTGTACACGTTGGTACTAGTGACATAGGTAGAAAAAGGGAGGAGGTCCTGAAGAGAGAATTCAGGGAGTTGGGTAGGAAGCTGAAAAGCAGGACCTCCAGGGTAGTAATCTCAGGATTGCTTCTTGTGCCACGTGCTAACAAGCACAAGAATAGCATAATCAGGCATATTAATGCATGGCTGAGAGACTGGTGTAGGGAGCAAGGGTTCAGGTTTCTGGATCACTGGGGCCTCTTCTGGGGGAGTTACGACCTGTACAAAAAGGACAAGTTACACCTGAACCCAAAGGGGTCCAATATCCTAGCTGGCAGGTTTAATAGAGCTGTTAGGGAGGGTTTAAACTGATTTGGCAGGGGGATGGGAACTGGAGTGATAGGGCTGAGGAAGGGGAAAACAGAAATAAATCAAAGATAGCGTGCACCAGAGATGATAGAGAGGACAGGCAGGAGCTGAGGCATAATCATAGCCAGTGGAATGAGTTACAGTGTAATAGAGGTGTGGTGCAGTTAAAACAGAAAGCAACAAGTACTGGACTGAAAGTGTTATATTTGAATGCACGTAGCATAAGAAATAAAATGGATGATCTTGAAATTCAGCTACAGATTGGCAAGTATGTCATCGTGGCCATCTCTGAAACTCGGCTAAAGAGTGGCTGCCATTGGGAGCTGAACATCCAAGGATATACGATGAATCGAAAAGATGTTTAGTAGGCAGAGGGGGTGGTGTGGCAGGGCCGAATTAAGCTAGTGCGGGGCCTGTAGCATATGATATAAAGGGGACCTAAATTTTAAAAATGCACGTAAGTATTAAAAAGTAAATTATTTACTTGCATAGTAAAGTAATTCAATTTTTTTTCATTTGCTAGACAGCCAGATAATACGACAAATGTCTGACACTTCAGTAATAGTATTACTTACATGTAGGTATCAATTTCAAATGTCAAAAGTAACAAAACTACAATTTAAAGGTTACATTTTCTAGATTTAGCATGAGGAAATTTGTTGATGATGCTGGAACTGTCTATTTCACACAGAAGTTTATGTTCAATGCTCATCAGTGGGAGATTGTTCAATCTGTTTTGACCCATGGTGCTCCTTAGTTCATTTTAATCCTGTTCAGTTTTGACGCTGAGCATTCTGCACTGCTCTTGGTAACCATGAGTGACAAATAGATGCACAAGGCATTTTCTACATTTGGAAAACTTGACTCCATAGAATTGTCAGTTATCAAATGGTACAACTGTAGCTCTACAAGGTTTTGTTTGGCGTCAATATGAGAAGCAAGATCAGTTTTCAACAGTTCAGTAAACTGCACAAATTCTTCATCAGGACTTTCTTCCAGATCTTCCGGATACGATTTAACAAGATTTGATGACCTGGGTCACATACGTTCCAGATGCTGGGAGAGTCCAGTACCAGAGGGCATGGTTTAAGAATAAGGGGTAGGTCATTTAGGACAGAGTTAAGGAAAAACTTCTTCTCCCAGAGAGTTGTGGGGGTCTGGAATGCACTGCCTCGGAAGGCAGTGGAGGCCAATTCTCTGGATGCTTTCAAGAAGGAGCTAGATAGGTATCTTATGGATAGGGGAATCAAGGGATATGGGGACAAGGCAGGAACCGGGTATTGATAGTAGATGATCAGCCATGATCTCAGAATGGTGGTGCAGGCTCGAAGGGCCGAATGGTCTACTTCTGCACCTATTGTCTATAAGAATCATGAACTGGGTCACATAAAACTGTTGAGTCACCCATCCCTTGTCACAGGGGCGGCGCACCCTGCAGCGGCTTGGGAGCATGGGAGGTAGCCCAAAGGTCACCACGGCACAGCAAGGAGCCAACACACCTGCACACACATACCATGCAGCACTGAAAACAACAGCACTGCCAGAACGTTGTGAGAACACGGTGAGATGCCGATTTCACCAGACTGCAGCTTGCAAGCATTTAGTGCGGGGCCCTCGAAAATGCGGGGCCTGTAGCATATGCTACTTCTGCTACTAGGCTAATCTGGCACTGCCTGTGTATAAGAAATAACATTAAATCATAAGAAAGGGATGACACAGGATCGGAAGTTGTAGAGTCTCTATGGGCTGAGTTAAGAAATGGCAAGGGTAGGAGGACACTAGTGGCAGTTGTATACAGGGCTCCAAACAGCAGCCGGGATGTGGATTACAAATCACAGCAGGAGATAGAAAATGTGTGTCAGAAGGGCAATGTCATGATAATCATTGGGACTTTTAACATGAAAGTGGATTGGGAAAACCAGGCCAGTACTGGACCTCAAGAGAGAGAATTTGTAGAATGTCTAAGGGATGGCTTTTTCGAACAGCTTGTTGTTGAGCCCACTAGGGGATCAGCTGTGTTGGATTGGGTGTTGTGCAATGATCCAGAGGTAATAAGAGAGCTTAAGGTTAAGGAACCCTTGGGAAACAGTGATCACAATATGATCAAGTTCACTTTGAAATTTGAGAAGGAGAAACTAAATTCCAATGTGTCAGTATTTCAGTGGAATAAAGAAAATTACGATAGCATGAGAGGGGAACTGGACAAGGTTGACTGGAAAGAGACACTAGCAGGAAGGACAGCAGAGCAGTAATGGCTGGAGTTTCTGCGGAAAATGAGCAAAGTGCAAGACAGATATATTCCAAGTAAGAAGAAATTTTCGAATGGAAGAAGGACACTACCATGGCTGACAAGTGAAGTCAGAGCCAAAGTAAAAGCAAAAGGAAGCCAGAGCTAGTGGGAAGATAGAGGATTGGGAAGCTTTTAAAAACTTTCAGAAGGAAACAAAGAAGGTCTTTAAGAAGGAAAAGATGAATTATGAAGGAAGCTAGCGACTAATATCAAAGAAGATACTAAAAGCTTTTTTAAGTATATAAAGCGTAAAAGAGAGTTGAGGGTAGATTTAGGACCAAAAGAAAATGACGCTGGAGATATTGTAATGAGAGACACAGAGATGGCAGAGGAACTGAATGTGTACTTTACATTAGTCTTCGCAGTGTAAGACATCTGTCGTATACCGGACATACAAGACTGTGAGGGAAGTGCAGTATGTACAGTGAAAATTACGACTGAGAAGGTGCTCAGGAACTTAATAGTCTAAGGTGGATAAAACTCCTGGACCTGATGGAGGAAGTAGCTGGAGAGGCGAATGCAATGTTGGTGTTCATTTCTAGAGGTATAGAATATAAGAGCAGGATTGAAAGACGTCCATTTAGAACAGAGATGTGGAGAAATTAATTAATTCAAAGGGTGGTAAATATGTGGAACTTGTTGCCTCGAGTGGTTGTGGAGGCCAAGCTAATAGACAATAGGTGCAGGAGTAGGCCATTCGGCCCTTCGAGTCAGTACCACCATTCAGTGTGATCATGGCTGATTATCCACAATCAGTACCCCGTTCCTGCCTCCTCCCCATATCCCTTGACTCCGCTATCTTTAAGAGCTCTATCTAACTCCATCTTGAAAGTATCCAGAGAATTGGCCTCCACTGCCTTCTGAGGCAGAGCATTCCATAGATCCACAACTCTCTGGGTGAAAAAGTTTTTCCTGAACTCCGTTCTAAATGGCCTACCCCTTATTCTTAAACTGTGGCCTCTGGTCCTGGACACCCCCAACATCAAGAACATGTTTCCTGCCTCTAGCGTGTCCAATCCCTTAAAAGTCATTGGGTGTGTTTAAGGCAGAGATAGATAGGTTCTTGATTAGCCAGGGTATCAAAGGGTATGGGGTGAAGGCAGTGGAGTGGGGATGACTGGAAGAATTGGATCAGCCCATGAATGAATGGCAGAGCAGACTCAATGGGCTGAATGGCCTAACTCTGCTCCTGTATCTTATGGTCTTAAGTCAATGCTCACAGCCTCCATTTGGTTCAATCCAGATGGGGTTTTCACCACTGTCTGTTCTCTCTGTGCCCTCTGGGTGCTCCAGTTTCCTCCCACAGTCCAAAGATATATGGGTTAGTAGGTTAATTGGTCACTGTAAGTTGTCCTGTGATTAGGCTAGGGTTAAATAGGTAGTTTGTTGGGCTGTGCAGCTTGTTCGGCTGTAAGGGCCTGTTCTGCAAATATCTCTAAATAAGTCAATCAATCTCAAAAAACTGAGGGAAGTAGATGTTCTTGAACTTGAATAAATCCCATGTTCTTGGCCCTTGAGTAAAATGCATTTTATTAATGAAGTCTTAAAGGAACCTGGTCCCAACACACAGAACGCTCTTTCAGCTGAACCTATTGGGGAAATCCAGCCCAGAGTGAGTGATCTCTTGCAGCTCAGTCTGACTAAACAAGCTTTTTGCTTTATTTATTCTTTCATCCATGGGATCTGAGCAATGCTGGAACCAGCGGCTATTATTGTCCATGACCTAAACTAATTGCTAGGTCATTTAAAATGGAAGCCTTGTTAGGAGCAGACAAGGTGAATTTCCCTCCTCACATGACACTACTGAAACAAATGGGTTTTTAGAACAATCCTGTCAGATTACTGGTTTTATTTTACAATTGGCTGAGTTACACTCAGTGGCCACTTTATTAGGTACACCCATACTCCTCGTAAAAGCTAATATCTAATCAGGCAATCATATGGCAGCAACTCAATGCATAAAAGCATGCAGACGTGGTCAAGAGGTTCAGTTGTTCTTCAGACCAAACATCAGAATGAGGAACAAATGACTTTGACTGTGGAATGATTATTGGTGCAAAGAGAGGTGGTTTGAGTATCTCATAAACTGCTGATCTCCTGGGATTTTCACACACAATAGCCTCCAGAGTTTACAGAGAATAGTGCGAAAAGCAAATAAAAATCCAGTGAGTGGCAGTTTTATGGGTGGAAATGCCTTATTAATGAGAGAGGTAAGAGGGGAGTGGCCAGACTAGTTCAAACAGGCAGGACAGAAACAGTAACTCAAATAAATGTGTTACAACAATGATGTGCAGAAGAGCATCTCTGAACGCACAAAATGTCAAACCTTGAATGGATGGGCCACAGCAACAGAAGCCCACGAATATGCATTCAGTGTCCACCTTATTAGGTACAGGAGGTGTGTAATAAAATTTCTCACCTGGTGTACTTAATAACAAAACTCAAATGTTCCAGCTGCCATGTGCAACTTGAACCTGAGCCTATTCACAATACATTCCATATCCCCGTTTCATTCTACTGTGATCCTTTACAGGGAGCTGTACTTCAGAATCGGAATGGTAGGAGTGGGGATCTAGGGCTCTGTGCTTGAAGCATACCTGCTGACCAGCATGCTTTACTCAGTACCTTTCTCTTAAAGAGGAACGACACTCACAACCTGAGTTTGCCGACTGGGGTCCGCCGATTTTGAGGATGAATAGGATTTTTATTAATCTTTAAACAATGTTTTAATGTACCTATGGCCGGAACACGTGCAAAATGCTGGAGGAACTCAGCAGGTCAGGCAGCATCTATGAAAATGAATAAACAGTTGGCATTTCGGTCTGGGACCCTTCATCAGGACTGGAAAGGAAGGTGGAAGACATGTAAATAACATGATGGGGAGAGTGAAAGGAGACATTGTCAGCAGATGTTCCTCCAGCATCTTGTGTTGGTTCCTCTGGATTTCCAGCATCTACAGAATCTCTTGCATTTATCCATGGCTGTGACTGTGGATTTCAGCTGCAGTAGTCCTAAACGGGGGAATACTTGATGATTCCCTTCTGAGCTGGACACAAAGAGTTGCCACTTATAGACACCACCTTGATGTGTCAAGATGGCTTTAATCTTTAATATCTCTTCACTTATTTGACATGAACTTTGAATTCCATTTCTTTCCCTGCAAGTTTGGTGAAATGTGATCCCTACACTCCAATCAAGAGTCTTGTAATACAACATAATTCAAAGCAGTTGAAAATGATTTGGGCAGTTTGAAGTGAATGGCTTTGGTCACTGACCCGAACTTAGGTCTTGTTTATACAGTTGTACATGTTCATTTTCAGCTGGCAGTCTGGCAGGTACTGAGGTGGTGGTGGGGGGAGTGGAAATTGCTGGAGGAGGCTTCTTGGTGTGGTTTGGAGAGAGCGGAGTCAGGATTTCAGAAGCAGCTGGACTTTTCGACTATGTGGATGCAGATTTTGAGGGGATTAGAAGATAAAAGCAAGGATGTAATGCTGAGGTTTTATAAGGCATTGGTCAGACTGCATTTGGAGTATTGTGAGCAGTTTTGGCCACTTACCTAAGAAAATATATACTGGCATTTCAGAGGTCCAGAGGATTGATTCCGGGAATGAAAGGGTTAACGTGTGTGGGGAGCATTTGATGACTGGAGTTTAAAAGAAGGAAGTGGGATTGAATATTGAAAGGCCTATATAAAGAGACTGTAGAGAGGTTGTTTCCTCTAATGGGGGAGTCCAGGACTGGAGGGCATAGCCTCAGAGCTGAGGGACACCCATTTAGAACAGAGATGAGGAGGAATTTCTTTAGCCAGAAGGTGGTGAATTTGTTGCCACAGACGGTTGTGGAGGCCAAGTCATTGAGAATATTTAAAGTGGAGGTTAAGAGATTCTTGATTAGTCGAGGCGTCAAAGGTTTTGGGTAAAAGGCAGGAGAACGGGTTTGAGAAGGCCAATGTGCCAAAGACCATAAACAGAATTGGCCCATTTGGCCCATCAAGTTGTCTCCACCATTTCATCATGGCTGATCCAATTTTCCTGTCAGCCCTAATCTCCTGCCTTCTACTCTTATCCCTTCATGCCCACCACTCAAGGATCTATCAACCTCTGCTTTAAATATACTTGAAGGTTTGGCCTTCACAGCTGCCTGTGCCAAAGAATTCCAGATTCCTACTCTCTGGTTAAAGAAATTACGCCCCATCTCCATTTTAAAAGGATGCCCCTCTATTCTGAGGCTGTGTCCTCTGGTCTTAGACTCCCCCATCATAGGAAACATCCTCTCCACATCCACTCTATCAAGGCCTTTCACCATTCAATAGGTTTCAATTAGGTCACCTCTCTTTCATCTGAATTGTAGTGAATACAAGCCCAGAGCCATCAAATGCTCTTGATATGACATTATTCAAGCTTGGAATCATTTTTGTGAAACTCCTTGGATCTGTCTCCAGCTTCAGCACATTCTTTCTAAGATAACATGCTTACAAAATTCTAAGTGAGGCTTCACCAGTGCTTTATAAAGCTGCAGCATTACACCCTTGCTTTTATATTCTAGTCCTCTTGAAATGAGTGCTAACATTGCATTTGCCTTCCTTACCACAGACTCAACCTGCAAATTAACCTTTAAGGAATCCTGCACAAGGACTCCCAAGTCCCTTTGCACCTCAGTTTTTTTTTTGTATTTTCTCTCCATTTAGAAAACAATCAACCCTTTTATTTCTTTTATCAAAATGCATGACCACCCACTTCCCAACACTGTATTCCATCTACTGCCTCTTTGCCCATACTCCTAATCTGTCTAAGTCCTTCTGTAGCCTCTCCACATTCTCAAAAGTATCTGCTCCTCCACCTATGATCTGCAAACTTTGCAATAAAGCCATCAATTTCATCATCCAAATCATTGGCATATAACATAAAAAGAATCGGTTCAACACAGATCTCTGAGGTACATTACTAGTCACTGACAGCCAACCAGAAAAAGCTCCCTTTATTCCCACTCTTTGCCTCCTGCCAATCAGCCACTGCTTTATCCATGTTAGAATCTTTCCTGTAATATCATGGGTTCATAGCTTGTTAAGCAGCCTCATGTATGGTGCCTTGTCAAAGGCCTTCTGAAAAACCAAATACACAATATCAACTGATTTTCCTTTGTCTATCCCACTTGTTATTTCTTCAAAGAATTCCAACAGATTTCCCCTTGAAGGTATCCCCTTGAAACCATGCGGACGATGGTCTATTTTATCATATGCCTCCAAATACCCTGAGACCTCATCCTTAATAACCGACTCCAACATCTTCCCAACCACTGGGGTCAGACTAACTTGCCAGTAGTTTCCTTTCTTCTGCCTTTCTCCCTTCTGATCCTTTTTTTCCCCTCCTAGTCCTCTTGAAATGTATGCTGATTTCATAGTTGCTTTCTTTACCACCAACTTAACCTGCCAATTAACTTTAGGGAATCCTGCATAAGAACTTCCAAGTCCCTTTGCACCAGATTTTTAAATCTCCTCTCCATTTAGAGAATAGTCTGTTTTTATTTCTTCTACCAAAGTGCATGACCATATATTTCCTGACACTGTATTCCATCTGTTACTCATTTGCCATTCTTTGCCCATGTTATGGCCAGCTTATACTAGCTAGACAGACAAAGCACACTCCAGTGATAAGAAGTAACCAATAAAGTAGCCAAGTTCAATGGTGTGGCATAGGCTGCAGAGAAACCTCTAGAAAAATACTTATCAGCGATACTACAATTACTGTAAATTTACTGAGCAATTACACACATATTAGCAATTATTTAAAAGATAAGCAACCACAGGGAAAGTTTAGCTATAAGAAAGATATCCATTTGAAGCTCTAATCCAATGTATCTCAATGAACTGTGTAATGATTTAATCTGTATTAACAATATGCAAGACAAGCTTTTCATGGTGCCTCAGTCCATGTAACCAATACTAAACCATCTCTAATGAGTTTGTACTTCAAGTGTTTGTCCAAACAGTTTTCAAATGTTGTGAAAGGATTTGCCTTCATCACATTCTGTGTGATAGGTAGCAACCTACCCAAATATATATGGTCCTTTGAGAATGGATATTTCTTCTAACTTCAGTCTTATCTTGAGATCCCGCCTCTTGGTTTCAGTTTCTTCACTCTCACAAGTATGAGGGGATAACTTCTTTATTTGCCCCATCACTGAACTGTTTCCACAACCTATGTACTTACTTTCAAGGGCTCTTCATATGTTCTTCATATTTATTTTTTATTTACTTATTGCTGTTATTTTTTCCTGTATTTGCACAATTTGTTGTCTTTTGCTTGGTGTTTGCCCACCCTGTTGGGTAGAATCAATCTTTCGTTGATTCTATGATGTTTATTGGATTTATTAAGTATGTCCAAAATGAATCTCAGGGTTGTATACTTGTATGTACTTTGATAATAAATTTACTTCTAATTTTTCAAAACGATGGTGAAACCATCTTTGGAATCTTGTGTTCTGTTTTGGTCTCTTAGCCATACAAAAGATGCCATTAAGCTGGGAAGAGTGCAGAGGAGATTTACAAAGATGTTGCCAGGGCTGAAGAGACTGATTTACGGAAGGAGTTTGAGTAGGTTGGGACCAGACACAGTACTTAGCCATATTAATGCTGAATCAGAACCCTTCCCTGTCAAGTCAGGAGTCAACCTGTATCTTTGCACCCAACCTATTTGCCATCTTCATTGCTGTCATCTTTCACCTCATTGACCAAGACCTGCCACAGGAAATCCAAATCATGTATAGAATGAACAAAAGGCTTTCCCACCTCATTTGGGTCAAGGCCAAGAACTAGATAGCAACACTTCTATCTTGGAGCTTCAGTATGTGAATGACAACACCACTACAGCACACTCTGAAGACCTCCAATGTATCCTGACTGCCTTTGCTAAAGCATATAACGCCCTGGGTCTTGTCTTGAATATAAGAAAAGACACACATCCTATATCAGCCACTGCTCAACCAGCCATTTAACCAACCCTCCATACAAGTTGACGATACCGCCCCTTAAAAATGTAGACCATTTTCCCGACCTTGGCGGCATTCATTCCTCAGAAGCAGGCATCGACTCAGAGATCAACCACTGCCTACGTCTATGCAAGATTAATGAAAAGAGTCCAAAGAAAACCTTTGCTCTACAGAGCAGTCAAACTTCCTACATTACCCAGAGTTCTGGCATTCGGAGTTCAATTCTGGCGCAGTTCTGTAAGGAGTTTGTACGTCCCTCCCATTGAATGCATGGGGTTTCCCTGGGTGCTCTGGTTTCCTACCACATTCCAAATTCTGGATAGGTTAATTGGTCATTGTAAATTGCCCCACGATTAGGTTAGGGTTAATCAGGTTTGTTGAGGGTTGCTGGGATTGTTGAGGGCAGCTCGAATGGCCAGAAGGGCCCACTCCACACTGTACTGCTAAAAAAAATAATGAAATTACCATATGGAGCTGAATCATGGACCACCTACAGCAGACACCTGGTAAACTTGGAACAAGTTATGAAAGATTCTGAGGATCAGCTGGAAGGAGAGGCGCGCTAACACCAGTGTGTACTGGAAGAGACCAACTTAAACAGCATCTCCACCTTGATAAACGATGATGGATAGGTCATATCATTTAGACGTCTAACTGACGTCTCCCCAAACAGATCCTTTACTCTCAGTTGAAGGAAGGTCAGTGCGCCCCAGGTGGGCAAAGGAAAGGCTTCAGATTTAATATGAAAATGAGCCTTCAATCCAACATTACATCTGAAAACTGGGAAGATATTGCACTCAGTAGATACACCTGGAGGAAATCTGTTCATGAGGGAGCTGTGCTACATTGGAGCAACCTCCACTGTGTAGCAGAGAACAAGTGGCAGCTGTGAAAGGAGAGAGTGGACAACCAAAAGACCCAGCCACTCACCACAGCCACCACTTACTCTTGTCCACACTGCACCAGACTATGGGGAACCTGGACTGGCCACTACAGTTCCCTGAGAACCCACCAATAGACAACCCATTAGGACAGGGATTGCCAACTTTTTGACCCTTACCCTTACCAGGTTGGAAGGGTAAGTTGGAACTGCCAACTTACCAGATCGCCAGTTGGAAACCCTTGCCTTAGGAGAACATCAAGTGATCGCATGATGTATGGAATGATCTGTCTGGATGGCATGCCAACAAAAGGTTTTCATTGTATTTCATTGGCCGTGACAATAATAAACTAATTCCAATTCGGAGAAAAGTTTGCTCATGAATGACACAAACAAAATGCTGGAGAAACTCAGCCGATTGGGCAGCATCTCTGGAGAGGAATAAAGAGTTGATATTTCAGGTCAAGACCCTTCATCAGGATTTGGAATTGGTCCAGCATTGTGTGTGTGTGTGTGTGTGTGTGTGTGTGTGTGTGTGTTAGTTAGCCTGGATTTCCAGCACCTGCAGAATCTCTTGTGCCTATGATTAAGATCCCGTAGCAACAATGTGGGCCAAATAACCTCAGTTTCTGGTGGAAGGCAGGCAAAGAGTTAATAAAAATTCCCCAATCACAGAATCCAGGCTCTTGATCCTTCCTGCTTCAGGCATTGGACTAGAACAGAGAGATTTGCAGGAGTAGGCTGTGTTCACGTTGTGCAAAACATGGATATATGATGAATGTGGAAAATCTGCCAGTCACCACCCCACCACTTTCATTTTCTCCTACACTGGGAAGATTTATTTTCCCTAGGCCTAGGAGTGATTGGATAATTGTACCCTTTTCCTTTCTTGCAGCTGTATATCTCAATGGAATTAAAGACTTGAATGCAAAGGTGTCATCAAGCGGTCTCCTCCCTAACAAGGCAATGTGTAACACCAGAAGATAAAAAATGGTGAATAAACATCTGCGAAGGTCAAAATTTACATCTGTCATTTTTCCCCCCAGATTTCTCAAATCATTCTATATATAGGAGCCCAGGTTACATTCTCCCCGTACACGTTGTTGCTTCTCTCCTCTGCCCAACAGACCTTCTCAATTCCTCAACTCCACACCCTTCTTGACTGTCCCCTCCCACTGTCCCTCCCTCCTGCTCTACACCCTCCCCGCCCACGGTTTGCACTCTTCTCCCTGACGATAGCTGCCTCTGCAGACTCCGCCCTCCGTCACGTACTGCCCCAGTGCGAGTGGGGGAGGGTGAGGGTTACCGGCAGACAGTTGAGGAGGGTGGGACGGAGGAGGGGATAGGAGTCCCCCTGCGTGCTATACAGCTCCAACCACCGCCATCTACCATTGCCTTCTGGCAGGGATCACTCAGTGCAGGAGGGAACTGGATCTCTGCTTAAAAATGGGCCGTGCAAACAAAGCTAGGCCTTGCACCATTTGGACTAGCCTTCCACAGGGCTAGAACAGCATGACAGGTGCTGAATGGTCTCTATAACAGTTAACCAGAACATAGAACACAGAGCATAGAATATACAGAACATAGAACATAGTACAGGACCTTTGACCCATGATGTTGTGTCAAGCCTTTAATCTACTCCAAGTGGCAGAGTGGTGTAGTGGTTAGTGCAATACTTTACAGGCAACCCATGTTTAGCTCCGCTCCTGTTGCAGCCCGTAAGGAATCTGTATGTTCCCCCTGTGATCGCTTTGGTTTCCTCTGGGTGCTCCGGTTTACTCCCAACGTCCAAAGATTCACTGGTTGGTACATCTATGTGACTATCCAAGAGTAACTTAAATATCCCTAATATATCTGCCTCTACCACCACCCCTGGCTCCTATGGATGATTTCCCCTTACTTTGCTCTCATGATTTTTTGGGTGCCACAGTGGTGTACCGCTTAGCACGATGCTCTTACAGTTCAGGGCATTTCGAAGTTTGGTGTTCAATTCCAGCACAGTCTGTAAGGAGTTTGTGTGCTTTCCCCGTGACTACGTGGGTTTCCTCCGGGTGCTCTGGTTTCCTCCCACAGTCCAAAGGTGAACTGGTTAGTAGGTCAATTGGTCATTGTAAATTGTCCTGTGATCAGCCTAGGGTTTAACCAGGGGTTGCTGGGAGATGCAGCACTGGAAGAATGGACTGGAGGGGTGGAGTGAAGTCAAAGTGGTGCTAAACAGCAACTCCTTTGCTTGCATCTTGGGAAACAGCTCTAATTCTATCTTTGATATCTCTATTTCCCTTCTCAAGGCTCTTTTGAAGACCCTGAACTGGATTTACACTCTGACTTTGGTTCTTCGCGGGAATGGAACCCACAATCAGGGCCTCACGACCGGCAGCTTTTTGATATCCCAAGGATGTGGCCTAGAAGGTGAGCGAGCCTGCAGGGTGCCGAATTTTCGTGGCTTTGGATACGTGCTGATTCTAAGCCACTGCCCCGACTGAAACGGAACATCGGGAGCAGCGGGTTAGCTGCCACGGGTTGTGCGTCTAGAGAGCTGCGCCATTTTGGTGCTGGTTCTCTGGGTGCAGAGCTCAGAAAAAGTGATGCAACAGACTTCTAACATTTCAAATGAGCGAGTTGTTTGTTATGTCTCCATTCTCACTGTGAAATGGGAACACCTCTTTTTCCCTTATTAGGGAGAGAGAGAGAGCCTGTGGTATGTCAAATACCGGGTGAATGAGTAGTCTTTGGGGTGCTGCAAGTCTGTATCTTTATTGATGCTTTGCTGCACGCTTGAGAGCTCGGTGGGGGGTGCTGATGCTTTTTTGCTGGTGGGGGAGGGCTTATCGTTGCTTTGCTGCTGCTTGTGCATGAGAAGGGGGAGCTGGGGGGGGCTTTGGGGTTCTAACATTTACCTGTCATTCATTCTTTGGGGCACTTCTCTGTTTCCGTGGATGTTTGAGAAGAAAAAGAATTTCAGGATGTATATAGTATCCATTTCTCTGACATTAAATGTACCTTTGAAAGAGCCTGTTCTGAGCTGTATCTCTAAATAAATAAGCAACATTTCTCTCTTTTCCATCTCATTATCCTCCCCCCTGTATCCAGAGATACCGGCCACGTGATAGACGCACTGCCACCTGGCTGGTCGGAGGACACACCACATGCCAATCAACATTTGGTCCCTCCCAACTAATCAATGCACACCTAAATTATTGGTCACCTTAATTGGATAATCTCGCTCAGCTCCATGCTATAAAAGGTAAGACTTGGCCCTGGCTCGGTCTCTCTTACAGACCACCTCATTGGAGGTAAGTGCATTGATTTATGTTTGGGAAGGTCTATCGTTTGTCCTGGTAAGGGAGCTGCAGCTATCCAAGGTCAAGGGGGATAGCTGTTGTAGTGTTTTTCCCTTGTTCTTTGTATGTGTAACCATACCCTGTCCCCACACCACTTCCTCTGTATTGTAGTTGCTTGTGTTGACCCGACTTCCCCTTTAATAATAAATTCCTTATTGTTAAAACTGTGTGTGTCCAGGCCTCTACTGTTGAGACTCAAAGAACCAGTTATTTCCATCACAACACCCCCCTCTCTCACTCTACATCTTGCTTTCTTTCCCCTCCCATCACTCCCACTGTGCCCCCTTTCCCCCTTGTGGCTCACTGTACCTATCACATTCAGTCTCTTTCTCTCTTGTCCCCTCATCCTGGAGGATGTTAGCCAACATCTCAGAGGATGGGAAATTTTGTTGACCCCCTCGGGGGTGCAACTCCAACCCAACTACTGATTGTAAGTGTCGGAGGCTGAGGGGAGACCTTACAGATGTGTCTAATATGATGAGGGCCATCGGACAGCCGCAGTCTTTTCTTTCACTGGTTGGGGAGGCCATAACCAGGGCAGAGGCCTGGAAAAGACCTGAGGGGTAACTTCTTTAAACCGAGGGAGCTGCCAGAGGAAGAATCAGGTTTATTGTCACTGACATTTATCTTTTATTCAGAGATACAGAGCAAGATGCCCGGATTGCCCAGTTACACGCATGTGACCAATTCATCCACTAGCCATTGGTCTTTGGACTGTGGGAGGAAACCAGAGCACCTGGAGGAAACCCACATGGCCACGGAGAGTATGTACAAACTCCTTACAGGCAGTGGTGGGAATCGAACCCAGGTCACTAATAGTGTTACACTTCCCGCTATGCTACCTGAAAATCTGTGGTGAAATTTGCTTTGTGGTAGCAGTCCAGTGAAAATCAAAGAAAAAGTTTGAAGAGTCAGCTAGTGTTTAAAGCTTCATGGACAAATCAGAAATCTGTGGTGGGGGAAGAAGCTGTTCTCAAAACATTGAATGGGGCCCTTCAGATAGGAATGAGAAGAGGGCATGAAGTAGTTGATAAGAACAAGGGATTCTGCAGATGCTGGAAGCCTTGAGCAATGCACACCAAATGCTGGAGGAGCTTAGCAGCATCTATGGAGTCCCTAACCTGGTCTCACTTATAGGCGACCAGCTTGTGCCCCCTCCCTCCCAACCTTCTTGTTGCACTCTGCCCTCTTCCCCTCCAGTCCCGATGAAGGGTTTCCACCTGAAACATCGTCTGTTTACTAAATTCCACAGATACTGCCGGATCTGCTGAGCTCCTCCAGCATATCATGTCTGAAGTAGTTGAGACGTTCGCAGGTAGACGGATGGGTGAAGGTGGTGACGTATACGTTCTTTGAGGGTAAACTTACTTTGAACTTTTGAAACTTGAGGAAAGGTTATGGGTAAATGGGACTAGCTTAGGTAGGCATCTTGGTCGGCAGCGACTAGCTGGGCGGAAGGGCCTGTCCCCTGTGCTACCTACCCCAACGTCGCTAGGGGAGTCGTGAGACAATACACGCCAGTTTAGGGCCGGAGTGAGTCGGGTCACCCGGCCGCTCTGGGAGAGGTAAAGAGAGGAGTCGTTGTCCCATGAACTCCTCCCCTCCCCACCTCTTCAGCGCTCCCTCCTGCCCCCTACCCTGACCATAGCAGGTGGCCCTCGGTATTTCGCAGTGGGTGGGTTTAGAAAAAAAGTTACTTAGAGATAGGGTTACTGCTGAGGGAGGAGCTAAAAGCGAGCTGGAGGGATAGTGGAGAGAGAGAGAAAGAGAGAAGGAGCTTCCTGTTTCTGGGAATCGCTTGGATTAAAACAAAAATCACCGAAGTCTGCCCTGGTGCACGATCTACAGATGTGTCGAGCGAAGGGGAAGAGAACTTCCATAGCGAGAACTTCGGTGTAGAGCAGGGCTGTCGGTGCAGCTTCACTCCATTCTGACAGCTCTTTCATCGCGCGTGTGCTTATCTATGTGGTCGCGATGAATGTCTTCATCTTCATCTTCTACGCGCAGGCGATCGCTTGCCTACTGGCCACGGGAGGTGAGTTGCTCGGGGGCTGGGGCTGGGGGTGCCCAGTCGTCGAGATTAACCGGCCAAGCGTTTTACCCACGCCGCTCTCCTCCCCCCCCCCTCCGAAGTAGTCGCGTTACATAAACGACCTGGCGTGATGAAAGTTTGGAGCAATTGCGCACAGTTTTTTTTCCCGAGCTTCGCTGCTGTTGAATGAGTTGTAGCAGGTCATCTCGTTAAACAATGACAAATTATCCTTCTGGTCGTTTTCTGTCAGAACTTTGCAACTCAATTCTGTGTCTGCATGTAACTGGGTCCAAGTGTTCATATCCTTGTCGCTTAATGCGAACAGCTTCGAGATGTTTCAGACTAATTTTACACTCCCCCCCCCCCCCCAGTCCATTAATCCGCGCACCTTTGAGATACCTGTAGTTCTGTGGGTCGTCTCTGTTCACACGGTCTTTCCTTTGATGTCAGCGGGAAAAGACTCCTTCTCTTCCCCCGCTATGGAAGTGCGATATATATCTGAGAGAGCAGGCGGCCCGGGGGCTGATCTTTCTGTTAAGAGGGAGAAAGAGAAGAAGGAGGGGTGGGGGAAGCTTTTGAAACCGCCACGTTCCGGATGCAAAAAAAGCCGATCGTGTTTCGGCGACAGGTGACAGTCCCTCGTTGCCATTCCTCGAGGCCCGAGGAATGCGTCTGCCAGAGGCTACACATGTCCCGGGACGGGTGCCTGGCTCAGTAAGCCTTCTCCACCGACCCCCACACCCCTCCCTGAGCAAGGATCCCGTGATATCTCTCCCTACCTCTGCTGCACGAAAATAGTGTGTGATAATGGGAGTGGGGACTCTGTGTGTGTGTGTGTGTGTGTGTGTGTGTGCTTGTCTGTGTAGGTGTGTGTGTACCTGCCTGTGTGTGTAGATGTCTGTGTGGGTGTGTGTGTGTTAAGAAGGGGATGTCCCCTGAAACTAGAGCTACACCACAATGGAATCTTTCTTAGATTCTCAAAATTGTGAATTCCAGCCCCCCCCCCCCCGCCCATAAAATGTCCCCTGACACCTCACCTTTCCAAACAGGAGTCTGCTTGAATGTTTGGTTCAGTGGGATTTTTATGTGAGTATTGTTGTCCAAGGGAGCTGGTGAACTGTGAAGATCCCATTCTGGTCCGCTTCTGTTAAGTGAAATGCAATGCTTACAGTGCCGATTCTGCTAGTAATGTGGCCAGAGGAAAGCAGTAATAATTGTGTGTGTGTGTGTGTGTGTGTGTGTGTGTGTGTGTGTGTGTGTGTGTGTGTGTGTGTGTGTGTGTGTGTGTGTGTGTGTGTGTGTGTGTGTGTGTGTGTGTGTGTGTGTGTGTGTGTAGTTTTGCATGCCTTGTGAATCAGTTGAAACTAGGACCTTACACATGAGAGTTAGAACACAGGCCATTTGGCCCAGAATGTTGTGCTGCTATTAAATGTCTAACTAAATTAATCCCTTCTGCCTACACAATGTCCATATCACTCCATTCTCTGCACTGTCGTGTATCTTCTGAATGCTTCTATTATATCTGCCTTCACCACCACCCCCCAGGCAGACTCTTCCAGGTGCCCACCACTCTCTGTAAAAAGTAAACTTCCCCCACACATCTCCTTTGAACTTACCCGTCTCACCTGAATTCCATGCCCTATGGCTTTAGGCATTTTGACCCTGGGAAAAAGATACTGGTTCTCTATCCTAACTATGCCTCTCATAATCTTATAAATCTCTATCAGGCTCCAATGCTCCAAAGAAAACAGCCCAATTTGTCTGACCTCCTTGTAGTTCTAACCTAGGCAGCATTCTAGTAAACTTCTGCACTCTTTCCAACTCCTTCATATCCTTCCTATGATGGGACAGCCAGAATTAAATGCAATAAATCAAATTGCAATAAAGATCAGCTTTATTTGTCATTTGTACATCGAAACATACAGTGAAACCCGCTGTTTCTATCAGCAACCAGTACCAACCGAGGATGTGCCGGGGGCAGCCCGCAAGTGTTCCCAAGCTTCTGGTACCAAAGTAGCATGGCCACCCTAGCCTGTACTCCTTTGGAACCGGAGGAAGCCCACTGTGTCATGGGGAGAATGTACAAGCTCCTTGAGAATCACTATCAAGTTTACAGAATGTCGTGAAATTTGCTGTTTGCTGCAGTACAGAGAAGTACATAAAATATGCTCTAAATTACTGTAAGAAATATAAAATTCATAAGAAATTTCTTGTCAAAGTACATGTATGTCACCTTGTACAACCCTGAGAGTTATTTTATTGAGGGCATGCTCAATAAATCTATAGACTGCAACCATAACGGATTCAATGGGGCATTCAAATGGAGTGTAGGAAATCCAAAAAGAAGGAAAACTAATAATAAATAAGCAATAAATATTGACAACATGAGATGAAGAGTCCTTGAAAGTGAGCCCATTGGCTGTGGGAACATTTCAATGATGAGGCAAATGAAATTAAGTTTTATAGATATTTAGAAAATAAATAATTTTAGGATAAGACCATTTAACTCATATGAAAATGTTGAATAAGTGGTCTCCAGGTTTCTTCAAATTTAACTGAAGATTCAAAAACCACGCTTCTAATTTTTTCTAAACTCAAACAAGAGATAGTTTGAGAAAACCACTGAAATACAGTTGGAGGGTTAATTTCTTTCCAATTCAGTAAAATAGATCTTCTAGCCATTAATGTAACAAATGCAATCATTCGTTGAGATGATTATTATAGATAGATTATTATAGACGATTATTATCTATCATTGGTAAACCGAAAATTGCAGTAAAAGGATGCGGTTGGAAATTGATATTTAAAACTCTTGAAATAATATTAAAAATATCTTTCCAATAATTTTGTAAACAAGGACAAGACCAGAACATATGAGTCAATGAAGCAACATCAGAATGACATCTGTCACAGGTTGAATTAACATGAGAATAAATCTTACTTTTATTATCCCTAATTATTTGGATGGAGGTTCGGAGTTATTGGCACTACTGTATGTATTTAACATTATATAATGGCCCATGTTGGTTAGTTTTTCTCTTTTTTTTAGGGGTTTTTTTTTCTCTCTTTTTCGGTTTCTTTTACATAAATACTATGAGTTTGGGAGGCCTTATATATTGATTATTATATATCTGATTGTCTATTTAAACTATTAATTATGTGCTCTCAAATGCTTTGTATTCATATTTCATCTATGTTTTTCTTAAAATTAATAAAAATATTTAAAAAGAAAGAAAGAAAATAAATAATTAGTGCAAATTTTACACAGCACGGGAATTGAACCCTGATCTTAAACCTGGTGCTGTAAAGCATTACACCACTTTGCTGTCCTCTAGGTCGGCTGCATCTGAAACACAAAGCAAAGTTTACATGGATATTGCTGAGACTTGAGAACCAAAGTTAAAAGTAAAGATTGGCTAGGTTAGGACTTTATTCCCTGGAGCGGTGGAGAATGAGAGGAGATTTGATAGAGCTATACAAAATTAAGAGAGGTATACATTGAGTAAATACAAACAAGCTTTATCCCCCTGAGGTTCGATGGGATGAGAACTAGAGGTCATAGGTTAAGGGTGAAACAAGAAGTGTTTAAGGGGAACATGAGGGAGAATTTTTTTATTCATCGTGAGAGTGTGGAATGAGCTGCCAGTGGAAGTGGTGGATGTTGGTTTGATTGTAACATTTCAGAGAAGTTTGGGTAAGTACATGGATGAGAGGGGGATAGGGTCCCTACTTTCCAGCCCTGAAGAAGTGTTTCAGCCAGAAACATCAACTGTTTATTCATTTCCGTAGACTCAGCCTGATTTGCTGAGTTCCCCTAGCGATCCGTGTGTGATTGACCAGGAGTAGGCAGAAAAACATTTTGCCACAGACTAGATGGGCAGAAGGACTGGTTTCTGTGCTGTGGTGTTCTCAGTCAGAGACCCGGGCTCAATGCCAACCTCCAGTGCTGTATGTATGGAGTTTTCTCGTCTGCCTATGACCAGCCGGTTAATCCCCTGCTGCCTCAGTTTCCTTCTAAATTTCCAAAGAAGTTTAGGTAGGTTTATCAGCAACTGTACACGGTGTGCAGATAAGGGACAGAATCCATGAGACATGGGGGAGGATAAAATGGGATGAATGTAAGTGCGGCTTGATAGCACAGACTTGATGGGCCGAAGGTCCTGTTTCCCTGCTGCATGACCCTGTGACAAGTAAATGGACTGCAGACATTCTATGCAACACACACAAAATGCTGGAGGAGCTCAGCAGGCCAGGCAGCATCTATGGCAAAAAATACAGTCGATGTTTCAGGCCGAAACCCTTTGGCAGGACTGGAGAAAAAAAGATGAGGAGTAGATTTAAAAGGTGGGGGAGGGGAGAGAAAGACACACAAGGTGAAAGGTGAAACCGGGGAGGGATGAAGTAAAGAGCCGGGAAGTTGATTGGTGAAAAAGATACAGGGATGGAGAAAGGGGAGTCCAATAGGAGGGAACAGAAGGCCACGGGGAAAAGAAATGTGGTGGGGGGGAGCACCAGAGAGAGGATGTTCTATACCTGGAGCAAGAGACATAGGAGCTGGGGGAACTCCGCGAGTCAGGTTGTCAGTGCTGCGGAGTCTGCACGCTCTTGCAGGAGGCAGCTGAAAGAAGACGGCAATTACAAACATGAGAATGCACATATTCCAGCCAACTAGAGTTCCTTTATATTGTACTTAACTCCCTTCCCTCTTGTCAAGTCTTGAGTGATATTAGACCACGCCCGGGAAAAAAAGTTCTGTGATTTTGAAAGACGCTATTAAAGGAGCTGCACAGGGGAACTAAATTAGTTGTAGGTTACTGCTTTCGTGCCGCAGTGACGGCGCTAGTTTGAGAGTTTTTAATGGGTGGCCCTGTTTCTGTGCCTTGTGATGCATTGGGCGGCATCCTTCCTGTTTCTTTAGCAATTTTGTCTGTTTTTTAACAAGGCCAAGATGGTAGCTCAACACTTGACCCAGCACAGATGAGAAGCGTGCAAGTAGATGACTGGATTTGAGACCAACACTACATCTCCTCAGGGTCCGGTGTAAATGCCACTACATCACCGGCTGGCTAGTGGCCCTCTTGGCCTAATGTTTATTGTTTTCCAAAGTTCAGTACAGTTCGTATTAAAACCTAATAAACAATTAATTCCATGTCTGTGTCCCTCTATCTGTATTTGGGCCATCACTGAACTGTCACAGGTAGCATAATGGAGGCAAGTAAAGGTTATCTAATCTTATAGGGTTTTTTAAGGCAGTTTCCAGGAATGTTGATGAAGGCAAGGCAGTGGATGTTGTCTACATGGACTGTTGTAAGGCATTTGACAAGGTACCACAAGGGAGATTGGTCAAGAAGGTTCAGTCGCTTGGCATCCAGGATTAGGTAGTAAATTGGATCAGGCATTGGCTTTGTGGGAAAATCCAGAGAGTGGTAGTAGATGGTTGTGTCTCTGACTGGAGGCCTGTGACCAGTGGTGTGCCTCAGTTGTTTGTCATCTCCTGTCAGCGATCTGGATAATGTGGTTAACTGGATCAGCAGTTTTGTGGATGACTCTAAGATTGAGGGTGTGGTGGACAGTGAAGAAGGCTATCATGGCTTACAGCAGGATCTGGACCAGCTAGAAAAATAAGCTGAAAAATGGCTGATGGAATTTAGTGCAGACAAGTGTGAGCTGTTGCACTTTGGGAGGACCAACCAGGGTAGGCCTTACACAGTGAACAGTGGGGCACTGAGGAGTGCGGTAGAACAAAGGGATCCGGGAATACAGGTCCATAATTTGTTGAAAGTGGTGTCACAAGTAGGTAAATCACAAACAAGAGAAAATCTGCAGGTGTTGGACATCTAAGCAACACACACAAAGTCCTGGAGGAACTCTGCAGGCCAGGCTGCATCTATGGAAAAAAAGCACAGTCGATGTTTCGGGGTAAAACCCTTCATCTGGACTGGAGAAAAAATGCTGAGAGTAGGTTTAGAAGGTGGGGGGAAGGGAGAGAGAAACACAAGGTGATGGGTGAAACCTGGACAGGGAGGGATGAAGTAAAGAGCTGTTTGGTGAAAGAGGCAGAAGGCCATGGAAGAAAGAAAAAAAATGGGGTTAGGGAAAGGAGCACCAGAGGGAGGCAATGGGCGGGCAAGGAGATAAGGTGAGAGAGGGGAAAGGGAGGGGTGGGGGCATTACCAGAAGTTTGAGAAATCAGTGTTCATATCATCAAGTTGGAGGCAACCCAAATGAAATATACTGTGTTGTTCCTCTAACCTAATTGTGGCCTTATCACAACAGTGGAGGAGGCCAAGGATGGACATATCGGAATGGGAATGGGAAGTATCTTCCATTCATTCAGAGCGCGCGCTCTCTCTCTCTCTCTCTCTCTCTCTCTTTTTTCTTCTTTCCCCCCCCCCCCCCCACTCCCTCTCTGACCGTCTGAAGTTTGCATCAATGGCTAGATTTTCCCTTTAGGAGTCTTTCTGGATTTTTGGAGGGTCTTGAGAGTGATTTCCATGATAGTTGCCAGGACTTGGTGTATGAGCATTTCTGAAGATGTTAGCATAGTTAGATAGAATAGAAGGCATGCATGATGCTTGCCTTTTTCGTTGTAATCTGAGCTCTGAAGCAAGCATGCCATATGTCTTCTTTACCATCCTATCTTCCTGTCAAAGTCAAAGTTGAGTGCTTCATGCACAGGTAGAGGTGCAATGAAAAGCATACTTGTAGCAGCGTCACAGCATGGGGTGAGCAGCATTCACAAAAAACATCTATTAAACTTAAATTACACGACTTTTACAAGAAATAACAGAATTAGTGCAAAGAAAAATGTTAGTTGTAGTCCAAAATGGTCAGTGTTGTTTTGCTGAGGTAGTGATTAGGGTTGCATTTGTTGGTTCAAGAACCAAATGGTGGAAGGGAAGTAGCTGCTCCTGAACCTGGTGATATGGACTTCAGGTGTCTATACCTGGTGCCCTGTAGGAGCTGTGAGAAGATGGCATGGCCCAGATGGTGGGAATTGTTGAGTTGATGATGGATTTTCCCTCTTGAGACAATGCCTCCTGTAGATACAGCCGATGGTACCATGATTTATGGGCTAGAGTCCACTCCTCTCTACAGCTTCTTACATTCCTGAGCATTCGAATTGTTCTGCACATTATGTAACCAATCAGAAAACTTCCAGCAAACAGGAGAAAATCCGCTGATGCTAGAAATCCAAGCAATGCACACAAAATGCCAGAGGAACGCAACAGGCCAGGCAGCATCTATGGAAAAGAGTACAGTCATTTCGGGTAGATCTGTAGGTATTTATTTTTTCTCCAGTGCTGCAGAAGGGTCTCAGCCTGAAACGTTGACTGTACTCTTTTCTATAGATGCCGCCTGGCCTGCTGAGTTCCTCCAGCATTTTGTGCATGTTGCTTGTGTAACACCCTGGGAAAGGTTTCACTGCTAATGTAATGGTCTTTCCGTAGAAGCAGTGTTTGGGTTATAGTTAGAGATAACAGGTACTTTGGAATGTGAGGAGGGTGTTTTCGTGCCATGTGCCTGACCCCAGGGTGATCTGGGTCTTTGGTTTGGTGGGTGATGAAGAGGGAAGGCACTGGAACGGGGCTGTGATGCGACGAAGGCTGGGGAGATCGAAGGAAGATTGGCAAAGGGGACACTGTGAGCTCCAACTTGTGCACATTAGACTGTTCATTAAAATGGGCCCTTTGCTTTTTCTTCACTGACCCTGTAGTTAAACTAAGACTTATAAAGCTGTTACGTACCCCGTAACTGGGTCACTTACCAGCAAAGATAGAGAGGTCCGTTGAAGTCTGATGGTACTATTTTTAACAGTATTTATTGATAAAAATACACAAAAATAATATCAATGCAAACACACAGATAAGATACGTCGTCAATACTAAATCTAAAAGCGCGGGTATAATAATAATCACTAAGAAATAGCTCTATCGTTGTCTAGGGGATAATGTATTGTCCGATGGAAATATAAAAGTCACTTTAGTTCATTCCAGCTGCAGCTCTTTGGTTAGAGCGAAAGACGGGTTAAAACTTGCCCATTCCTTTTATGATGTCAATCCTTCAAGAGTCGTTGGGAGTTGATTTCCCCGTTGTTAGCTAAAAACCGTTCTTCCGTGGTAAAGGCCACCGATTCTGGGGCAAATGGAAACGGACGCACGTGACCCTCCCACTGGCTTTCGCTATTACGGGATCGCTAGCGTTTCTTCTGGTGCGTCTGAGGGGCTGTTCCCACAGACCCTCTTTTTATCCTGACTCACGGGGTCTCAGATGTCAATCAGGTTGGGATGATGCAATCCTTCCACCAACCTCCCCCTCGGTTCATTGCCTGGGGCTTCGATGCATCGTACAGGATGCAATACACAAGTCCGTCTCCAAGAGACAATAGCCGGTATCAATGGGTCCGCCTTTCGGAGGCCAGGACACATTCCAACTCTTCGTGGATTCTGCATGTCTTTCTCTCATTTCCTGGGTCTCCCGAACTGACTTAATAGTGATCTTGCGATTCTCAGAAAGAAGGGGGCTACCCCGCACCCTTCGGCCCCTCAGAACTGTGGCACATTCGTAACAAAGCTAAATTGTTTAATTGTATGCGGTGTACTGTCTGTTATTTCGTGGTACTGATTTGTAATTGGGTAACAAATCTCACAGCATCCACACAAACAGAGGGGTTTTGGGGTGGACTCACGACTCACATCTCAATCTCACCCGTTTGGCAGGGCCAGAGATTGTCTTCCCCAGACTTACACAGCCAAAGGAACCTGAGGGTTATACTTGGATTTCCAGAATCTGTAGATTTTCTCGTGTTTGAGATACTTGCTGGATTGGTGTCCAGCCAGACCTCCTTCACTTTGTTAGCAGCAACAAGTTGCTGGAAGAGCTCAGCAGGTCTGGAGGGGAATAAACAGACGATGCTTCAGGCTGGGACCCTTCACCAGGACTGGAAAGGGTGGGGGAAGAAGCCAGAATAAGGTGGTGGGGGAAGGGAAGGATCACAAGCTGGCAGGTGATAGGTGAGACCAAGTCAGACGGGAAGGTAGGTGGGTGGGGGAAGGAGGTGGGATGAAGTGAGAAGCTGGGAGGTGATAGCTGGCAGGGGTAAAGGGCTGATGAAGAGGGATCCTGATAGGAGAGGGGTGTGGACCATGGGAGCAAATGAAAGAGACGTGGCACCTGAAAGAGGGGATGGGCAGGCGGGGAGATAAACAGTCGACACCAGGCCAAGACCTGTCAACAGGACTGAAAAGGAAGGGGGCAGAAGCCAAAATAAAAAGAAGTGGGGGGAGGGGAAGCTGATAGGTGAGAACAGCTGACGGGGAGGTGGGTGTATGGGAGGGGGAGGGATTTTGTTTTGCCAGTTTAAGGGTGTCTGAATCACAGCCAGCAGCCGGCTCTGTAGTGACTTCCCCTCACGTGACTTTCCTCTTTCGGTTTCCGCAGGAACCTGCAGACCACTTGCGGGCGTGGTGGTGGAGTCCGCAAGAGCCGGTGACCAGCAGCCGGGACAAGTGCACATTCCTGCCCGCCGGGAGAAACGATGCTCCTGCAGCAATATGCAGGACACAGAGTGCGTCTATTTCTGCCACGTTGGCATTGTCTGGGTCAACACACCAGGGTAAGTGACCACTGCAGCTGGTCAGGCGACTATACTCAGTGCCTTTGGATAGCTCTGGTGTTATCGCTCTAAAGATTTAAAGATTAGCTTTATTTGTCGCATGCACGTTAAAACATTGTGAGTAACATTTTGGATACGTCTCTACCAAAGGAGCTGTAAGGTGCTCCGTCTCTCTGCCAGCCTGCAAGTCATCCTTGGGCAAGGTGTAGCACCTGATTAACTGCCCCCCACTCCCCCCTGATCAGGGTCACATGAAGCCATGGGAGCAGGTGGTGGATGGTTGAATAAACAGCTGGTTCGTATCACAAGTCCTGGTTATGTGACCACTGATGCCAGGCTGACAATCTCTGAAGAGTATTGATAATGGCTGGGGTCACCCATCTTGTAAAGACACTGCCCCAGAAGAAGGCAATGGCAAACCACTTCTATAGAAAAAATTGCCAAGAGCAATCATGGTCATGGAAAGACCTCGATCGCCCACATTTAATGGCATGGCACATAACGATGATGACGTACATTGAACCATGCTGTGAAATGTGGCTTTTGAGCCAGCAATCAGTACAGTGGCCTCCACAGCTGCCTGCGATAATTAGTTCCACAAATTCACCACCCTCTGGCTGAAGAAATTTCTCCTCATCTCTGTCTTAAATGGACACCCCTCTATCCTGAGGCTGCATCCTCTTGTCCTTGATGAGCTGGGGGCAGCCCGCAAGTGCCACGATGATTCTGGCGCCGATGTAACATACCCATAACTTGGTAAACCTTACCAATATGTCTTTAGACTGTGGAGGTAACCTGGTCTCAGAGAGAACATGCAAAATCCCTGCTGACAGCAGCAGCAATTAAACCCCAATCAGTTATCGCTGATGCTGTAAAACGTTGCGCTCATCGCTACACTACTGTGTCACTCTGTGCATTTCTGGGATCTTTCGACCGGCCTCTCACCTTTCACCTGCCTGATGTTGACTGCAGCTTATCGTTCTGCGTACCTTTCACTCTACACTGCCCAATCCTGATTAAGCTATGCCTCACTTTCAAAATTTTCATACCCACTAGATTTACAGAGATACTGTCACGACTCAAGAGACCGTATTGGTATTGGGTTGTTGTTGTCACAGGTACAGAGATACAGTGAGAAGCTTGTCTTGCATACTCTCCATACAGATCAGATCATTACACAGATAGAACAAAGTAAAAGAATAATAATGCAGAATGAAGTGTAACAACTCCAGAGGAAGTGCAGTGCAGGTAAATAATAAGGTGCAAGATCATAACAAGGTAGATTGTGAGATCAGGAGTCCATCTTATTCTTCTCAGGAACCATTAATAGTCTGTTAATGAAATATCATTTCTAATGCTGACACAATCTCTAACACTGCCTCTTTCAGAACCCTAGGGGGCACTTCATCTGATCCAGGTGACTTATGTACTTTGAGATCTTTCAGCTTTTTGGCATCTTCTCCCTTATAATAGTACCTGCACCCGCTTCTCTTCCTTCACACACTACAATATCTGGCACACTGCTAGTGTTTTCCATGGTGAAGACTGATGCAAAATACTCATTTAGTTGATCTGCCATCTCCTTTTCCCCTGTCATTATTTCTCCTGCCTCATTTTCTAGCGGTCTTGTATCTATTCTCATCTCTCATTTATTTTTCACACACTTGAAAAAGCTTTTGCTATCCACTTTGATATTATTTACTAGCTTGGTTTCATATTTCATCTCTCCCTTCTAATGATTCTTTTCGTTGCTCTCTGTAAGTTTTTAAAAACTTCCCAGTCCTCTGTCTTCCCACTAATTTTTGTTTTGTTGTATGCCCTCTTTTTTGTTTTTACACTTTGACTTCTCTCATCAGCCACCATTGTACTGTTTCGCCATTTGAGTCTTTCTTCACTTTTGGAATACACATGTCCTGCACCTTCCTCATTTTTTCCAGAAATGCACACCATTGCTGCTCTGCTGACATCTCTGCCAGCAGCTCCTTCCACTTTTCTTTGGCCAACTCCTCTTTCATACTACTGTAATTTCCTTTACTCCACTGAAATACTACTATGTCAGACTTTACTTTCTCTCTATCAAGTTTCAAGTTGAAATCGATCATATTGTGATCATTGGTTCCTAAGGGTTCTTTTACCTTAAGCTCCATTATCACCTCCAGTTCATTACATAACACCCAATCCAGTATAGCTGATCCCCCAGTAGGCTCAACGACAAACTGCTCTAGAAAGCCATCTCTTAAGCATTCAAAGACTCACTCTCTTGAGATCCATTACCAACCTGATTTTCCCAATCGACCTGCACATTAAAATCTCCCATGACTACCATAACATTGTCCTTTTGACACGCCTTTTCTATTTCCTGTTGTAACCTGTGGTCCACCTCCCAGCCGCTGTTCGGTGGCCTGTAAATAACTGCCAGCCACGTCCTTTCATCCTTGCAGTTTCTTAACTCAACCCACAAGGATTCAACATCTTTTGATCCTATGTCACATCATTCTACTGATTTGATACCATTCTTTACCAGTAGAGCCATGCCTCCCCTTTTGCCTACCTTCCTATCCCTCTGATACAACGTGTAACCTTGGACATTCAACTCCCAACTACAACCACCCTTTAGCCACGATTCAGTGATGGCCACAACATCACACCTGACAATCTGTAATAGTGCAATAAGATCATCCACCCTATTTCTTGTACACCACACATTGAGATACAACACCTTCAGTACCATATTTGCTACCCTTTTTGATTTTGTATCCCAAATGTTTTGATACTCAGCCTGTTGGCTGTGACTATGTCCCATCACCTGCCTGCCCTCCCTGACAGTTTGACTGCACGCTATCTTTACTTTGTCCTATCCTGAGTCCCATCACTCCGGTTCCCACCCCCTACCAAATTAGTTTATACCCTCCCCAACAGCTCTAACAGACCTTCCTGCGAGAATATTGGTCCTCCTCAGGATCAGGTGCCACCCGTCACTTTTGAACAGGTCACACCTTCCCAAGAAGAAATCCCAGTGATCCAAGAATCTGAAGCCCTGCCCCCTGAACCAGCTTATCAGCCACACATTTATTTGCTAACTCATCCTGTTTCTACCCTCACTGGCACGTGGCACAGGAAGCAATCCAGAAATTACTACCTGAGAGGTCCTGCTTCTCACCTTTCTACCTATTCCTCTAAAATCTCTTTTCAGGACCTCTTTGCTTTTCCTTCCTATGTCATTGCTACTAAAAATGTACCAGGACATCTAGCTGCTCTCCCTCCCTCTCCAAAATGTTGTGAATGTGATCTGAGGCAACGTACCTTTTGGGTGTCCCATTCACATCCACAGAAACACGGATTTTATTCCTTAGAGCATAGGAATCCGAGGGATGACCTTATAGAGGAGTGTAAAATCACGAGGGGCATACATTGGGTGAATGTGCACTGCCTTTTTCCCAGTGTGGGAAATCAAGAGTGACAGAACATAAGTTTAAGATGAGAGGGAAGAGATTTAAAAGGGTGCCAACATCTTCATACAGAGGGTGGTTTGCTAAAGGGAGTGGTTGAGGCAGGTACATTAATAACATTTAAAAGACATTTGGATAATTAGATGGATAGAAGGGGTTTAGGTAGAGATGGGCCAAACACAGGCAAATGGGACTGGCATGGTAAGCATGGACAGGCTGAGCTGAAAGGTCTGTATTACTATGAGTGTGTTCTTTTACTATGATCTCTCTCCTCTCCATCTCCTCCGGTTATACAACCCCTCGGAAATCTTGATTTCTGCCTTTGGATCATTCGAATTTTCATCGTTCTGCGCCACTCCTGGGCTCGAAATTCCCACAGCACACCTCTTCATCACTCTCCCTCCTGTATCCTTCAAAGACAGTGGATTCCAGTTAGCTGGTACACCAGCACCAGTACATTTTGGCCCAATTAAGTAGCCACCCCAATTAGCCGAAGTTTCATAGAAATAGTTACTAAGGTACAAAAAAGGCAAACTGAGTAACAGATTATGTATTTAACTGAAATGCAAAAATTAGAACACTACCGACACTACTACTGTATATCGAGAAGATTACAAGGCTAATAGGAAGGAGCTCAAGAAGGGAATTAGGAGAGCCAGAAGGGCCATGAGAAGGCCTTGTCGGCAGGATTGAGGAAAACCCCAAGGCATTCTGCAAGTATGTGAAGAGCAAGAGGATAAGCCATGAAAGAATAGGACCTATCAAATGAGACAGTGGGAAAGTGTGTACGGAACCGGAGGAAATGGCGGAGGTACTTAATGAATACTTTACTCAGTATTCACTATGGAAAAGGATCTTGGTGATTGTAGTGAGGACTTTCAGCAAACTGAAAAGCTTGAACATGTAGATATTAAGAAAGAGGATGTGCTGGAGCTTTTGGAAAGCATCAAGTTGGATAAGTTGCCAGGACTGGATGAGATGTACCCCAGGCTATTGTGGGAGGTGAGGGAGGAGATTGCTGAGCCTCTGGCAATGATCTTTGCATCATCAATGGGGACGGCAGAGGTTCTGGAGGACTGGAGGGTTGCAGATGTTGTTCCCTTATTCAAGAAAGGGAATAGAGATAGCCCAGGAAATTATAGACCAGTGAGTCTTACCTCCGTGGTTGGTAAATTGATGGAGAAGATCCTAAGAGGCAGGATTTATGAACATTTTGAGAGGTATAATATGATTAGGAATAGTCAGCATGGCTTTGTCAAGGGCAGGCCGTGCCTTACGAGCCTAATACAATTTTTTGAGGATGTGACTAAACACATTGATGAAGGAAGGGCAGTAGATGAAGTGTATATGGATTTCAGCAATGCATTTAATAAGGTACCCCATGCAAGGCTTATTGAGAAAGTAAAGAGGTATGGGATCCAAGGGGGCATTGCTTTGTGGATCCAGAACTGGCTTGCCCACAGAAGGTAAAGAGAGGTTGTAGATGAATCATATTCTGCATGGAGGTCGGTCACCAGTGGGGTGCCTCAGGGATCTGTTCTGGGACCCTTACTCTCCTTGATTTTTATCAATTACCTGGATGAGGAAGTGGAGGGATGGGTTAGTAAGTTTGCTGATGACACAAAGAGGTGTTGTGGATAGTGTGGAGGGCTGTCAGAGGTTACAGCAGGATATTGATAGGATGCAAAACTGGGCTGAGAAGTGGCAGATGGAGTTCAACCCAGATAAGTGTGAGGTGGTTCATTTTGGTAGGTCAAATATAATGACAGAATATAGTATTGATGGTAAGACTCTTGGCAGTGTGGAAGATCAGAGGGATCTTGGGGTCTGAGTCCATAGGACGCTCAAAGCTGCTACGCAGGTTGACTCTGTGGTTAAAAAGGCATATGGTGCATTGGCCTTCATTAATCGTGGAATTTAATTTAGGAGCTGAGAGGTAATGTTGCAGCTATATAGGACCCTGGTCAGACCTCACTTGGAGTACTGTGCTCAGTTCTGGTCGCCTCATTGCAGGAAGGATGTGGAAGCCATAGAAAGGGTTCAGAGGAGATTTACAAGGATGTTGCCTGGCTTAGGGAGCATGTTATGAGAATAGGTTGAGTGAACTCAGCCTTTTCTCCTTGGAGCGATGAAGGATGAGAGGTGACCTGATAGAGGTGTATAAGATGATGAGAGGCTTTGATCGTGTGGATAGTCAGAGGCTTTTTCCCAGGGCTGAAATGGTTGCCACAAGAGGACACAGGTTTAAGGTGCTGGGGAGTAGGTACAGAGGAGATGTCAGGGGTAAGTGTTTTTACTCAGAGAGTGGTGAGTGCGTGGAATGGGCTGCCGGCAACGGTGGTGGAGGCAGATACGATAGAGTCTTTTAAGAGATTTCTAGATAGGTACATGGAACTTAGTAAAACAGAGGGCTATGGGTAAGCCTAGTAATTTCTAATGCAGGGACATGTTTGGCACAACTTTGTGGGCTGAAGGGCCTGTATTGTGCTGTAGGTTTTCTATGTTTCTATGTTTCTAAAAAATTGTGTATTAGTTTCTGTTATTGGAAAATGAGTTTGTTCACACTGTGTTCCATTTACTGAAAGTAAAGTAAACCAGTCCAGACACCTAGTGTAAATAATGGACTGCCTTCAAACACTGCTGTCGACAATTGTATCCTCCTGGTCTTCATTTTCATTGTAATTTTCAACATGATTATCGATACCTTCAAACCCTTTGCAGTTCCTAACTTGGTGAAATAGTGAAATCCTTTCACTTTCACTCCGGGTTTTTTCTGGCATCTCCAAGTCTGGAAGCTTGAAACAGCAGTGAACAAAATGGTTTGGAATTGTGTTTCTGCTTATTGCTATCAATTATCGGTGAAAAAATTCACTGCTTGTTGAACACAACCATGCAAGTGACACTATTTGAAAGCTAATTGTTCCAAACACAGTGTAGTGTCCAAAGGCCACACGACTGATGCTAGTTAGAAGCCTTTCGGCAAAAGTCTCCTGTTCCAATTAAGAGGCATAATGTTCCAAATAAACATAAGGAATCTTAGCTATTTTCTGAATTAGCCTTGGTTCTTTAAGAGTTATCCTGAATAAGTGGCTGTCCCGATTAACCAATGCCCCAATTAACCGGAATCCACTCTATTCTGTAATATTGAACTCATTGTCCAAGCCTTGGTCTCTGCCCTGAGCTCTTTGTATATAACTCAATGTTGGATTGTTTGTAAATCTGCCTGAGTTTCTTTCATTGATCATTTAGTTCAAAGTTCAAAGTATATTTGTGATCAAAGTTGTTTTTATTATAGTTTAGTTAGTAATGTCACATTCTCAAGACACAGTGAAAAGCCTCATTTTGCAAGCCATCCCGACAGATTAGTGGGTACATAAATACTCATCTACTCTGTGCCGACCCATTTAAACTGCCCAGGCCCATCGACCCGGGATTATATCTCTCCATACCCCTCCCATCCATTTCATCCAAACTTCTTTTAAACATTGAAATCAAAATTCCATCCACCACTGACAGCTTGTTGCACACGCCCATCATTCTTTGACTGAACAAGATTCCCCTCATGTTCCTCTTAAGCACCTTTCACCCTTAAAGGCATCAAAGTTTATGGTAAGAAGGCAGAAGAATGGGGTTGAGAGGGATAATTAACCAGCCATGATGAAATTACAGAGCTGAGTAGCCTAATTCTTATGATCTTACGAATTATACTCTCATTCCTGTTTTTATTGTTGTATGAACATGTTGAAGGGTAACACATTCACACTCTGTGGGGTCTGAGGCTAGGTTTCAGGTTAGCCCATCAATGCAAGAAAGGCTAAACTGTTACCACTGACAGCTCTTTGTTTCATGGTGGACACATCACATGAACGGGGTACTCTGTCAGTCTTGTAGGATCATAGAGAGTCACTTACTCACTCGCCATGCTGCTCCTTGGGCATTGTGCCAACCACCTCTGACGAGAGGTATGAAGGGTCTTGGCCCAAAATGTCGACAGTTCATTTTCCTTCAGAGATGCAGTCTAACTTTCTGAGTTTCTACAGCATTGCATGCGTGCTGCTCAAAATCTCCAGAATCTGATGAATGCCTTGCATCTCTGAAGAGGGACACTTCCATTGAAAGAGAGGAACTCAAACAGAACCTAGATGTCCACGACATGGATCTATGCCACCATACAGAGGCAAAACTCAGAAACTGTGACAATAGAGATGAAATGTAGGTGGAACTCTGCAAGTCAGGCAGAATCTACGAAGTAGAATAAGCAGTCGACGTTTCAGGCTGAGACCCGTCATCAAGACTCAGAATCCATTGTCACAGAGTTATACAGCATTGGAAACCTCACCAGTGGCCCACCAACTCCATGACTGTAAACAAATTCCTGTGGTGAGATGGAGATACGTCTCTACCAAAGGAGTTCTAAAGTGCTCTTTCCCTCTGCTAGCCTGCAGGTCACCCTTGGGCAATGTATAGCACCTACATAGCCCACCCCACACTCTGATCAGGGTCACATGAAGCCATGGGAGTAGGGGCTGGATGGTCACATGAGTGGCCGGTGCATATCACAAGTCCTGGTTATGCGACCACTGACACAATCTCTGAAGAGTATTGATAATGGCTGTGGTCACTCATCTTGTAAACACAGAAGAAGGCAATGGTAAACCACTTCTGTAGAAAAATTGTTCATACAGATCAGATCATTACACAGTGCATTGAGGTAGAACAAGGTAAAATAATAACAAGGCAGAGTAAAGTGTAAACGCTCCAGAGAAAGACTAAAGTCATAAATTTGGGGACTGCTTCATCAAGCACCTCTGCGCCATTCACCACAAGGGAGACTTCTTGGTGGCCAAAAATTATAATTCCGATTCCAATTCTGGTTCCGATGTGTCAATCCATGGCCTCCTCTCATGCCAAGGTGAGGCCATCCTCAGGGTGGAGGAGCAACACCTTATATTCCTTCTGGGTAGCCCCCAACCTGAATACATGAATATTGATTTCTCTTTCCGGAGAATAGATTCCCTCCCCCTCTATTCCCTGCTCTGACCTTTCACTTCTTCTCACCTGCCTATTACTTCACCTGGTCCCCTCCTCCTTCCCTTTCTCCTAGGGTCCACTCTCCTCTCTTATCAGATTCTTTCTTCTCCAGCCCTTTACCTATCCCACCCACCTGCCTTCTAACTAGCCTCCTTCCCCTCCCCAACCCATTTTAGTATCCCCCCCCACTTCATTCAGAGTCCTGAAGAAGAGTCTCGGCCCGAACCGTTGACCGTTTACTCTTTTCCATAGATGCTGCCTGGCCTGCTGAGTTCCTCCAGCATTTTGTGTGTGTTCCATCTAGCAGGTATTGTTTTATTATTGTCACGTGTTCCAAAATACAGTGAAAGAACTTGTCTTGCATTCTGTTCATGCAGATCAAAATCATTTCACAGTGCAGAGTCACACACAGAAAACGCTGGCGGATCTCAGCAGGCCAGGCAGCATCTATGGAAAAAAAGCGCAGTTGACGTTTCGGGCCAAGACCCTTCGGCAGGACTGAAAGCAGAGTAGAATGTTAATGGTAGGATTCTTAGCGCTGTGGAGGAGCAGAAGGATCTTTAAGTCCACATCCATAGATCCCTCAAATTTGATATGGTGGTTAAAAAGGCTGCAGCACGCAGTGCTCTACTATTCGATGTTCTGTTTCCAGATCCTGAGAGGTTATCTCCCCTTGTGGGCAGGCTAGAACTCGGAGGGGGGGCATCATTTGATACGGGTTGTCCATTTGAGACTGGATTGAGAACTAATTTCTCCTCTCAGAAACCTTGCAGGGAGGCATAGAAGCAGAATCTCTGGATATTTTCAAAATCAGAATCAGGTTTAATATCACCAGCATATGTCGTGAAATTTGTTAACTATGCGACAGCTGTACAATGCAATACATGATAATACAGAAAAACTGAATTATAGTAATTATGCATTATGTGTATCTTAAATAGTTAAATAAGTAGTGCACAAACAGAAATAAAAATATGTTTTTAGCGTTCTTGGATTCAACGCCCATTTAGAAATCAGATGGCAGAGAGGGAAGAAGCCTTTCCTGAATCGTTGAGTGTGTGCCTTCAGGCTTCTGTACCTCCTTCTTAATGATAATAGTGAGAAGAGGGCATGTCCTGGGTGGTGGGGGTCCTTAATGATGGACGCTGCCTTTCTGAGACACTGCTTACTGAAGATGTTTTGTCAGATAGATTTCTGATCTTTTGGGAAGTCAAGAGTAATGGAGAACAGGCAGGAAATTGGAATAGAGATGAAAACCAGTTTGGTCTTGTGTTTATTCGATGTAGGAGATGATAATCCTTCTCCTACTGCTTGTGCTGTGGTAGGGGGTAGTCGGCTCCAGATCTGTAACTTAAACCATCCAAGCGTGTCGACGTGAAACTCTGAGAGAGCTGAACTGTCACAGCAGAGGGCAGAGAGCCTCAGCACGCATGTCTGAAGCCACTGTGTTTAACCAAAGCTATTCCAAGACAGGCAAATCCCCCACGTTGCTATGGAGAGGGGGAGGGTGTGCCAATGTTACATTCCCAGAAAAACATCTGTATTATGTATTTCTGCAGTGTGAGGTCACATCATCAGCATGAGAGCCAAGATAGGGAATTAAAATTGACACACAACTTCAGAATCAGAATCAGCTTTAGTATCGAAGATTATATCCTCGTATGTCTTATGCAATGAGAGCGCGGAGCGGGTTTACCAGGACGTTGCCTAGACTAGAGAGCTTGCCTTATGAAAATAGGTTGAGGGAGCTAGAGCTTTTCTCTTTGGAATGAAGGAGGATGAGAGGGGACCTGATAGAGGTGTAGATGATAGATTGAGTGAATAGCCAAAGACTTTTTCCCAGGGAGGGAATTGCTAATAAATATAGGCATAATTTTAAGGTGATTAGAGGACAGTATGGGGATGGGGATGTCAGGGGCAGTTTTGTTTAAATTACACAGAGAGCGGTATATGCATGGAATGTACTGTTAGGGTGATGGTAGAGGCAGATACATTAGGGACATTTAAGAAACGTTTGGATAGGCACATAGATGAGAGAAGAATGGAGGGCTATATAGGAGAAAAGGGTTAGATTGTGGCGACCCACTTCCCAGCGCACTCGAACCGGCTCACAAAGTGGCGCGCGCCGGCATTGAGGCCGGTCCCAAAGAGGGCGCCAAGCCTTCTTCACCAGCAAGGGGAAAAGCCCGCGCGCGGGACGGGACTGTGAATACGTGCCCCCTACAGCACTCCCGCCCGGGGAGGGCAGGAGCAGGAAGGCTTTAAAGCGAGGCCGCGAAGTTTGAATAAACCTCTTTTTGCAACTGCAGCTCACCGACTCCGTGTCGTTATTTCAGCGCTGCGTGTAGCACACCACTACAATTGGTGACCCCGACGGCCCAAACGCTATTTGGACCGGAGATGAATGACACCACATCTGTTCATGCAGTTTCATTAAAACTGCCAAGCTTCTGGAAGCTGCGACCTCACCTATGGTTCCAGCAAGCAGAAGCCCAATTCCACGTTCAGCAGATAACCTCGGATGCCACACGTTACTACTACATGGTGAGCTCCCTCGACCAGGAAACAGCAGCCCAGGTTGAGGAGTTCATACAGTCGCCCCCGGAGGACAGCAAATACACAGAATTCAAAGCCCTGCTCATAAGGACTTTTGGACTCTCAGGGCGCGAGCGAGCTGTCCGCTTACTGCAACTGGATGGTTTGGGAGACAGGCCACCGTCGGCCTTGATGAGCGAGATGCTGTCCCTGGCCGGAGGACACAAGCCCTGCCTCGTTTGAGCAGGCATTCCCGGAGCAGCTGCCCGAGGACATACGCCTGCTGCTGTCCGACGTGGATTTTAGCGACCCCCAGAAGGTGGCAGCCCGGGCGGACTTGCTGTGGAAAGCCAAGAAGGTGAGTGGGGTGTCCGTCGCACAGATCACCAGGCCACGCTCCTGGCAGCAGACCAGACCAGGCCCGGCAGCAGAGCCCACTAACCCCAGAGGCAGGAGTGAGGAGACCAACGAACAATGGTGCTTCTACCACCAACGGTGGGCCACAGAAGCCCACTGCTGTAGCCCACCCTGCAAGTTCCCGGGAAACACCAGTTCCAGCCGACGCTGATGGCTACGGCGGCTGGCCATCGGGATAGCCTCCTGTATGTCTGGGACAAGCGGTTGGGATGCCACTTTTTGGTCGACACCGGAGCTGAGATCAGCGTCTTACCTCCGATGAGTTACGACACCCGCAACAGAGAACCAGGTCCCACCCTGAGGGCCACGAACGGCAGTACAGTAAGGACCTATGGCACCCGTATGATGCGGCTACAGTTCGGCTCCAGCCGGTTCATGTGGAACTTCACACTGGCTGCCGTAGCTCAACCAAGATTGATTTTAGAATAGGTTTAAACATTGGGACGACATTGTGGGCCAAAAGGACTGTGCTCTCTATGTCCTGTCACTGACATGTCATGAAATTCATTTTTTGCAGCACTACAGTGAAAGACATAAGCATTATTTTAAGTTAGAATATAAAAGAGAGATAATGAGTTAGTGTTCCTGAGTTAATGGATTGCTCAGGGATCTGATGACAAAGGGGAAGTAGCTGTTCCTAAAATACTGAGTGTGAATCTTCAGGGAATAAAAATTCCCTGAATTAAACAAAATTGTTTTGTTGCTTGTTGTGTTCTCTTTTGCTGTGTTCTCTGTTGTTCTGCTAGCATTGTGAGAAGCTGTGTTGGTGCCAGATTGTGTGCTCACACTTACAGCCTGCCCCTCCTCGTGCATCCTTGGGTGTGTTGGTTGTTAACGGAGATGAAGAGGAATTTCTTTTGCCAAAGTGGTGAATCTGTGGAATTTGTTGCCATGGACGGCACCGGAAGCCAAGTCTTTATGTATATTTAAGTCGAGGTTGATAGCATGACGGGATACGGGGAGAAGGCAGGAGATTAGGGCTGAGAGGAAAATTGGATCAGCCATGATGAAATGGCAGAGCAAATTCGTTAGGCCAATTGGCCCAATTCTGCTCCTATATGTTACGGTCTTAACACAAATGACACATTTCACTGTAGGTTTTGATTTCCATGTGATAAATAAATCTGAAGTTGAATCTGAATCAAGCATTGATATAATTTCACTTTATTGCTTTATTGTTGCCAAACAATTGATACTAGAGCGTACAATAATCACAGCGATATTTGATTCTGCGCTTCACGCTCCCTGGAGTACAAATCGATAGTAAATACAATAAAAATTTAAATTATACATCATAAATAGAAAATGTAAAGTAAGGTAGTGCAAAAAAAACAAGAGACAGGTCCGGATATTTGGAAGGTACAGCCCAGATCCGGGTCAGGATCCGTTCAGCAGTCTTATCACAGTTGAAAAGAAGCTGTTGCCAAATCTGGCTGTATGAGTCTCCAAGCTCCTGAACCTTCTCCCGGAGGGAAGAGGGACAAAAAGTGTGTTGGCTGGGTGGGTTGTGTCCTTGATTATCCTGGCAGCACTGCTCTGACAGCGTGTGGTGTGAAGTGAGTTCAAGGACGGAAGATTGGTTTGTGTGATGTGCTGGGCTATGTTCATGATCTTCTTCAGCTTCTTCCAGTCTTGGACAGGACAACTTGCATACCAGGTTGTGATGCACCCTAGAAGAATGCTTTCTACGGTGCATTTGTAAAAATTAGTGAGGGTTTTAGGGGACAGGCCAAATTTCTTCAGCTTTCTCAGGAAGTAAAGGCACTGGTGGGCCTTCTTGGGAGTGGACTCTGCTTGGTTAGACCAAGTCAGGTCATCTGTGATATTGACCCTGAGGAGCTTAAAGCTTTTGACCTGTTCCACCTGCGCACCACTGATGTAGATGGGGTCGCGCAGTCCGCAACTCCTTCTGAAGTCAACAACCAATTCCTTCATCTTGCTGATGTTGAGGGATAGGTAATAATAGGAATCCATGCAAAAACGAGTTCATGGATACCCACAGGGATTGTGGTGTAGCAGCAAGTAGAGGCACTGCCGCATAACTCCCAAGTTCAATTCTGCCTCTTGCTACTGTCTGTGTGGGATATGTACATCCTCCATGTGAGCATGTGAGATTCTTTGTGCTCCGGATTCCTCTTGCATCCAGACAAACAGTCTTTGATTATGCCGACTGCTTTACTGAGGTTGTGTAGACGGAGTCCATGGAGGGGCGGCCGGTTCCTGTGATGTGCTGAGTTGTGGTCAGAGCTATCTGCAGTTTCTTGTGGTCACGTGCAGAGCAGTTACTATAGCAACCCTATTACATCCAGGTAGAATGCTTTCTGTGGTATATATATAAAAATAGGTAAGAGTTGACAAAGACATGCCATTTCTTTTTTAGCTGTCTGAAGAAGTAGAAGCATTCATGAGCTTTCTAAACAGTGGCTTCAGTGTGGTGAGACCAGGAGAGTCTATTCATGATGTTCACATCTCAGAACTTGAAATTCTCAATTCACTGGAAGAGTCGAGGGAGTTAATGAGGTATACGAGTGGGAATAGGTTGCAGAGAGGTCTGTGGTTGCTCTGACAGCTGGCATAGATTGTAGAGGCAATGAACTGTAGTTGGTTCCCCTGTCGGAAATTTGTAATGAGAACAAGGATAGCCTGCAATAGTATGTTACCGGTCAGTCAGAGATGGGACGTCTCTTGCAATATGGCCTACTATTGGCTGAATCCCAGAAACATCATCTCCAAAGTAGATGCATGAGAGTGTGACTCCAGAGGATATATAAAGATCTTAATGAAATGCAAGCAGCGAGCTAAGACAGCTCAGTATGGGATTGACATCCAAAAATATTGTGGTTTAAACTTTAAATCTATGGCAAGGCAACACTGCCAAGCAAGATATATCTTGCACAAATCAACAAATGCTAAAACAAATGAAGTCTCCATGACTAGGCAAACTCAAAGGTCTTAAGTTGGATAAGTCACCTGGACCAGATGGACTACATCCCGGAGTCCTGAGAGAGGTGCTGAAGAGACAACTGGAGCGTTGTTCATGATCTTTCAAGAATCACTCGATTCTGGCATGGTCCCAGAGGACTGGAAGATTGCAAATGTCACTCCACTCTTTAAGAAGGGAGGAAGGCAAAAGAAATGAAATTACAGGCCAGTTAGCCTAACCTCAGTGGTTGGGAAAGTGCTAGAGTCCATTATTAAGGATGAGGCTTCAGGGTACTTGGAGACTAATGATAAAATAAGTCAAAGTCAGCATGGTTTCTGTGAACGGAATCTTGCCGGACAAATCAGAGTTCTTCAATGAAGTAACAAGCAGGGTGGACAAAGGAGAGGCAGTGGATGTCAGTTACTTGGATTTTCAGAAGGCATTTGATAAGGTGCCAGACACGAGGCTGCTTAACAAGTTAAAATCCTATGGTGTTACTGGCTTGATAGAGGAATTGCTGACAGGCAGGAGGCAGTGAGTGGGAAGAAAGGGGGCCTTTTCTGGTTGGCTGCCAGTGACTAGTGATGTTCCTCAGGGTCAGTATTGGGACCGCTACTTTTCACATTGTTTGTCAATGATTTGTATAATGGAATTAATGGCTTTGTGGCAAAGTTTGCAGATGATATGAAAATAGGTGGAGGGGTAGATAGTGCTGAGGAAGCAATGAAATTGCAGCAGGATTTAGACAAATTGGAAGAATGGGTAAAAAGTAGCAGATGGAATACAGTATTGGGAAATGTATGATAATGCATTTTGGTAAAAAGAACAATAGGAACAACTATTATCTAAATGGGGAGAAGGTTCAAACAACAGACTATAAATAAATAGCAATAAATAATAAGCATGAAGTAACAATATAACAGGGTCCTTAAATAAGTGTACCTAACCCCGTTTGTTCAAGTGCCTGATGGATGAGTTATTGAACCTGGTGGTGCAAGTCCTAGAAGGTACCTTAGTACCTCAAGTCAAGTCAAGTCAAATCACTTTTATTGTCATTTCGACCATAACTGCTGGTACCGTACATAGTAAAAATGAGACAACGTTTTTCAGGACCATGGTGTTACATGACACAGTACAAAAACTAGACTGAACTACGTAAAAAAAAAACACAAAGAAAGCTACACTAGACTACAGACCTACACAGGACTACATAAAGTGCACAAAAACAGTGCAGGCATTACAATAAATAATAAACAGGACAATAGGGCAAGGTGTCAGTCCAGGCTCTGGGTATTGAGGAGTCTGATAGCTTGGGGGAAGAAACTGTTACATAGTCTGGTCGTGAGAGCCCGAATGCTTCGGAGCCTTTTCCCAGATGGCAGGAAGGAGAAGAGATTGTATGAGGGGTGCATGGGGTCCTTCACAATGCTGTTTCCTTTGCGGATGCAGCGTGTAGTGTAAATGTCCGTAATGGCGGGAAGAGAGACCCTGATGATCTTCTCAGCTGACCTCACTATTCGCTGCAGGGCTTTTTGATCTGAGATGGTGCAATTTCCGAACCAGGCAGTGATGCAGCTGCTCAGAATGCTCTCAATACAACCCCTGTAGAATGTGATGAGGATGGGGGGTGGGAGATGGACTTTCCTCAGCCTTCGCAAAAAGTAGAGATGCTGCTGGGCTTTCTTTGCTATGGGGTTGGTGTTGAGGGACCAGGTGAGATTCTCTGTCAGGTGAACACCAAGAAATTTGGTGCTCTTTACAATCTCTACCAAGGAGCTGTCGATGTTCAGCGGGGAGTGGTCACTCCATGTCCTCCTGAAGTCAACAACCATCTCTTTTGTTTTGTTCACATTCAGAGACAAGTTGTTGGCTCTGCACCAGTCTGTTAGCCACTGCACCTCCGCTCTGTAAGCTGATTCATCGTTCTTGCTGATGAGACCCACCATGGTCGTGTCATCGGCAAACTTGATTATATGGTTTGAGCTGTGTGTTGCAGCACAGTCGTGGATCAGCAGAGTGAACAGCAGTGGACTGAGCACACAGCCCTGGGGGGCCCCCATACTCAGTGTGATGGTGTTGGAGATGCTGCTCCCAATCTGGACTGACTGAGGTCTCCCAGTCAGGAAGTCTAGGATCCAGTTGCAGAGGGAGGTGTTCAGGCCCAGTAGGCTCAGCTTTCCAGTCAGTTTCTGAGGGATGATTGTGTTGAATGCTGAACTGAAGTCTATGAACAGCATCCGAACGTATGTGTCTTTTTTGTCCAGGTGGGTTAGGGCCAGGTGGAGGGTGGTGGCAATGGCGTCATCTGTTGAGTGGTTGGGATGGTACGCAAACTGCAGGGGGTCCAGTGAGGGGGGCAGCAGGGTCTTGATATGCCTCATGACGAGCCTCTCAAAACACTTCTACCCAATGGCAGCAGCAAGAAAAGAGCATGGCCTGGGTGGTGAGGATCTTTGATGATTAATGCTGCTTTTCTTCAGCAATGTCGCATGTAGGTGTGCTCAGTGTTTGGGAGGGTTTTACCATGATGTACTTGACCAAATCCACTATTTTTAGTGGATTTTCTACTCAAGGCATTGGTGTTCCTGTACCAGGCATCCAGTCAGCACACTTTCCACCACACATCTATTAAGGGTTTGCCAAGGTTTTTGATGGCCTGCCAATCTCCGCAGACTCCCGAGGATGCAGAAGTGCCGTTGTGCGTTCTTCGCAATTATATATATATATGATGAGCCCAGGACAGGCCCTCCGAGATAGTGACACCCATCTCATGACCCTGTCCACCTCTGATCCTCTGATGATTACTGGCTCATGGACCTTTGGTCCATCTGGAAGTGAAGGTCTGCTGTCCTCTATGTCACAGGATTTAGTTTTGTAGGAGGTTATGGTGAGGCCATGGTAAAAAAAATGGAAATCTTCACACATTTCACACAAATCTTCACACATTTGTCATTATTAAACTGGCTGCCTGTATCCTTTAGGGTCAATTTAAAAAATACTTTTAATTGTATATAAGGCACTGAATATTCTAGCTCCTCCACATATTTTGGATTAGGGATCCCCTTACATCCCTAATCGTAATCTTCGATCTGTGAATATAGGTTTGCTTAGTGTTGGTAGAGCAAAGCATATTAGAACTGGTGGTATCTCCTTTTGCTCGTATGCAACAAAAATCTGGAATAAAGTACCAACTGAGATACGTCAGGCTTGTACCATGGAGTGTTTCAAAACACTTCTAAAAACCTACTTCAAATTTGGCTTACTTATAGGATTGCATAATCCCTGTTGATTACACTTATATATTGTAATTTGGTACCTTTGATTACATTTTATTCTATAGAATGATTGTCTTTACTTGTGATTTTTAATTGTCTCATATTTGTATGACTATATTGATTTTTCTTTAAAACCTATGTAAAATACTTTGAGCCTGCGTCTTAAAAGGTGCTATATAAATAAATGTATTATTATGCCTTTTCAACTCAAGCTGGTAAAAGCTGAGGGACAGGCTTAGCCAAGTACACTTATTTGCCAATTAGCACTTTCAGACTAGTCTAATGGTGTTTAGTATTGTGGCTCTCTGGAGGTTTATATGGATGTTACTGTGTAGCCTGAATTGTTTAATGCTATTGTGTAGTGACTTTGTGATGATACCAGTTGTCAATATTAATATTGGGACAATGTTTACCCTGTTCATGTTCCATAATCTTTCAATTTCCTCTTTTAATTCAGCATATTTCTGGCGTTTTTCACTTACTGATTTTTGTATGTGTGTTTGAATGGTTTTATCTATTAAGTAAGTTGTTTTTGCTTCTTTATCCTGTAATATTTCATCCGGACTGTTGTTATGGATTGTCTGATCTGTAATTGTGGATCAGTCGCAATATAATTTGTAGGACTCTTGACTCTAAAACAGGATCGGGCTGGTGTTTATAGTAAGCTACAGTGTCTTTTATGAGTTTGTATTTTGAAGCAAGATTTTGGTGAACGATGTTTGCCACTAGATTGTGCTTGTGTAAGATCAGGGAGGAGTTAAGCTGCTGCTGGATCCTGTAATGTGATGGATTGTTTCTGGTTTTTCTTTGCATTTCCTACATTATTATAATTGTTAGAGGCCTTTCAGCTCACAGTGTTGTGTCAACCATTTTAAAAACTCTAGGATCAACCTAACACATTTTACTTTCATCCATGTGCCCATCTAAGAGTTTCTTAAATGTTCCTAATATATCTGCCTCTACCACTACTTCAGCAGGGTGTTCGTATGCCCACCACCCTCTGTGTAAACATAATTTCCTCCAGTCACCTTAACGTTTTGCAGAGTCCCTGGTCTAGGAGTTTGGAGATGAGTTTGCTTGGAATTATTCAGTACTGTGCAAAAGTCTTAGGCACGTTAGGATTTGTCAGTGTGGAGCGGAGAGTGAGTTTGTAAATCTGGTGGGAGCAAAGGACATTGGGAATGGTGGGAGTGGAGTGCCACAGGAGGGGTGTGGGACAGGTGGCAGAGGAGGAGTGCTGGGGAGAGTGGGTGGTACAGGTACAAGCACACCCATTCCTAAGAAATCAGGCAAGGTCATTTGATTCCAAACAATTGATTTATTGTTCAGACACTCTATTGATAAGTGTAGGGTAGGAGCTCCCAACCTGGGGTCCACAGACCCCTTGGTTCATAGCAGGGGTCAATGTCATAAAAAAGGCCAGAAGCCCTGGTGTAGGGCCTAGGTGAGCTCAGGCTTTTAGCAGAAACATCGATATGCAAAACAAGCAGATCCTTCTTTGTTGCAGTCGCTGTGCACACATTTCTCCTGAGTTAGTTAAGACTCGGTTCATGGAATTATGACCACGAGTATTCACCATACTCCTTCTTAATTCGCTCAGGTGTGCTGTGTGTTCTGACACGTTGAGGAATGAAAGAATTTGTGCGTACAACCAGCCCAGGAGACAGCTTCTTAGTGCTTCTTGGCTTCCAACTCTGCCTTCCTGAGTTTGGCTTCGCTCCATCGCCATTCCAAATATAACTACTACTCTTTCACTTTGTGAGGCAATTGTCTGAACTTAGTTGGAGCCCTGGACTTTCTAGAACCTTCCACTGCTTCCAAGTGATCTCAGTCATGGTCTTTGCTATCCACTCCACAATTCTAAAAGTCTTCAATGAGAGGGTCAGCACAACATTGTGGGCCGAAGGGCCTGTAATGTGCTGTACTATTCTATGTTCTATGTAGATGAACAGTAGCCTTAGGGAGTATACACTCAAGGGCCAGTTTATAAGGTACCTCCTATACCTAACAAAGTGGCTATTTAGTGTACGTTCAAGGTCTTCTGTCGATATAAGCCATTCCTTTCACGGTTTGGCATGTTGTACACTTAGAGATGCTTTCTTACACACCACAGTTGTAAAGTGTGGTTCTGTTAATGGCAGCTTCCTCCCAGTCTGGCCATTCTCCTCTAACCTCTCTCATTAACAAGGCATTTTCACCCTCAGTACTGCTGCTCACTGGATAATTTTTATTTTTTTGCACCATTTTGCATCCCTGTAAGTTCTAGGGATTGTTGAGTGTGAAAATCTGAGGAGACCAGCAGTTTGTGAGATATTCAAACCACCTCGTGTGGCACCAACAAACATTCCACAACTCAAAGTCACTTAGATCACATCTCTTCTCCATTCGGATGTTTGGTCTGAACAACAGCTGAACCTCTTGACCATGTCTTCATGCTTTTATGCATTGAGCTGCTGCCACACGATTGGCTGATTAGATACTTGCATTAACGAGCAGGTGTAGCAGTGTACGTGGTAATGCAGCCGCTGAGTGTGTGTGATCTTGGATGTGTGCATTATGTTCACTGGTACTTTATGTCTGATGCATTCAGTACACATTACATCACTGAGTGAGCACATGGTTTGGGGACGTGTAAGAATAAACATGTTCTGAGCTAACACATCAGAGTGTAAAAATTTAATTAACAAACAGTGCTTCGGAAAACAAGATGGAACATGATCACAGTCGTTATCGGAGTCAAACATCCAGGGAAAGAAATGTGGTAACTGTCTAATATAAATCTACACTAGCCTGTGATATTGACAGCACTGCATCTTATAGAGCATGGAAACAGGTCCTTCGGCCCATCCTGTCCATCCTAACCACCGAGGTGGTCCCATTTGAAAGCGTTTGGTCTAAACTCCTCTGAAGCATTCCTATTCATACACCCATGCAAAAGTCTTTTAAATGTTGTGTTGTACCTGCCTCAACCATTTCCTCTGGTGGCTCGTTCCTCAACACTACCCTTTGTGTGGCATTCATTAATGGTAGGGGTCCATAGCATTAAGAAGTTTGGGAAACCTGCTCTAAGGAATAAAATCAAAGCCTCTTGAGTTCCAGCAACTTAATAGAGACCTAGAGACTTAGAACACTGAAGCACAGTACAAGCTCTTTGGCCCACAATGTTGTGCCGACATTTGAACCTAGTCTAAAATCAGTCTAACACTTCCCTCCGACAACCCTCCATTTCTCTATCAGCCATGTGCCTATCTAAGAGTTTCTTAAATGCCCCTAATGTATCTGCCTCTACTACCATCCTTGGGAGAGCGTTCCACACACTCATCACTCTCTGTGTTTAAAAAAAACCTACCTCTGACATCTATCACTTTAAATTTTCTGAGGATGTGACTAAACACATTGATGAAGGTAGTGCCATGTAGTGTATGTGGATTTTAACAAGGCATTTGACAAGGTACCCCATGCAAGGCTTATTGAGAAAGTAGTGAGGCATGGGATCCAAGGGGACATAGCTTTGTGGATGCAGAACTGGCTTGCCTACAGGAGGCAAAGAGTGGTTGTAGATGGGTCATATTCTGCATGGAGGCCGGCGACCAGTGGTGTGCTTCAGGGATCTGTTCTGGGACCCCCACTCTTTGTGACTTTTATAAATGACCTAGATGAGGAAGTGGAGGGATGGGTTAGTAAATTTGCTGATGACACAAAGGTTGGGAGTGTTGTGGATAGTGTGGAGGGCTATCAGAGATTAAAGCGGGACGTTGATAGAATGCAAAACTAGGCTGAGAAGTGGCAGATGGAGTTCAATCCAGATGTGTGAAGTGGTTCATTTTGGCAGATCAAATATGATGGCAGAATATAGCATTAATGGTAAGACTCTTGGCAGTGTGGAGGATCAGAGGGATCTTGGGTCTGAGTCCACAGGACACTCAAAGCTGCTACGTAGGTTGACTCTGTGGTTAAGAAAGCATACGATGTATTGGCCTTCATCGATCGTGGGATTAAGTTTAAGAGCTGAGAGTTAATTTTGCAGCTATATACTGTAGGATCTGGTCAGACTCCACTTGGAGTACTGTGCTCAGTTCTGGTCGCCTCACTACAGGAAAGATGTGGAAACCTTAGAAAAGGTGCAGAGGAGATTTACAAGGATGTTGCCTGGATTGCGGAGCATGTCTTATGAGAATAGGTTGAGTGAACTCGGCCTTTTCTCCTTGGAGTGACGGAGGATGAGAGGTGACCTGATAGAGGTGTACAAGATGATGAGAGATATTGATCATGTGGATAGTCAGAGGCTTTATCCCAGGGCTGAAATGGCTAGCATGAGAGGGCATAGTTTTAAGGTGCTTGGAAGTAGGTATAGAGGAGATGTCAGGGGTAGGTTTTTTACGCAGAGAGTGGTGAGTGCGTGGAATGGGCTGCCAGCAGCGGTGGTGGAGGCGGAAACGATAGGGTTTTTTAAGAGACTCCTAGATGGATACATGGAGCTTCGAAAAATAGAGGGCTGTGGGTAAGCCTAGGTAGTTCTAAGGTAAGGGCACATTTAGCATTGCTTTGTGGGTCAAAGGGCCTGTATTGTGCTGTAGGTTTTTTATGTTTCTATGTTTCATACATCTTTGGAACGAGGGTGGAAACCCATGCAGTCATGGGGAGAACGTATAAACTACTTATGGACAGAGGCGGGAATTGAACCCCGACTGCTGGCACTGTGAAGCATTACGCTAACTGTTACATTACCTATATCCTGCCGTTTCAGGTATGAAGGATTTGAATATTTTCAATAGCTGGGAGGGAAGTGAGTCAAAAGAAAGAACTCTGATAAGATTTTTGAAAACTGCAGCACATAACTTGAACTGAGACACCAGGAGATAAAGTAGACAGGAAATGCTGGAATCCCAAGCAGCAACAGAATAAAACAAATTGCGGGAGGAGCTCACAGAGAGTGAAGCAACATTTGTGGAGGCAGATGGACTGTCAATGTTTTGGGTTGAGACCCGACATCTGGACATCTTTAAACCGCAATGTTTGATGGAAGCAAGTGGTGGGGCTTCATTAGAAACATGGAGCTTGCTGCTCACAGCTACAAAAACCCAAGTTCAATCCCCACACCAGGTGCCACCTGCACTGTATTTGCACATCTTCCCTGAGATTGTGTGCGCTTCCCACCAGGTGCACTGATATCCTCCAACATTCCCAAAGATGTGTTTAGGAAGGCCCCTTAGGAAGAGTAAATGACAAAATGATTAATTTGGAGTATTGACTGCAGTCTGGTCATCTACAGGAAAGATAACAATTAAGTTTGAAAGAACATAGAGAAAATTGACAGCGATGCTTTCGAGACTTGAGTCATAGAGTCATAGCAAAATACAGTACAGAACCAGCTCCTTCGGCCCATCTAGTCTGTGCTGAAACCATTTTAAGTGCCTAGTCCCATGGCCCTGCACTGGAACTATAGCCCTCCATACCCCTACCATCCATGTACCTATCCCAACTTCTCTTAGATGTTGAAATCGAGTTCGCATCTACCATTTGTGCTGACAACTCGTTCCATACTCTCACAACCCTCTGAGTGAAGAAGTTTCCCCTCATGTTCCCCTTAAACTTTTCACCTTTCACCATTAACCCATGATCTTTAGTTGTAGTCTCACTCAACCTCAGTGAAAAAAGCCTACTTCCCTTGCCCTATCTATATCCCTCATAATTTTATATACTTTTATAAAATCCCTTCTCAGTCTTCTACATTCTGAGGACCTGAGTTATCGGAAAAGGTTGACTAGATTAAGACTTTATTCCCTGGAGTGCAGGAGAATGTAGAGTGTGTAACAGAACACTGCAGGCCCATTGGCAAATTGTGTTGTGCTGACCTTTCAAGCTACTCAAGATCAATCTAACCCTTCCCCCTCACATAGCCCTCCATTTTCTTCATCTATGTGCCCATCTAAGAGTTTCTTAAATGCCTCTACCATCATCCCTACATTGTGTGCCACACACCTTCCATTCGCTATGTAAAAAAAAAGACCTCTGACATTGTCCCAATCACCTGAAAATTATACCCTTATTTTACTAGCCCTTGCCACTCTGGTAAAATACATTGACTGTCCACTCTATCTGTGCCTCCTTACATCTAGTACACTCTTATCAAGTCACCTCTCATCCTCCTTTGCTCCAAAGAGAAAACACTAGCTTCCTCAACCTACCTTCATAAGTCATGCTCTCTAATCAAGGCAGCATCATGGTAAATCTCTTCTGCAGCTACTATAAAGCCTTCACATTCTTCCTATATTGAGGCAACCGGAGCTGAACACAATACTCTAGGCGTGGTCTACCCAGAGTTTTGTAGAGCTGCAACAGGACCTCACTGCTCTTGAACAGTCCCCTGACTAATGAAGGGCAATACACCATACCTTTTACATCTTAACATCATAAATCTGTGAGTTGTTTATTATGTCTCCCCTCTCACTGTGAAACGGGGGCACCTCTTTTTCCCTTAATAAGGAGAGAGAGAGAGAGAGAGACTTGTGGTATGTCATATTACCTGGTGAACGAGTAGTCTTGGGCTGCTGCAAGCCTGTGTTTTTATTGATGCTTTGCTACATACTTGAGTTCCTGGAGGAGGGCGTTGATGTATTTTTACCAGTGGGGGTGGGGGGGCCTTGCTGCTGCTTGTGCGTGGGAGGGGGGAGCTGGGAGGGGCCTTGGGGTTCTAATGTTTAACTGTCATTCAATCTTTGGGGGCTCTCCTGTTTTTATTAATGTTTGTGAAGACAAAGAATTTCAGGGTATATATTACATACATTTCTCTGCCATTAAACGTACTTATTGAACCTAGACCTCTTAACCATCCTATCAAGTTGTATGGTGGACTCTAAGCACACCCCTCCCCAACATCGATAGTAATTACAGGAGGTGCTAGCTCAAAAACAGTTATTGAAGCAGTTATTGAAGATTCCCATCATCTGTGCCCATGCCATCTTCTTACCACCACCATCGGGCAGGAGGTACAGAAGCCTGAATTCCCACATCACCAGGTTCAAGATGAGCTACGCCCCTTCAAACCTTCAGTTCTTGCCCAACCGGCAAAACCCTCATCCCTACTGCAGTACACAACCATGAAGACCTCTTTTCACCACAATGGATTTTGTTTATCCTGTTCCACAGTATGTTCTTACTTGCTGAACTTCAATGGTTCCATTTAATATCAGAGAATGTATACAGTATACAATCTGAAATTCTTACTCTTCACAGATATCCTCAAAACAGAACAACATCCCCAAAGAATGAATGACAGAAAACAATGTAAGAACCCCAAAGCTCGCTGCCCCCCTCTCGTGCACAAGCAGCGGCCAAGCAGCATCACCCCTCCTTCACCCCCTCTCCCTACTTATTCTAGCAGAAAGTATCAGCACTCCCACCACCCAAGCAACAGCAGAGCCCCAGAGAGTAGTTTCCAAACTACAGTCCATCAAAACTCTAATGTTCATCACAACAGTTTGACATCCTTCAGGCGCTCTCTCTCACTGACAAGGCTTATCAACGAGAGGGGAGACAAACAGTTGCTGTTTCAATATTACAGTCTGTCTGTGCTGACACTTATACTTACCCCGACTCAGGAATTGGCAGCAAACTCTCACTCACCATCGAGAGATCACCCGAGTACAGAGGCTTCCGTTAGATCATATATGTCAAACTCAAGGTCCGCGGGCCAAATCCGGCCCGCGGTGGAATTATCTTTGGCCCGCGAGATAATATCTAATTACTATTAAAGCTGGCCCCAGTAATCGAAGCGCCTATGGCGTATGATATGGCTAATGCTGAGTTTATTCAGGTACCAGGTTTTCAGGGTTTTTAGTGTCCATTCGGCAGTCTTGCTCGGCAGTCTTCTTCATAAGAAACGGAATTTGTAAAGTGAAACACTTTGTAGTTATATCAGAGACTGAGACACATGAGAGCAGGCTGAAAAAACGGAGGCAACGAAAGCTGCATTCGCACGCGTCCGACTGATCCGGCCCGCATGAAGCTGCATTTTGCTCAATCCGGCCCGTGACCTAAAATGAGTTTGACACCCCTGCATTAGATGCACCTGCTGTCTCGATATTCCGGTACCCGCAGAGCTTCAGTTCACAACACTGCACAACTTAGGTTCGATTCATGTTTCTCAAAATGCTAGAAGGATTCTATATGCATTGTCTGAGGTCAATCCTTGGCATCGTTGGCAGGATCAAGTTGCAATCCTTGAGGTCCTCAACAGGGCAGGGACCATGAGTGTGGAGGCTATAATGGTAAAAGCTCAGCTTCAGTGGACAGGGCATGCCATACACATGAAGGATTTCCGAATCCTAAAGGGGCTCCTATATTGTGAGCTTTCAATGGGCAAGAGGAATCAAGGCAGGCCCCAGAAGATGTTCAAGGACTGCATAAAAGCTAACGTTGGACACACTGGGCTTGTATCTAAATGGTGGAACAAAGTATGCAAGTCTGGAGTGGCTGGCAAGCCTTGGTTAAAACTACTCACAACAACCTGCAGGATGCTGAGCTGCCCAACAGGGAAGGAAAGGAAAACATAGAAACATAGAGACATAGAAAACCTACAGCACAATACAAACCTTTTGGCCCACAATGCTGTGCCGAACATGTACTTACTTAAAAATTACCTAAGGTCACCCATAGCTCTCTATTTTTCTAAGCTCCATGTACCTATCTAGGAGTCTCTTAAAAGACCCTATTTTATCTGCCCCCACCACCGTTGCTGGTAGCCCATTCCATGCACTCATCACTTCCTGTGTAAAAAAACTGACATCTCTTCCATACCTACTTCCAAGTACCTTAAAACTGTGCCCTCTCGTGTTATCCATTTCAGTCTTGGGGAAAAGACTCTGACTATCCACACGATCAATGCCTCTCATCATCTTATACACAGGAATAGCAGCATCTCCACTTCCAGATCCATCACAGTTTTCATCTCCCTATTGTGGACATCTATGTTGCTCACAGCTTGGACTCCCAATGACCCTGGCCTCCACAGCTGCCTGTGGTAATAAATTCCAGAATTCAACACCCTCGGGTTAAAGGAATTTCTCTGCATCTCTGTTTTAAACGGATGCCCCTCTATCCTGAAGCAGTGTCCTCTTGCCCTAAACTCCCCCACCATGAGAAACATCCTTTCCACATCTACTCTGTCTAGATCTTTCAACATTTGACAGATTTCAATGAGATCCCTCTTCATTCTTCTAGATTCCAGTGAGTACAGACCCAGAGCTATCAAATATTCCCCGTATGATAACCCCTGCATTGCTAGAATCATCCTTGTGAACCTCCTCTGAACCCTCTCCATTGCCAGCACCTTTTCTCAGATGAGGAGCCCAAAACTGTACTCAAGGTGAGGCCTTACCAGTGGCTTATAAAGTCTCAGCATCTCATCCCTGCTCTTGTATTCTAGATCTCTTGAAATGAATGCCTTCCTCACTACTGACTCAAACTACAAGTTAACCTTTAGGGTGTTCTGCACAAGGACTCCCAAGTCGCTTTGCATCTCAAATTTTTGGATTTTCTCCCCATTTAGAAAATAGTTTGCACATTTATTTATTCTACCAAAGTGCATGGCCATGCATTTTCCAACATTGTATTTCATTTGCCACTGTCTTGCCCATTCTCCTAATCTGTCTAAGTCCTTCTGCATGCTACCTGTTTCTTCAACACTACCTGCCCCTCCACCAGTCTTCGTATCATATGAGTCTGTGATTCTGTTGCAAGTATGTTTTTCCTTGCACCTGTATATACATGTATTTGTGCATCTGACAATAAATTCTACTTTGAATGCCTTTTCATTTTTTCATTGTCCTATAGAGGACTACAGAACAGAAATAGGCCCTTTAGTCCATTCAGTCTACACTGGCAAGATCTTCTGCCTGGCCCCATCTACTTACACCCAGACTGCTCTCATCCATGTGCTCATCCAACCTTCTCTTCAGTGCTACAATTGAACACTCACCTACCTCTTCTGTTAGCTGCTCAGCAGGCAGCACCTGCTGCAGTGTGGAGAAACAGAGGGCAACAGAAAGCAGGAGCAGTCAGAGGAGGAACTGGATAGATCAGGAGGTGAGAGAAAAAGGGACAGAGGGGAGCAGCTTTCAGCCCTTCCAGCCCTTAAAATCACAATGCCCAGCAACCCCTGACAATCCTGATTTAATTGCGGGGCAATTTATGATGACCAATTATCCTGCCTGGTATCTCTTTGGACTGTGAGAGGAAAACAGAAGACCCAGAGAAAACCCACGCATTCCACGGGGAGGTTGGACTGACTCTTTACCCGGGATGCTGGGATCGAACTCCAAACTCCGATGCCCTAAACTGTAATGGTGTCCCAGTTACTGCTACGTTACTATGGCACCCTTATTTCTTGCAATAAATAAGTCTCATCGCAAGAAACAGCAGAGAGATGTGGACACAACTCAGCACATCAAAGTAACCAGCCTTCCCTCCATGAATACACTTTTTACTCCCTTAGTAAAGCAGGCAACCAATGAACATAATCAAAGACTCCTCCCATCCTGGATATTCTCTTTTCTCCCCTTTCCTATTGGGCAGAAGACACAAAAGCCTGAAATATGTATCACCAGCCTCAAGGACAACTTCTATCCCATTATTATCAGACTGTTGAATGGACCTTTAATGCAATGAGATGGACTCTTGACATCACATTCTACCTCATCGTGGCCTTGCACCTTATTGTCTACCTGCACTGTGCTTTCTCTGTAACTGTTTTACTTTCTTCTACACTTAGTTACGTTTTCCCCTTGTACAAGCTCAGTGCGATGATCTGATGAAATGATCTGTATTGGCTTGCAGTGCGAACTTTTTTCACTCTCCCTTGGTACAGGTGACCATCATAATCCAATTTACTTGTTCAGTTTTTAAACTTATTTTGCTAAGGTTTTAATGATCCTCCTTTCCACGATTCTATTACTCAGCAAATTTCCTGCCTCCTTTTGCTGTTATTGCGGGATCTGGCATCGTCAACAAAAAATAAAATCGTGCCACATCTTGGTAGTGACTCACCAGGTTTTATAACAGGTGTGATTCACTCGGATGTGAACTCCTCCAAAATGGCATTTATTTGCATGTGCTTCTTTGCTTTAGTTACGCAAACGTTCTGATATTTTCAAAAGCAGCGCATTCTTGTCTGTAATTTTCATTTGCGATACATTGATGAATTATATTTTACGGTGGTACATTTTCAGACAAAACATTACATTTATCATTCTGTGATAATGTGACATACTGAGGCAAGACATTTTCCGGTGTGTTTTTGTATGTGATGTTCAAAGGACACCGAAGATATTTTCAGGTGGAATATTTAAGCATGGTCTCAACGGTTTCAGATGTGTCATGTACTCTGTGATGCAACAGTCTGTAAGCAATCTTTTTCATGCCAATACCATTAAACAAGAGGTCCCTGGACCCCAGGGTGGCACCCTGTGGTGAACTACATATACCTGTCTGGACACGCTGCTGACTGCTCCTGTGGCTCCTCCCACTGACCGTGGCTCCTCCCACTGACCCCGGTATAAAGGCGATTGGCACCTGAGCCCTGCCCTCAGTCTCCAGGATGTAGCATGTTGGTCAATTGCTGCTTGTTCTTTCTTCCAGTCAATAAAAGCCGATATCTCGCCTCACGTCTCAGAGAGTTATTGATGGTGCATCACACCCCCTGCAAGTTTACAGTGAATGGAGTGAGAAACAAAAAAAAAACATCCAGTGAGCGGCAGTTCTATCGGCAAAAATGCCTCGTTAATGAAGGAGGTCAGAGGAGAATTGGAAGACTGGTTCAAGCTGACAGGAAAGCAAGAATTACTCAAATAACCGTGCGTTGTTACAGTGGTGTGAAAAAGAGCATCTTTGAATGCACAACACGATGAAATGTCAAGTGGATGAGCTACAGCAGAAGAAGATCACGAAAGTACCACTTTGAAAGTGACCACTTTGTTAGGAACAGGAGTTATATAATAGAGAAGCCGCTGAATGTATATTGAATTGAATTGAATTGACTTTATTACTTACATCCTTCATATACATGAGGAGTAAAAATCTTTACGTTACATCTCCACCTAAATGTTAAATGTGCAATTTATAGTAATTTATAATAAATAGTATGTACAATTGGATAGTCAATATAACATAGAAATACAGTTGTCAGCATGAATTATTCAGTCTGACAGCAGGTGGAAGAAGCTGTCCCCGGAGCCTGTTGGTCCTGGCTTTTATGCTGTGGTACCGTTTCCCAGATAGTAGCAGCTGGAGCAGTTGGTGGTTGGGGTGACTCAGGTCCCCAATGATTCTTTGGGCCCATTTTACACACCTGTCTTTGTAAATGTCCTGAGTAGTGGGAAGTTCACATCTATAGATGTGCTGGGCTGTCCACACCACTCTCTGCAGAGTCCTGCATTTGAGGGAAGTACAGTTCCTATACCAGTCAGTGATGCAGCCAGTCAGGATGCTCTCAATCTTGTCCCTAGAGAAAGTTCTTAGGATTTGGGGGCCCATACTGAACTTCTTCAACTGTCTGAGGTGAAAGAGGCGCTGTTGTGCCTTTTTCACCACACAGCCGCTATGTACAGACCACGTGAGATCCTTGGTGATGTTTATGCTGAGGAATTTACCAGTAAAGCTGTTCACTCTCTCAACCCCAGATCCATTGATGTCAATAGGGGTGAGCCTGTCTCCATTCCTCCTGTCGTCCACAATCAGCTGCATTGTTTTTGTGACATTGAGGAAGAGGTTGTTTTCTTGACACCATTGTGTCAGGGTGATGACTTCTCTATAGTCTGCCTCATTATTATTTGAGATTAGGCTAATCAGTTTCGTGTTGTCAGCAAATTTAATGAGCAGTTTGGAGCTGTGGGTGGTGACAGTTATGGGTATACAGAGAGTAAAAGAGGGAGCTTAGTACACAGCTCTGAGGGTCAGAGGGGCAGAGGTGAGGGAGCCCACTCTTATCACCTGCCGGCGATCTGACAGGAAGTACAGGTTCCAGCTACACAAGGCAGGGTGAAGGCCGAGGTCTCTGAGCTTCTTGTCGAGCCTGGAGGGAACTACGGTGTTGAATGCTAAACAGCATTCCAAGAACAGCATTCTCCCATAAACATCCTTCTTCACCAGATGTGTAAGGATGGTGTGCAAAGCTGTGGCTAGTGCGTCATCTGTCAATCGGTATCCAAACTGTCTTTTAAAAGTTTTGGCTAAGCAACATGAAGTGGATGGGCTGCAGCAGCTGAAGAATACGGACATACACACAATGGGCACTTTGTTAGGTAGAGTGGGTAATGAACTGTCCACTGAACATGTGCAAAGGGGCATGGGTGCATTCCAATAACAAAACACAGAAGTGACAGAGGCAAGACCTTTGACGAGTCAGAAGTTTGGCCCAGGAGGTAGAATTGGTTCGGTGGGAGTCGTCTGTGATTACCCGATACCATCAGATGTACATTGGCCACCAGTGTGGCAGCCCACCTTCGTCCAGTTTCCTTTGCTCCATGTGGTGTAAAGAAACAGACAAAACCCCTGGCTTTGGGATTAGGCAATCTTGCAGCGGTGAAGAAGATAAAGGTTAAAAACTAGTTTTATTGGTTACCTGTACTTTGAAATATCGAACCGTAAAGTGAAATACGTCATTCTGAATCAACAACAAACACAGGCTGAGGATGTGCTGGGTGGTACAGTGAATGAGTCACCCTGCTTCAGTTGCCAACATAGCTTGTCCACAACTGACTAACCCTAACCCTTACGTTGTTTTGGAAGGTGAGAGGGAATCGGTGCACTCGGATGAATCCCATCAATCGAGGGATGAACGTACAAACTCCTTACAGACAGTGGAGAGTTGAGTCCGATCGCTGGTGATGTAAAATTGCTATGAACTGATACCAGCAGTGAACTTCAAGTTCTGCCTCCAGCTAAGCTGTTCATGTACAGTCACAACATTGGCATCTTCTTGAAAATGTGGGAGATGTTCAGGCATGTCCTGTTCCCCCGTTACTGGAAGAATCCAATCCAGCTAATTGCTGCCCAGTCAGTTTATTTCCATCATCCACATGGGGATGAAGCATGTGGTGGACATTACTATCCAGGGGTACTTGCAATCACTGTTGTCCAGTCTGTGTTTCCCCAGGATTTTGTAGCTTCATCCTCTCCCTATAACTCCCTATAGACCTCTTCCTATAACTCTGACCTTCTAGCGCAGGTGACATCCTTGTATATCTTCTCTGCACTCTTCCCAGTTTAACCACATCTTCTGCATAGCAGGGCGACCAACTCTGTAAACAGTACTCCCAAGTGCAGCCTCACACTCTGGACATTGTCCGTTCTCCCCTTTCCTTTCGAGTAAAAGATATAAAAGCCTGGAAGCATGTGCCACCAAGTTCAAGAACAGCTTCTATCAATTGCTATCCGAATCATGTGCGATAAGATGAACTCTTTGCCTCACAATCTAGCTGGTTATGATTTTGCTCTTCATTGTTTTCCTGCTCTGCAATTGTCTTGGTGGATGTTGACTGTTTATTGTTTTACCTCAATGCACTTTGTAATGATTGGATCTGTATGAACCACATGCAAGACAAGCTTTTCAATGTAAACAAGAGATTTTACAGAGATACTGGAAATCCAGAGTAACACACAAAATGCTGGAGGAACTCAGCAGGTCAGGCATCAGCTTGGAAATGAACAAGCAGTCGACGTTTTGGGCCGTGACCCTTCATGTCCTTTGTTTCACGGAACCCTGGTTAACCCCTTCCATACTGGATGCAGTGATTCAGATCGAAGGGTTTACTATACACCGTCAGGATAGATCTACAGAGTCTCTCAAAAGCAGAGGTAGAGGAGTATGCCTCATGATCAACTCTTCTTGGTGCACAGATATATCAGTGTTGTCCCAATTCTGCTTATCAGACCTGGAATATCTAGCAGTTAAGGTCATCCTTTTTACCTATCACGAGAGTTCTCCAGGGTCATTTTGGTAGCGGTATACATTCCACCTCAGGCCAATGTCAAACAGACTTTAGATGATCTGAACAATGAGATCAACATGCATGAAACAACGCACTCTAACGCCTTCACCATTGTTTTGGGAGATTTGAACAAGACCAGTCTGAAAATGTCACTAAGCAATTATCATCAACCGATCACTTGCAATACCAGAGGAAACAACACACTGGGCTATTGCTACACCACCATCAAGAATACCTACTGTGCTATTCCATGCCCTCACTTCAGTAAGTCTGATCACCTGGCTGTACTTCTGCTCCCTGAGTATCGGCAGAGACTGAAGACTGCAGCACCAGCAGTGAGGACCAAGAAGTTATGGACAAGGGAAGTACAGGAGCACCTACAGGACTGCTTTGAATCGGTGGACTGGACTGTATTCAGGGATTCATCTTTGAACCTGGATGAGTCTGCTGGAGTTGTTACTGACTTCATTAAAACCTGTGTGGATGAATGTGTCCCTACAAAGACTTACTGTACATTCCCAACCCAAAAGCCCCCGATGAACCAGGAGGTACGCCGTCTGCTGAAGGCTAGATCTGTGGTATTCAAGTCTGGTGACCTAGAACTTCACCAGAAAACCAGGTATGATATGCAGAGGGCTATTTCAAGGGCAAAGAGACAATTCTGAATGAGGTTGGAGGGACATCGGATGCACAACTCAGGCAGGGTTACTTCCTACAAAGCGAAACCCAATAGCATGAATGGCAGAGATACTTCACTACCAGATGAACTCAATGCCTTCTATGCCCGCTTTGTAAAGGAGAATACAACTACAGCTGGGAAGATCCCTGCTGCACCTGATGACCCTGTGATCTCTGTCACAGAGGTCGATGTTAGGCTGCCTTTAGAGAGAGTAAACCCGAGTAAGGCGGAAGGTCCCAATGGAGTACCTGGTAAAGCTCTGAAAACCAGTGCCAACCAACCGGCTGAGGAAATTCAAGGACACAACTCTCACTGCTACAGGTGGAATTTCCCACTTGTTATACCAGTGCCTAAGAAGAATAATGTGAGCTGCCTTAATGACTATCGCCCAGTAGCACTCACATTGACAGTGATGAAATGTTTTGAGAGGTTGGTCATGACTAGACTGAACTCCTGCCTCAACAAGGACCTGGACCCATTGTAGTTTGCCTATCGCCACAATAGGTCAACGGGAGATGCAATCTCAGTGGCTCTTCACACAGCTTTAGACCACCTGGACAACACAAACACCTACATCAGGATGCTGTTCATCAACTATAGCTCAGCATTTAATACCATCATTCCCACAATCCTGATTGAGAAGTTACAGAACCTGGGCCTCTGTACCTCCCTCTACAATTGGATCCTTAACTTCCTAACCACAGATTGGTGATAACATATCCGCCTCGCTGACGATCAACACTGACGCACCTCAGGGGTGTGTGCTTAGCCCACTGCTCTATTCGTTATATACCCATGACTGCATGGCTAGGCATAGCGCAAATATCATCTATAAACTTGCTGATGGTACAACTATTATTGGTAGAATTTCAAGTGGTGATGAGGGGGTGTACAGGAGTGAGATATGCCAATTAGTGAAGTGGTGCTGCAGCAACAATCTGGCACTCAACATCAGGAAGACGAAAGAGCTGATTGTGGACTTCCTGTAGGGTAAGACGAAGGAACACATACCAATCCTTACAGAGGGATCAGAAATGGAGAGAGTTAGCAGTTTCAAGTTCCTGGGTGTCAAGATCTCTGAGGATCTAAACTGATCCCAACATGTTGATGCGGTTATAAAGAAGGCAAGACAGCGGCTATACTTCATTTATAGATTTGTATAGATTTGGTATGTCAACAAATACACTCAAAAACCTGTATACTGTAGTTGTACCATGGAGAGCATTCTCACAGGCTGCATCACTGTCTGGTATGGAGGGGCTACTGCACAGGACCGAAAGAAACTGAAGAGAATTGTAAATTTAGTCAGCTCCATCTTGGGTACTAGCCTACAAAGTACCCAGGACATCTTCAGGGAGCGAGCGGTGTCTCAGAAAGGCAGCATCCATTATTAAGGACCTCCAGCACCCAGGGCATGCCCTTTTCTCACTGTTACCATCAAGCAGGAGATACAGAAGCCTAAAGGCACACACTCAGCAATTCAGGAACATCTTCTTCCCATCTGTCACCCAATTCCTAAATGGACATTGAACCCTTGGACACTATCTCAATTTTTTAAAATATACAATATTCCTGTTTTTGTGCATTTTAAAAATCTATTCAATATATGTATACTGTAATTTATTTATTTTTTATTATTATTAATTTTTTTCTTCTATATTATGTATTGTATTCAACTGCTGCTGCTAAGTTAACAAATTTCACAACACATGCCAGTGATAATAAACCTGATTCTGAGTGTTGGCATGATTGGACATGATGGATTCTAAAGGGATTGGACAGGCTAGATGCAGGAAGATTGTTTCCGCTGTTGGGGAAGTCCAGAACGAGGGGTCACAGTTTAAGGATAAAGGGGAAGTCTTTTAGGACCGAGATGAGGAAAAACTTCTTCACAGAGAGAGTGGTGAATCTGTGGAATTCTCTGCCACAGGAAACAGTTGAGGCCGGTTCATTGGCTATATCTAAGAGGAAGTTAGATATGGCCCTTGTGGCTAAAGGGATCAGGGGGTATGGAGAGAAAGCAAGTACAGGTTTTGAGTTGGCTGATCAGCCATGATCATACTGAATGGCGGTGCAGGCTCGAATGGCCGAATGGCCTACTCCTGCACCTATTTTCTATGTTTCTATGATCGTTATGAGTGCCAGCTGATTTTATTGCAGATGCCACAACCGCCTGGTCGGCATCTCAACAGCATGCCTCCCTCCTCAGTACATTCAATTCCTTCGCACCTATTCCAACCTCCCATCAGGCGTACAGCACTCTTGGGTCCCTTCTGACCTACTTTCCGCCTTGTTTGTTTCCATCTGCCATGATGCACAGCAAAATCCCCTTAAACCCATTTACATTAGCTCGTTTTGCATTTTGGAATGAGAGAAAAACTTTTATCATTAATAAGAGAGGAAAACTTGAAAGTGTTTCATTAGATCACATTGAACCAGCCAGACTAGATTTGAAGGATTCCACGACCATTTCCCTGCCATCATGACATATCAACAGACCTCTGGACGAGCCAGGGGCAGCTGCTGGTCCCCCGCCCATGGAACACAGAACCAAACACAGAGAGCTCATCCAAACTCCAGACAAGCTCACAATGCCGGTTTTAGTGAATTCTGGTGGGGGGGGGGGGGGGTCATGTGTTGGGTAATGTAATTGGTGAAAATGTACATAATTTACAAATTCACAACCACCAACGTTGAGTTGTGGTTACCAGGGGTCCAGTCATACGCACTATGAAACAGCAAATCAGGAGTCCAGTCGTACTCAATATCAAACATCAAACCAGTGAACCAGTCGTACTCAATATCAAACATCAAACCAGTGATCCAGTCGTACTCAAGATCAAACATCAAACCAGTGATCCAGTCGTACTCAATATCAAACATCAAACCAGTGATCCAGTCGTACTCAATATCAAACATCAAACCAGTGATCCAGTCATACTCAATATCAAACATCAAACCAAGGGTCCAGTCGTACTCAATATCAAACATCAAACCAGTGATCCAGTCGTACTCAAGATCAAACATCAAACCAGTGATCCAGTCGTACTCAATATCAAACATCAAACCAGTGATCCAGTCGTACTCAATATCAAACATCAAACCAGTGATCCAGTCATACTCAATATCAAACATCAAACCAAGGGTCCAGTCGTACTCAATATCAAACATCAAACCAGTGATCCAGTCGTACTCAATATCAAACATCAAACCAGTGATCCAGTTGTACTCAATATCAAACATCAAACCAGTGATCCAGTCGTACTCAATATCAAACATCAAACCAGTGATCCAGTCGTACTCAATATCAAACATCAAACCAGGGGTCCAGTCGAACTCAATATCAAACATCAAACCAGTGATCCAGTCGTACTCAATATCAAACATCAAACCAGTGATCCAGTCGTACTCAATATCAAACATCAAACCAGTGATCCAGTTGTACTCAATATCAAACATCAAACCAGTGATCCAGTCTTACACAATATCAAACATCAAACCAGTGATCCAGTCATACTCAATATCAAACACAAGTCAGAATAAGAACGTGTGGGAGGGGAGGAGGAAGCACAAGGTGGCAAATGATAAACAGAATTTGAAGGGGGAGGGAATGGAGTACTAGTTAGAAGACAACAGATAAAGCCAGGTGGGTGGGACAGGTGAGATGAAGTAAGAAGCTGGGAGGTAATAAGTGGAAAATGTATAGGAATCTGACAGAAGAGGAGAGTGGACCATGGGAGAGAGAGGCATCAGGGGAGGCGATGGGCAGGTGAGAGGTGGCAAAGAGATAAGTTGGGGAGTCCTAGAGTGGGGAATAGAAAAAGAAGGAAGGTTGAGGGGGAAGTATTTCCAGAAGTTGGAGAAATTGATGTTCGTGTATTCAGATTGGAGTCTACCCAGATCCAATATGAGATGTTGCTCCTCTAACCTGTGAGTGGCAGTAGAGGAGGCCATGGACCGACATGTTAGAATGGAACGGGGATTGGAATTAAAATGGTTGGTCACTGGGAAATCCAGCTTTTTCTGGATGGAATGAAGGTACTCGACAAAGTGGACCCCAATCTATGTCGAGTCTCATCAATGTAGATGAAGAGCTTTTCACTGTGCCTTGGAACATGTGACATTTCCTACACCAATGTCTTAGACATAATCAGAATCAGATTTAATATCAATACTTACATTGTGAAATTTGTTAACTTCACGGCGACAGTGCAATGAAATAAATGATTGTAGCGATGTGCTACACACAGCGCTGAAATAACGACACGCAGTCGGTAAGTCATTTCAAGACTAGTTTATTCAAACTTCGCGGCGCTGGCATTTAAATCCCTAGCGCCCACCCTCTCCAGGCGGAAATGACGTCAGAGGTGCATTACCAAAGTCTCTCCCCGCGCGCTGGCTATTTGTGAGCCGGTTCGCCTGCGCAGAAAGTGGGTCGGCACATAACCCCCCCCCCCCCCAGAACTGGCGATACACCCCAAAAATGTCCACAGTCTGGATCAGCCTCTGTTTGGGAGGTCTGCCTCTGCGCCGCGGTGCCTGAACCTCGACCGGCTGCGCCAAGTCCACATGGGCTGGTTTGAGTCGGTCCACCGTGAAAACCTCCTCTTTCCCCCCAATGTCCAGAACGTACGTGGACCCGTTGTTGTTGATCATCTTGAACGGCCCCTCGTACGGCCGCTGTAGCGGTGCCCGGTGTCTGCCCCTTCGTACAAACACAAACTTACAGTTCTGCAGGCCTTTGGGTACATGAGTCGGGGTCCGTCCGTGCTGTGAAGTTGGTACGGGGGCCAGGTTGCCGAGCCTTTCGCGTAGTCTGTCCAGGACTGCTGCAGGTTCTTCCTCTTGCCCCCTTGGGGCTGGTATGAACTCTCCCAGGACGGCCAGGGGCGCGCAGTACACCAACTCAGCCGTCGAGGCGTGCAGATCCTCTTTGGGCGCTGTACGAATTCCAGGCAGGACCCAGGGAAGCTCGTCCACCCAGTTAGGTCCTCTCAGGCAGGCCATGAGAGCCGACTTCAAGTGACGGTGGAAGCGTTCCACTAGTCTGTTCCACTATGGGTGGTAGGCAGTTGTGTGGTGTAGCTGCGTTCCCAACAGGCTGGCCACAGCCGACCACAGGCTGGAGGTGAACTAGGCGCCTCTGTTGGAGGTAATGTGGGCTGGTACCCCGAAGCGTGCTACCCAGGTTGCGATCAGTGCTTGGGCGCAGGAATCAGCAGATGTGTTGGTGATTGGGACTGCCTCTGGCCACCTCGTGAACCGGTCTATCATAGTTAGGAGGTACCACGCTCCTCGGGACACCGGTAGGGGGCCCACGATATCCACATGAATGTGGTCGAACCTCCGGTGGGTGGGTTCGAACTGCTGCGGCGGGGCTTTAGTGTGCTGCTGCACCTTGGCTGTTTGGCACTGCGCGCACATTCTGGCCCATTCACTGACCTGCTTGCGAAGTCCGTGCCACGCAAACTTGCTGGAGACCAGCCGGACGGTTGTCCTGATAGATGGGTGCGCCAAACCGTGTATGGAGTTGAAAACTCGCCGCCTCCAGGCTGCCGGGACGATGGGGCGAGGTTGGCCGGTAGCCACGTCGCACAGGAGAGTCCTATCACCTGGACCTATGAGAAAGTCCTGCAGCTGCAAACCCGAGACTGCAGTCCTGTAGCTGGGCATCTCGTCGTCTGCCTGCTGCGCCCTCCGCCAGTGCTGCATAGTTCACCCCCAGGGACAAGGCCTGGACAGCTGGTCTGGAGAGTGCGTCTGCCACGACGTTGTCCTTTCCCGAGATATGCTGGATGTCCGTCGTGTACTTGGAGATGTAGGACAGATGTTGCTGCTGGCGAGCCGACCAGGGATCGGACACCTTCGTGAATGCGAAGGTCAACGGTTTGTGGTCCGTGAATGCGGTGAACGGCCTGCCTTCCAAGAAGTACCTGAAATGCCGGATTGCCAGATACAGTGCCAACAGCTCCCGGTCGAAAGCACTGTACTTGAGTTCGGGTGGTCGTGGGTGCTTGCTGAAGAACGCCAGGGGTTGCCAGCGCCCCTCGATGAGCTGCTCCAGCACCCCACTGGCTGCTGTGTCGGATGCATCCACCGTGAGTGCGGTCGGAACGTCCGTTCTGGGGTTCACCAGCATCGCGGCATCTGCCAAGGCTTCCTTGGCTTTAACGAAAGCGGCCGCGGCCTCCTCGTCCCAAGTAATGTCCTTGCCTTTATCCGACATCAGGGTGTACAAAGGGCACAAGATACGGGCTGCTGAGGGGAGGAAACGGTGGTAGAAGTTCACCATACCAACAAACTCCTGCAGGCCTTTGACCGTGTTGGGCCGGGCAAAGTGGCAGATCGCGTCTACCTTGGCGGGCAGAGGTGTTGCCCCGTCTTTGGGAATCCTGTGGCCCAGGAAGTCGATGGCATCGAGACCGAACTGGCATTTGGCCGGGTTGATCGTGAGGCCGAAATCACTCAGGCGGGAGTAGAGCTGGCGGAGGTGGGACAGATGCTCCTGACAACTACAGCTGGCTATAAGGATGTCGTCCAAATAGATGAACGCAAAGTCCAGGTTGCGTCCCACCGCATCCATTAGCCGCTGGAACGTCTGTGTGGCGTTCTTCAGGCCGAACGGCATTCAGAGGAACTCAAACAGGCCGAACGGGGTGATGGGTGCTGTTTTGGGGATGTCTTCAGGGTGCACCGGGATTTGATGGTATCCTCGGACGAGGTCTATGTTGGAAAATATTCTTGCCCCGTGCAGGTTTGCTGCAAAGTCCTGTACGTGCGGCACGGGGGTAGCGGTCTGGAGTTGTAGCCTCGTTCAGTCTGCGGTAGTCGCCGCATAGTCTCCAACCCCCTGGCTGCTTTGGGCACCATGTGCAGGGGGGAGGCCCATGGGCTGTCGGACCTCCGTACGATCCCCAATTCCTCCATCCTCTTGAACTCCTCCTTCGCCAGGCGGATCTTTTCCGGGGGGAGCCTTCATGCGCGGGTGTGGCGGGGTGGTCCCTGGGTCGGAATGTGGTGCTGAACCCCGTGTCTGGGCATGGCTGCCGTGAACTGCGGTGCCAGAATCGATGGAAAGTCCGCCAGGATTCTGGTGAATTCGTTGTCCGACAGCGTGATGGAGTCCAGGTGTGGGGCCAGCAACTTTGCTTCACCCAGGGAGAATGTCTGGAAAGTCTCGGCATTTACCAGTCTTTTCCCTTGCAAGTCGACCAGCAGGCTGTGAGCTCGCAAGAAGTCCGCCCCCAGGAGTGGTTGGGCCACGGCGGCCAGTGTGAAGTCCCACGTGAACCGGCTGGCGCCGAACTGCAGCTGCACTGTGTGGGTGCTGTAGGTCTGGATTGTGCTGCCGTTTGTGGCCCTCAGGGTGGGTCCTGGCTTCCTGTTGCGGGTGTTGTACCCCGTCGGGGGCAAGACGCTGATTTCCGCTCCGGTGTCAACCAAGAAGCGACGTCCCGACTGTTTGTCCCAGACGTACAAGAGGCTGTCCTGGTGGCCAGCTGCCATAGTCATTAGCGGCAGCTGGCCCTTGCAGGGCGGGCGACAACGGCGGGCTTTTGTGCCCCACCGCTGGTGGTAGAAACACCACTGTCCACTGGCCTCCTCACCCCTGCCTCTGTGTTGTGTGCGCCCCCCTGCTGGGTCTGGTCTGGTCTGCTGGTGGACGCGTGGCCTGGTAATCTGACCGATGGACGCCACGCTCTCCCTCTTGGCTTTCCACAGCACGTCTGCCCGGGCCGCCTCCTTCCGGGGGGTCGCTGAAATCTGCGTCAGCCAGCAGCAGATGTATGTCCTCAGGCAGTTGCTCTAGGAATGCTTGCTCGAACATGAGCCAGGGCTTGTGTCAATCATCCAGGGTCAGCATCTCATTCATCAATGCTGACGGCAGTCTGTCTCCCAAACCGTCCAGGTGAAGCAGGCTGGCACCTCGCTCACGCCATGAGAGGCCAAAGGTCCCAAAGAGCAGCACTTTGAATGCTTCATATTTGCCTTCTTCCGGGGGCGACTGTATGAAATCCGCAACCTGGGCGGCCGTCTCCTGGTCAAGGGCGCTCACCACGTGGTAGTAACGCGTGGAATCAGAAGATATCTGCCGAATCTGGAACTGGGCTTCTGCTTGGCTAAACCACACGCGTGGTCGCAGCATCCAGAAAGTCGGCAGTTTTAGTGAAACTGCGTGAGCAGATGAAGAGTCGGTCATCTTTGGTCCAAATACCATTTGGACCGTCGGGGTCACCAATGTGGCAATGTGCTACACACAGAGCGAGAGACAATGACACGCAGTCGATAAGTTGTTTCGAGACTAGTTTATTCAAACTTCGCGGCGCTGGCATTTAATCCCTAGCACCCACCCTCTCCAGGCGGAAATGACATCAGAGATGCATTACCGAAGTCTCTCCCCGTGCGTTGGCTATTTGTGAGCCGGTTCGCCTGCGCAGAAAGTGGGTCCCCACATGATAAATAAATATTGAGAATAAAAAACTGTGTAACATTAAGTATATATATCTTTATTAAGTAGTTAAATTAAAATAATTAGTGTAAAAAAAGAAAGAAAAAAGTAATGAGTTAGAGTTCATAGGTTCATTGTCCATTTGGAAATCGGATGGCAGCAGGAAAGAAGCTGTTCCGGAATCACTGACTGTGTGCCTTCAGGCTTCTGTACCTCCTTCCTGATGGACTATTACCTAAATGGGGAGAAGGTTCAAACATCAGAAGTACAGAGGGACTTAGGAGTCCTCGTGTAAAACTCCCAGAAAGTTAATTCACAGGTTGAGTCTGTGGTAAAGAAGGCAAATACAATGTTGGCATTTCTTTCAGGGGGAATAGAATATAAAAGCAAGGAGATAATGCTGAGACTTTATAAGGCACTGGTCAAGCTGCACTTGGCGTATTGTCAACAATTTTGTGCTCCATATCTGAGAAAGGTTGTCATTGGAGAGAATCCAGAGGAAGGTTGTAAGGATGATTCTGGGAATGAAGGGGCATTTGGCAGCTTTGGGACTGTACTCATTGGAATTTAGAAAAATGCATGAGGATATCATTGAAACCGATCAAATTTTGAAAAGACTAGATAGGGTGGATGTGGAGAAGATGTTTTTTAGAGTGGGGGTATCCAGAATTAGAGGGCACAGCCTCAAAACTGAGGGGTGGACTTTTTAGAACAGTGGTAAGGAGGAATTTTTTTAGCCAGAGAGTAGAGAATCTGTGCAAAGCTCTGCCACAGACTTCGGTGGAGGCCAAGTCTGTGGGTATATTTAAGGCGGAAGTTGATCATTTCCTATTCGGTCAGGGCATCAAAGGATACGTCGAGAAGGTAAAGGGTGGGTTGGCGAGTTTGCAGATGACACAAAGGTTGGTGGTGGTGTAGATATTGTAGAGGATTGTAGAAGATTGCAGAGAGACATTGATAGGATGCAGAAGTGGGCTGAGAAGTGGCAGATGGAGTTCAACCCGGAGAAGTGTGAGGTGGTACACTTTGGAAGGACAAACTCCAAGGCAGAGTACAAAGTAAATGGCAGGATACTTGGTAGTGTGGAGGAGTAGAGGGATCTGGGGGTACATGTCCACAGATCCCTAAATGTTACCTCAAGGTAGATAGGGTAGTTAAGAAAGCTTGTTAGCTCAGTACAAGAGGACATGGCTTTAAGGTAAGGGGAGGAAAGTTCAAGGGGGCTATTAGAGGAAGGCTTTTTACTCAGAGAGTGGTTGCTGTGTGGAATGCACTGCCTGAGTCAGTGGTGAAGGCAGTTACACTAGTGAAGTTTAAGAGACTACTAGACAGGTATATGGAGGAATTTAAGGTGGGGGGGTTACATGGGAGGCAGTGTTTGAGGGTCGGCACAACATTGTACTATTCTATGTTCTATGTTCTAAGGTAAGTATTTGGGGCTGTGTGGGATCCAGGATCAGCCATGATAGAAAAGTAGAGCAGGCTGAATGGTCTTATGATAACAATGTGAAGAGGGCACGTCCTGGGTGGTGGGGTCCTTAATGATGGACACCGCCTGCTTGAGGCACCTCTCCTTGAAGATGTCTTGGATTCTACAGAGGCTAGTACCCATGATGGAGCTGACTAATTTACCATAACATGCCAGCTCCTATAATCAAAGCCCCAACTAGTGAAGGCGAAGTTCTGTGTAATGTCCATGTTTAATTGATAACCCTGCTGATGAAAAAGATCTAGGGCTTTTCTCTTTGGAGCGAAGGAGGATGAGAGGTGACCTGATCAAGGTGCACAAGATGATGGGAGGCATAGATTGTGTGGACAACCAGGGATTGTTTTCCCAGGGTAGAAATGATTAATATGAGGAAGTAAAATTTTAAGCTGATTGGAGGACAGCATAGTGGGTGTGTCAGAGTTAAGTTATTGGTAGTGGTGGTGGTAGAGACAGATACATTAGGGATATCTAAGGGACTCTTAGGCACATAGATGATAGAGAAATTAAGGACTATGTAGGAGGGAAGGTTATATTGATATTAAAGTTGTAGGATCAACACAACATTGTGGGCCGAAAGGCCTATATTTTGCTATTCAGCTCTATGTTCTCTGTTTGATACTCTATGAACCTGCAGAAAAGAGTAATAATAACATGTTAAATTTTCACATTCAGTGTGAGAGACAGTATGCGTGACTGAGGTAGTAACAGCAAAGCACCTGGGAAAACATAATATGGTTTAGCAAAGTCTGTGGTTTTACTGAAAATGAAATCATGTTTGTTTTTCCTTGATAGTGTCAAAAGGATTTTTCCATTAGTGTTAACTGTAATTACAATGTGACATTTTTCAGTATAACTTTTCTCGAGTAATGTGCTTGACTAAGAGGGATAAAGGTGTGATTGTTGAGATATTGATGGATACAGTGCTTTCAAGTGTGTAAGTGTACACGTTTGCTGGTAATCTCAGATGCAACATGTTCTGACAATTCATCCAGCTGAAATAATTTAAGGATTAATATACATTTACCTGAAACACTCTGTAGGGGTGTCAAGCTCATTTTAGGTCATGGGCCGGATTGAGCAAAATGCAGCTTCATGCGGGCCGGATCAGTCGGAAGCGTGCAAACGCAGCTTTCGTTGCCTCCGTTTTTTCAGCCTGCTCTCATGTGTCTCAGTCTCTGCTATAACTACAAAGTGTTTCACTTTACAAATTCTGTTTCTTATGAAGAAGACTGCCGAGCAAGACTGCCGAATAAACACTAAAAACCCTGAAAACCTGGTACCTGAATAAACTCAGCATTAGCCATATCATACGCCATAGGCGCTTCGATTACTGGGGCCAGCTTTAATAGTAATTAGATATTATCTCGCGGGCCAAAGATAATTCCACCGCGGGCCAAATCCGGCCCGCGGGCCTTGAGTTTGACATATATGCTCTATAGGCACTTTCTCCTGTGTTTTACGAGCAAGCGAGTCACAGAGTGCAGCAGCACAGAACAGGCCCTTCAGCCCATTTAGTCCTTGCTGACCTGTTATTATGCCTAGTCCTATTAACTCGTACTGGGACCATATCCCTTCCTATCCCTCTCATCCTCGTACTTATCCACCACATGTTGAAATCCACCGCAACCACTACTTCCACTGGCAGGCTGTTCCACACTAGCTTCACTCCCTAAGTGAAGAGATTCTCTCTCATGTTCCCCTTAAATATTTCACCTTTCACTTTTAACATATAATCTCTATTTATTGTCTCATCTAACCTCCATGGAAAAAGCCTGCTTACATTTACCCTATGTGTACCCTTCATAATGTTGTATGCCACTATCAAATCGTTCTCAGAACAGATCCCTGCGGAGCACCTCCATGCAGAATACGAACCATCTACAACGCTTGTATAACCACCCTTTGCTTTCTGCGGGCAAGCCAATTCTGGATCCACAAAGCAAGGTCTCCTTGGATTCCGTGCCTCCTTACTTTCTGAAGGAGCCTTGCAAGGGGAATCTTATCAAATGCCTTACTGAAAAACTAACACTACATTCACTGCCCTACCTTCATCAATGTGTTTTGTTACATCATCAAAGAATTAAATCAGGCTCGTAAGTAATGACCTGCCCTTCACAAAGCCATGCTGACTATCCCTAATCAGATTATATCTCTCCAAATGCTCATAAATCCTACCTCTCTAGATCTTCTCTAACAACTGTCCCACCATGAAAGTTAGGCTCACTGTTGTATAATTTCCTGGGTTATCACTACTCCCTTTCTTGAACAAGGGAACAACATTTGCAACCCTCCAATCCTCCGGTACTTCTCCCATCCCCATTGCAAAGATCATTGCAAGAGGCTCAGCAATCTCCTCCCTCACTTCCCACAGTAGCCTGGGGTATATCTCATCCAGTCCCGGTAACTTATCTAAGTTAATGATTTTCAAAAGCTCCAGCATGCCCTTTTTCTTAATGTCTATATGTTCAAGATTTTTAGTCCACTGTAAGTCATCCCCACAGTTGCCAAAGTCTTTTCCCTGGTGAATACTGAAGCAAAGTGTTCATTAAGTACCTCCACTACATCCTCCAGCTCCGTGCACATGTTTCCACTCTCACTCCTGATTGGTCCTTTTCTCACACAGCTCATCCTTTTGCTCTTCACATACTTGTAGGATGCCTTGGGGTTTTCCTCAATCCTAACTTTATAATTTTCTAGGGCTCTAATATTACCTAGTTTCATGAACCTGTGGTAAGCGTTTCTTTTCTTCTGAACTAGATTTTTCTACATACTTTGTACACCATGGTTCTTTAACCCTATCATCCTTTCCCTGCCTCAATGGAACATACCTATGCTGAACCCCATGTAAATATTCCCTGAACATTTGCCACATTTCTGCAGTGTATTTCTCTGAGAACGTCTGCTCCCAATTTGTGCTCCCAAGTTCCTGCCTAATAGCATTATATTTACCCCTACATCAATTAAATGTTTTCCTAAATTGTCTGCTCCCATCCCTCTCCAGCGCTATGGTGAAAGGGATAGAGTTGTGGTCACTACCTCCAAAATGCTCTCCCACTGAGAGATCTGACACTTGACCAGGTTCACTTCACAATACCAGATCAAGTACAGCCTCTCCTCTAGTTGGCTTATTTACATATTGCGCCTGGAAACCTTCCTGAACACACCTAACAATCTCCACCCCATCAAAACCCCTTGATCTAAGGAGACGCCAACCAATATTAGGAAAGTTAAAATCTCTCACCACAACAACCCCATTATTATTGCACCGTTTCAGAATCTGCCTCCCTATTAGCTCCTCAATATCTCTGTTACTATTGAGGGGTCTATAAAAAACACCCAGTAGAGTTATTGCCCCCTTCCTGTTTCTGACTTCCACCCACACTGACTCAGTAGGCCATCCCTCCTTTCCTGCAGCCGTGACACTATCCCTAATTAGCAATACCACGCTCCCACCTCTTTTGCCTCCCTCTCTGTTCTTTTTGAAACATCTAAAGCCCGACACACTCAGCAGCCATTCCTGCTCCTGAGGCATCCAAGTCTCTGTAATGGCCACTATGTTACAGTTCCACGTATTGATCCATGCAGTAGTTTGTGGTATTTTGAAAGGTTAGAGAATGATTAGCTTTATTTGTCACATCTGCATAAAAGCGTCAAAACAAGCAAGGGTGTGACGCTACGGCTTTATAAGGCATTGGTTAGACCACACTTGGTAAATTGTGAGCCGTTTTGGTGTTACAAGGGGGCGTTGGGAGTGGACCCAAGTGCAGGACACAGACACAGGGGTGGTATAAACAGAACAGTGTTTATTTATAGTTACTAGGAAGGCCAGAAAGCGAGGACAAAAGTTTCAACATGGACGTAAACGCTGGATAACAAACTGGTAAAACCTGGACTAGGACTTGGACTCAGACTCGAAACTTGGATCTTGACTTGGACTCGGAACATAACTGGGACTCAGGCTGAACTCGGAGCCTAGAATTGGAACACAAGGCCTGGAACTGGGACATGGACCACGAGCCTGGAACTGGGACACGGCTTGGAGCCTGGAACTGGGACATGGACCATGAGCCTGGAACTGGGACATGGACCATGAGCCTGGAACTGGGACATGGACCATGAGCCTGGAACTGGGACATGGACCATGAGCCTGGAACTGGGACATGGACCATGAGCCTGGAACTGGGACACAGCTTGGAGCCTGGAACTGGGACATGGACCACGAGCCTGGACTTGAAAGACTTGGACAATGAGGAGACAGAATACCCAACTCAGAGTAGCGGCCAATGGCCGAACCTAATCAGCTGGAAAGACTAGGACAGCAGGCTCTCAACTCGACCCAGGAACAGTGGACAGCGGACGACAGGTTCTCGACTCTACCCAGGAACTGCGTGTGGCAGGGGCCCCACTCAACCTAGACTCAGCCGGCCATAAAACCAACAGAATTTGTATCTTACTTGGAGTAGCGGCAAAATAGCCAGCAACTCAGCTGGACACGAAAATGACTGAATTCACTAAGTGGCCATGGCACTGAAGCAACCCGAGTCCACGATTCTCAGCGGCCCTGAGACAAGCATAGCCACCTTGCTGAGATGACTGGCTTCCGGTGACTGGTTACCGGTGACGAATTTCTGATGACGGTCCAGCAAAACTCAGTAGCTGTAACCCGGAGCCTTTTACGCTGCCGGTTTGAAATGAAGATCAGGTGCCCAATGGAACACAGGGAAAAGGAAATAACTGGAATGCAGAGTCCATGGACCGGACCGTGACATTTGGGCCCTGTGTCTAAGAAAGAATGCATTGGCATTGGAGAGGGTCCAGAGGAGTTTCACAAGAATGATCCCAGGAATTGAAAGGTTAACTTAACATTTAACGTCTCTGGGCCTGTATTCATATGAGTTTAGAAGAATAAGGCATGATCTCATTGAAACCTATTGAATATTGAAAGGTTTTGATAGAGTGGATGTGGAGAGGATGTTTCCAAAAGTGGGAGAGTCAAGAACAAGAGAGCATAGCCTCAGAATAGAAGGAAGTCCCCTTAGAACAGAGTGAGGAGGAATTTCTTTAGCTGAAGAATAGTGATCCTGTGCTTGTCTTGCTTCTTGTAGGCTGCCCCAACCCATCCTTGGACTATGTGGGTCATTGAAGCAATCAATGTATTTCACAGTATGTTTCGATATATCAAGGTACATGCAACAAATAACAATAATCTAATCATTCAGAATTAGAGTCAAAGTTAAAAGTAAATTTATTATCAAAGTACACACAGTACCAGATACAATCCTGGGACTTTTTTTCTTGTGGGCTTATTCAATAAATCCATACCTGAATAATAACCATATCAGAATCAGTGAAAGGCCACACCACAAACTGTGCAAATACCAAAAAGAAAGAAGTGATAAATAAATAAATACACAATAAATATTGAGAACATGAGATGTAAAGTTCTTGAAAGTGAGTCCATGGGTTGTGGGGACATTTCAATGATGGGGTAAGTGAAGTTATCCCCTTTTTTGGGAGCCTGAGGGGTAATAACTGTTGCTGAGCCTGGTGGTGTGAGTCCTGAGGCGCCTGTACCTTCTTCCTGATGGAAGCAGCAAGAAGAGAGCATGGCCTGGGTGACAGGGGATCCATGAGATGGATACTGCTTTCCTGTGACAGCGTTTTGAGTAGATGCACTCAGTGATGGGGAGGACTTTACCCGTGATGGACTGGGCTGTATCCACTACTTTTTGTAGGTTTTTCCATTCAAGGGCATTGGTGTTTCCATACCAGGCTGTGATGCATCCACTAAATATACTCTCCAACACACATCTATAGACATTAATGAAAGTTTTGGATGTCACGGCGAATCTTCAGAAACTCCTAAGGAAATAGAGGCACCACCACGCTTTCTTCATTGCTTGGCCCAGGACAGGTTTTCCAAAATAATAGCAGTGAGGAATTTAAAGTTGCTCACCCTTTCCACCTCTGTTCCTCCGATGAGGACTGGCTCATGAACGTCTGGTTTCCATCTCTTGAAGTCATTAATCAGCTCGTTGGTCTTGCTGACATTGAGGGAGAGGTTTTTGTTGTGGCACCAACCAGCCAGACTTTCTGTCTTCCTCCTATCTGCTGACTCATCACTATCCTTGATTTGACCAATGACAGTAGTGACAGCAGTGTCACCAGCAAACTCGAATATGGCAATGGAGCTGTGCTTGGCCACGCAGTCATAAGTGTAAAGTGAGCAGAGCAAGGGGGCTGAGCACACAGCCTTGTGGTGCATTTGTGCTGATGGAGATCATGGAACAGATATTGTTGCCAATCTGAACTGACTCAAGTCTGCAAGTGAGGAAATCCAAGATCCACACCCTTGGTTGTTAACTCAAACAACACATTTCACTGTTCTGAGTCTGAATCTGAATCTGAGTCCATGAGAGTGCAAGAGTCGGTCTGGAACGTTCCATTGCTGAGGTAGAGTTAGGGTCATGCGGGTTGGTTCAACAGCCTGATACTTGTCGGATAGTAGCTGCTCTTGAGCCTGGTGGTGTGGGACCTCGGGCCTGGTGGCAGTGAGGAGAGGACAAGGCCTGGATGATGGGGTTGTCTGATGACAGAGGCCATCTTCTTGAGGCATCTTCTCCCGCAGATGCTGTCCCTGGTTGGGAGGGTTGTGCCCATGATGGACCAGGCTGTGTCCATGACTCTCTGAACCCTCTTGAGTTCCTGTGTATTGAAAGTGCCCATACCAAGCCATGACGCAACTGGTCAGGATAACTTCAACAACATCTCTGTAGAAGGCAGTTAGAGTGTTTGGTGATGTACCAAATCTCATTAAAGCTCTAAAAAAGTAGAGGTGCAGGCCTCCCTTCTTTCTGAGCGTATCTCTGTCCTGGGCCATCTGAGGTGTTAACTCCCTGGAATTTGAAGCCACTTACTCTCTCCAGAATAAAAAGACATCTTGAATATGCACTCAAGGAGAAGCAGGCATATTTTTGTTCTACGGGGGTGGGGGAATTGGGCAGGAACGTGATCTAAAACTAAACTCAGCAAGTCTGGAGGTAGAGTTCCTAAAGGTTGAGTCTGCATGCATGAGCCAGAGAGATGGTGAGTTCTAAGAGTCAGGGGCATCTCTGAGTATAGGCCCAGAGATGGCCTGTCGTGGGGTTGGAGGCCTGTCTGTCTGTGTGTGTAGAGGGGGGGGGGAGCTGGTTGAGTGGGAGAGGGCTTAATTTGCTGTTTTATTTAGGTCTGTTGTTGTTGTTGCTTGTGTTGTTGTGTTGAATGTTGTCGTCGTTCTATATTGGCTCCAGGATGTGTGGAGGCACTTACAGGCTGTCCCCAGCGCATCTCCCTGCCTCCTGGTGCATTTCGCTGTATGGTTTAATGTACTGTACATGTGACAGATAAATCTGAATCTGAAATCCTCACTGATCCTAGTGGCTCAGTGGGCCACGTAGTTCCTGCTCTTATTTCCTTTGCTATAATCTTCTAAACCCAACCCTCAGGCCCTAATTCCCTCCCAGAATCCTTTATGTAAATACCTTTTCATGATCCATAATCTCCCTTGGTTTCCCTGATACCTCCTGCTGGGTAGAGTCTCAAAATTAGTCAACCATGGTTTTCCCATCATAAAACCATGCCTACTGGGTTTAATTGTTTACCCCATTCCAGGTGATGAATTCCAGCATTCTTCAGAAACCAACGGCAGAGTAACTCCAATATAATTCCCTACAGTTTCATCATTTTGGAGTCAGATTCAGAATTATTTACCAAAATAAACAGTTAAATGCACCATTTGTGTTAACAACCAACACAACCTAAGGATGTGCTGGGGGCAGCCTCCAAGTATCACCACATGTTCCGGTGGTAAGCGTGCCCACAATGCTCAACAGAACAATAGTATGACTTTAACTGTCTTGTATCCTGCCTGGACTGTTTGAGAGCTGGAGGATATCAGAGGACAGTTTCAATCAGATTCAGGTTCATTATCACTAACATACAGTACTTCATGAAGTACGTTATATAAATATTATATATTTATATAATTTAAATTATATAATATTAAATTAATAATATTTAAATATTATATAGCTTTGTGGCAGCTATATAATGCAATACATAAAAATGCTGTAAATTACAAATATAAATATAGAAAAAAGTAAATTAAATATATCATCATCATTATGCGCCATGTTGCATGACATGGGTACATGGGTGATCAGGGTCTTGGATTGGGTCCAGGATTGCTCTTGGCAAATTTTTCTACAGAAGTGTTTTGCCATTGCCTTCTTCTAGACAGTGTCTTTACCAGACGGATGACCCCAGCCATTATCAATATTCTTCAGAGATTGTCTACCTGGCATCAGTGGTCACATAACCAGGACTTGTGATATGTACCAGCTGCTCATACGACCATCCACCACCTGCTCCCATGGCTTCACATGACCCTGATTGGGGGGGAGGGGGCTAAGCAGGTGCTACACCTTGCCCAAGGGTGACCTGCAGGCCAGCCTTACACCTCCTTTGGTAGAGATGCATCTCCACCCCACCACCTGTTTAAATAAGTGGTGCAAAAGAACAGCAGAAGTAGTGAGGTGTGTTCATGGATTGGTTCATTGTCTGTTCAGAAATCTAATGGCAGAGGGGAAGAAGCTGTTCCTAAAGCCTGGAGTGTGTTTCTTCAGGCTCCTGTAGCTCCTCTCTGATGGTAATAATGAGACTGGTGTTGATGGTCCTTAATGATGGATGCTACCATCTTAAGAAAATGTATTTATAAAATGTTCTCGATGCTGGAGAGGCTAGTACCCACGAGGGAACTGGCAGAGTCTACAACCCTCTGCAGCTTTCTCCAATCCTGTGCGGTGGACCTTCCATACAGTGATGCAACCAGTTAGAATGCTCTCCACCGTACATCAGTAAAACTTTGTTATGGTGGTGACACACAAAATCTCCTCAAATTCCTAATGAAATATAACTGTGGGTACGCCTTCTTCATAGTTGCATCAACATGTTGGGCCCAGGATAGACTTTCAGAGATGCTGACACCCAGGAACTTGAAACTGCTCACCCTTTCCACTGCTGATCCCTCAAGGAGCACGGGTGTGTGTTCCCTCAAACTAGAACTAGTTTGCTGTCTCAAACTGGAGTCAGTGAAAAATGTAGATTGGAAGCAAGTCCTTTGGCCATCGAGTTTGTGTTGACCGACAACCACTGGCTCACACTAAATGCTACAATAATCCCCTTATTAGTCTCCTCATGGAGGGTCTCAGCAGGTCAGACAGCATCTACAGAAACGAATAAACAGTTGACGTTTTGGGCCGAGACTCCATTTCAGGACTGGAAAGGAACGGGGAAGACACCAGACTGAAAAGGTGGGGGGAGGCAAAGGAGGACAAGCTAGAAGGTGATAGGTGAAGCCAGGTGAGTGAGAATAGTCAAGGACTGGAGAGGAAGGAATCTGATAAGAGAGGAGAGTGCACCAAAGGGGAAAGGGAAGGAGGAGGGGACCCACAGGGAGGTGATAGCCAGGTGGGAAGAGATAAGAGGCCCTAGTGGAGAATACTTTTCAGCAACAGTACAATGCATTGCCACAAAAATTACTATGTTACAAAAAGAATATATTAAGAATAGTGCAAAAAGAACAAATAGTGGTGTTCATGGGTTGTTCAGAAATCTGATGGTAGAGGGGAAGAAGCTGTTCCTAAAGCGTTGATTGTGTGTCTTGAAGCTCCTTTATCTCCACCGGGGGTAGTAGGCCTCCGTTAGTCTCGATAGACCATGGATTTGTGCCTTGGAAAGTTTCCAGGGCACAAGCCTGGGCAAGGTTTTTTTTATGGAAGACCAGCAGTTGCCTAAGCTGCAAGTCTCCCCTCTCCACGCCACCAATGTTGTCCAAGGGAAGGGCATTAGACCACCAGAAGTACATGAGTAATGAGAAGACAGCATGTCCTGGATAGTGAGGGCTCTTAATGATATATGCAACCTTTTTGAGGCACAGCCTTCTGAAAACATCCCTTGATTGTGGGGATGGTAGGGCCCATGCTGGCGGAGTCTACAACCCTCTGCTGCTTTCTTTCAATGCTGTGCAACAGAGCCTCCATATCAGACAGCGATGCACCCAGTCAGAATTCTCTCTGCAGCACAGATACAAGCCTTTGGCCCAACCGATCCATACCAACCACATTTTCCATCCAGCTAGTTCCAAAATCCTGCATTCGGCCCATATCTTTCTAAACCAGGGGTTGCTTATGCCATGAACTCCCTATCATCATAACTGAGGGGTTGTGGGCCCCAGTTTGGGAACCCCTGCTCTAAGCCCTGTCCCTCCATGTACCTATCCAAGTGTTAATTGATACTGTTGCACCTGCCTCAACCATTTACTCAAACATTCAAAGGTTCAAAGTAAATTTGTTATTAAGGTATATTTATTTCACCATATACAATCCTAAGATTCACTTTCTTGTGGTGACTTAGTAAATCCATAAAACCATATGTCAGTACCCCCAGTTGAACTCTTGTCTTTTTGTGTGTTTCCCCCTTGCTGTCAGTCTGTGGTTTTGTATTGCCATGTGCTCCTGTCCCCACTCCTGCTCTACTCCAGCCCCTGTATCACTGAGTACTCCGTCTCTCATCTGTTTCTCATTACTACCTGTTTTGCTGCCACCCGTGTCTCATTGTGCTCCACCTATCATCTGCCTCTCTGTTTACTGCTCAGTGTATCTCAGTCCTGTGTTTTCACCTGTTTGTTGCCAGATTGTGCCAGTGAATTTTCCTGAGCCTTCCCAGCATTTGTATCTAGACTCTGGCCATCTGAATATCGACTCTGCCTGTTTCCTGATTCTGGTTTTTGGATTTCTCTGGATGTTTTGATCTCTGCCTGAACTTTGATGCCAACTTTGTTTGCAACTCGGGATTGTACTCTATCTGTCTGAGTATTGACTCTGCCTGTTTCCTGATTCTGTTTTTTTTATTAATATATTTTATTATTTTATGTGAACAGATTTGGGAAAAACTAACAAAAAAACTAACATTAAAAAATACAGCACATCCACAAAAACCACAACCATAGCAAAATCAAATTAAAGATGGAGCAGCAAAAGAGAAAAAAAATAAAGGCAAAAAGTAAACATACACAGCAGAGGTGCACCACACCAAAAAACTTCAGTCCTCACCCCGTAAGAAAGTCCAATACAGGGCCCCATATCCTTTCAAAGATGTCCCCTCTGTCCTCAACCCCTCTCTCTCAGTCTCTCCAAATGTAAAGTATTTGCCAGTTCTCTCAGCCACAGATCGTACATAGGCACAGAGTCCATTTTCCACATTTGCAGGATTAAATTCTTAGCAATCACCATTCCAAACAATAATAATAATAATAGACATCCGTTAGTCTCGTGAGACCGTATGGGAGACCGACAGTTGCCCATGCTGCAAGCCTTCCCCTCTCCACGCCATTGATGTTGTCCAAGGGAAGGGCACTAGGACCCATGCAGCTTGGCACCGGTGACATCGCAGAGCAATGTGTTGTTAAGTGCCTTGCTCAAGGACACACCGCGCTGCCTCAGCTGAGGCTCAAACCAGTGACCTTCAGGTTAATAGTCTGATGCCTTATCCACTAGGCCACACGCCAACACTATTCCAAACAATACAGCCACTTTTTCATACATATTGGCTGAAGATAAGGAGCTTGTTGCTCCAAGGATGGCTATGAGTGGGTCTTGTTCCCACCGCTTCTCAAAAGCCTCAGAGAAACAGTGAAAAATACTTTTCCAGTATGCATAAAGCTTACAACATGACCAGAATGAATGTGACAAGTTACTGTTCACAGATTTACATCTATTACAAATTGGCAAAACATCTGAGTAGTAACTATGCAACTTTTCTTTAGAATAATGGAGTCTATGTAATGTTTTAAACTGTATGAGTCTGTGTCTAACGTTGACCGAACAATTACGTATACTCTTTAAACACTCATCCCAGATCTCCTCTGTCAGTACTATACCCAATTCATTCACCCATGCCTGTTTAAGACCTGCAGTATTCACCCGAGCTCCATTATGTAGGATCTGATAAAAATAGGATACCGCACTGCGAGTAACTGGATCAAATTTATTTATTGCCTGCAGGGACTCATGTTTGTCTAAAACCTCAAAGTTAGGTATATATTTCCTAACATAATCGCGAATTTGCAAATATCTAAAAGAACTAGATGCAGGGATATTGTAAACTGCCCATTTTTTGTTGTAATGAAATGTAGATAATTTCTCAAAGGACACGTGGGTTGGCAGGTAAACTGTAAACTGCTCCTTGTGTATAGGTGGGTGGTAGAATCTGTAGGAGTAGAGGTAACCTGATTTCTAAACAGAGAACAAGTTGAGAATGACTTGGGATTCCCTAAAGGTTAACTTGCAGTTTAATTCAGTGGTGAGGAAGGAAAATGTAATGTTAGCATTTATTTTGAGAGGACTAGAATACAAGAGTGAGGGTGTGATGCTGAGGCTTTATAAGACATTGGTCAAACCGCGCTCAGAGTATTGTGAGCAGCTTTGGGTCCCTTTTCTAAGAAAGGATGTGCTGACATTGGAAACAGTCCAGAACAGGTCACAAGTAGAATTGTGGGAATGAAAGAGTTAATGTATGAGGAGCGTTTGATGGCTCTGGACATACACTCACTGAAGTTTAGAAGAATGAGGGAGGATCTTATTGAAGCCTATCAAATATTGAAAGGCCTCTATCGAGTGGACATGGAGAGTGTTTCCTATAGTGGAGGAGTCTAGGGTCAGAGCACACAGCTTCAGAATAGAGGGACATCCATTTAGAACAGAGATAAGGAAGAATTTCCTTAGCCAGCTGGTGAAGAATCTGTAGAATTCATTGCCAAAGACAGCTGTGAAGGCCAAGTCACTGGGTATATTTATAGCTGAAGTCAATAGGTACTTGATTAGCCAGCGTGAGAAAGGCAGGGTTGAGAGGGAAAATAAATCAGCATTGAAGAAATGGCAGAGCACACTCGATAGTCCAGATAGCCCAATTCTGCTCCTGTCTACTGGTCTATTACTTTATGTACCCATTCTGACTGTCCCTGGTTTATCGGTGAAATAAAATTCCACAAAAAGGGACAAAATTAGTCTTCCACCATAAGTGTTGTATCCAGGGAGGAATAAAAAATGATGGTCAAGCTCCCAACAGTCTTCCCCCTCACATCAGGGTGACACGGTAGCATAGCTAGTGGCCCAGGTTCCCCAGTGGGTCTTGTATCTTTAAATAACTAAATTCTATGCAAACACCTTAGTTCCTTTATTATGAATAAAAGAACAATTTAAATTTAATCAGGAGGAGGCCATTCAGTTTCCGCAGTTCTCTGCAGACTTAATAAGATCACCATATACACAGGCCCCTCAGCCCATCCAGTCCATGCTAACCACAATGACCACCCAGCTCATCGCATATCCCTTCATGTACCTATCCAAGTGCCTCTTCAATGACCTGCCTCAATCGCTTTGTTCCATATACTCAAGGTTCAAGGTACATTTATTATCAAAGTATGCATGTAGTGTACTACTCTGAGATTTGTCTTTTCCAGACCGCCACGAAACAAAATAAAACTCAAGCCCCCAACCCCCTTTGTGCAAAAAAAAACAAATAGCGCAAACGGCAACAAGAAAGAATGGATGAAAATACAGAATATAAAAACATAAAACTGAATAAGTCCAAGTGAACTACAGTTCATTCCATAATTTGCAGATCCTGAACTTCAGTACCACCCTCTAACAGCACCAAGGGCAAGAGAGGCCACTTGAATGCAGACACCTTCCTCTGGCAGCAGAGAGTGAGAGGCTGATTGACGGTGCTGAACACTTGCCCGCCTTCCGCACTCACTTTGTAGTTTCAGTCTTCCTCGATTGGGAAGAAATTAAGTCTATGACGGGCTTGCGCCCCATTCTCTAAGATTCTAGGCTTTGAGGGTGCTCACCTCCTGGAATCTCCCCAGAGACAGCAAAGCACCAGATCACTCAGTCAATCTTCAAACTGTAGATCACAGGAACTGACAGTAGCAGAAACACATTGAAAATGAAACCGAGATGTAAGAAGGGTGAAAGAAACAGTTTTGTGGACTATCTGGTAGACATCATCCAAGGTAGTGTTGCTGGCTGACTCCATCTTGACCGGAAATATACTCACCACCCTCTGTGAGGAGTAACCACCCTACCTCATCACAACTCTCCCGCTAGTAGAAACATTTAATCGCCTATCCTGTTATATCCCCTCAGCATTCTGAATGTTTCAATCAGATCACTCCCTCATTCTAAACTTGAAAGGAGATAGAGCTGCAGCAATCAGATTGCATGTGGTGTCAACGTTCTTGGCATTGTAACCATAGCCGGTTCACTTCAGCCCACTGGGTCCTTCAACCCTCCGGTTAACTTTCACCCTTTCCTCATTTTAACCCTTACATACTGTTCGGGTCAAATTTACCCATTTTGACATTTGACAGCAATAAAAACACCCTAAATGCCATTTTTTTAGCCGAAATTTGATGACTTTTCCTAAAGTGACCCAAAATGCGCAAAAATGAAAATATTTTAAAATTTTATACTTTTGTACAGGTGCTACAAATTTTTGTACATTGAGGCTGTTCTGGGTCAGATATGACTATTATTGAAATGGATTTTAGATCTCTGAAACATATATTAAGAATTAATGACCCATTTATTAATGTCAGATAGGCTATTTATACATTCTAAATAGATCTGTGGTTCAAAATATGGTATAGACACTTGTTATGAGGGGGTTCTTGGGCCAGGTTAAAATTGACCCAGACCATACTGTGAAGGTATAGAATATGAACAGGTTGCCTGGGTTAGCTCATTCACAATATTTATGTATGTTTGTTGTAACTTATAGTAATGTGCTATTCCTGCATAGTAGTAGTGCGATCATTCGATTCCAAAGGAGCTGTTTATTGGTTGGTCCTCAAATGGCTGTAGAAGCCGATCCGGGATGACCACATAACCAGGATGTTAGGGTGTATTCCCCTCATGAAGAATACTTGTGTGTGACTTTAATGTGGGGTGGGGGAATTCATGGCCAGCCGCCACACAGTCCTTCATAGATCAAGGTCAGGATCCAGTTCCTTGGAATGCAACATATCTGGGGACCCTTCACTGTAGCAGTTCCACTGAAGAGTCATTATCTTCTGCCAGCTCCACTGTTGAGGCCTTGTCTGGATCCTCCCCCTTGACCTTACCCTACATGGAGCCAAGTGCCAGATGACCAAACTCCAGACAACACCGCTGTTGGGATCTCAAACTCATAACCTTCTCCATCACGACAAGGAGACAGCCATTGGCGAAGATTACCTGCATTGTCCTGCCTCTGTAAAACTACAAGTTACGCGACTTCTGCCAGTAGCAATGATGCTGATTCTGATCATTCCCAGTGGCACAGTAACATAGAAGCTCTTGTAGTGCTGTACATGCCAGCAGTAAGGTCAGGGTTCAATTCCCACCACTGTCTGTAAAGAGTTTTTGCATTCCCCCCCGTGAGTTATGTATTTCCTCCGGGTGTTCCAGTTTTCTCCCACAGTCCAAACACACATGGGTTAGGGTTTGTAAGTTGTGAGCATGCTATGTTGGCACCGGAAGCATGACAACACTTGTGGGATACCCCCAGCTCAGCTTTGGACTGTGTTGGCCATTGACGCAAATGACGCATTTCACTGCATGTATTGGTGTTCCTCAGGTCCCTGTTAAATCTTTCCCCTTTCACCCTAAACCAGTGTTTTGGATTTCTCTGCCATGGGGACAAGACTATTACTGTCCATTTTCTCTATACATCTCACCATTTTACGCATTTCTATGAAGCTGCCTCTCATTCCTACTATCACAGTCCAATGCTTATGATGGTGTCCAAAATCAGCCATGATCAAATGGTGGAGCAGATCTTTTGGGCTAAATGGCCTAATTATGCTCCTATGGACTAAAATTCCATTGATCCCAGCCCTGAATAAGTCCTCTGGGATGTAAATCTCTGAAGATTCACAATACTATACATAAACAGATTTCTCCTCATCTCCCGCAGTCCAAGTCTCTCCAATCAACTATGTCGTTTCCTGAAAATGGGATACAGAATCTGTCCCCTCATTTGCCAATGTCCTGAGAAAGAGATGTTGAGACAGCATGTTATAGTTGTACAGTTCATTGGTGAGACTGCATTTGGACTCAGCTGTGAGCATTTCTGGTCACTGCACCATAGACAAGGCCTGGTTAAGCTAGAGAGGGTGCCAAGGAGATTCACAGTGATCTTTCCTACATTTGAGGGCATGAGTGAGCAGGAGAGATCGGAGAAACTGGTCTCCTTCTCCTGGAGTGTACGCAGTTGAGAGGTGACATGATAGCAGAGTATATTGGGGTGGCACGGAAGCTTACAGGGGCAGTACAGTAGCATTTGAGGCAGAAAGGTAGTGTAGCAGTCAGCGTAACATTTACCAACACCAGTGATCCAACTTCAAATCCCTCCACTTTCTGTACATTCTCCCCATGACTGCACGGGTTTCCTCACACGCTCAGGTTAGTAGGTTAATTGGTCACATGGGTGCAATTGAATTGAATTGAATTTATTACTTACATCCTTCATATACACAAGGAGGAAAAATCTTTAATTACATTATGTCTCAGTTTAAATGTGCAATGTGTAATTTATAGTAATTTATAATAAATAGAATATATAACATAGAAATACAGTTGTGTCAGCATGAGTTAATCAGTCTGATGGCCTGGTGGAAGAAGCTGTCCTGGAGTCTGTGGGTCCTGGCTTTTATGCTGCGGTACCGTTTCCCGGATGGTAGCAGCTGGAACAGTTTGTGGTTAGGGTGACTCGGGTCCCCAGTGTTCCTTTGAAAGCACATGCTTGTTTGGCCGGAAGACACTGTTATCATGCTATATCTCTAAATAAATAGAAATAAAATAAATAAATAATAAAATTTTCAGAGGCACAGCTAGACCAGAAGGTATGAATCTGTTCTTATGGTAGGGCAGTCTAATGCTACAAGGCACAGGTTTAAGGCGAGAGGGAGCAGGTTTATAGGAGGTTGAGTCATAAGTTTTTCAGACAAGGTATAGTTGGTATCTGGAATAAGCTGCCAGAGGAAGTGATGGAGGTGGGAACAGGAACAACATTTAAGAGACAACTAGACAGGCTTTGGAATGAACAGGACATCGGCAGGTAGGAGGTCAGAAGTTGAGAAGTCAGGGTACAGCTGTACAGGGTGTGGGTAAGGTCACACTTGGAGTATTCCATTCATCTTTGGTCTGCTGGAACAGCAAGGATGTTATGAAACTGGAAAGAGCGCAGCAGAGACTTACATTGCCAGTTCTTGAGGGACTGAGTTTTAGGGAGAGATTGGGGACACTAGGACTTCATTCGTTAGAGCGTAGGAGACTGAAGGAAAATCTTATAGTTTGTGTGTGTGTGTGTGTGTGTGTGTGCGTGCGTGCGTGCGTGCGTGCGTGCGTGCGTGCATTTTTTTTCCTCACCCCTTATAGGTGGTGTGTATGTGTATTTTTCCCTCAATCTCAGGTCCCCAACAGAGGCCTGTGAGCTTAGCTGTTTGGCACAGTATTCTTGCTGTTCTAGTAGTCCACCCTTCTGGACCGAGATCTCAGAGTTTGTTCCTGGGATTTATTGGAGACACTCTCCCAGTTCAGGTGTCACAGCTCCAAGTGCTCCTGTCCCCACCGGGATTACTCTGGCTTTAACATTCCACATCCTTTCTATCTGCTCTTTCAAGCCCTGGTATTTCTCCAGCTTCTCATATTCTTTCTTCCTAATGCTACTGTCACATCTATTACTGTTGCTTTCTTCTGTTCCTTGTCCAGTATTACAATGTGTGGCTGGTTGGCCAGTACCTGCGTATCAGTCTGTATTTGGAAGTCCCACTGGACCTTAGCTCTGTCATTCTCCACTACCTTCTCGGGTGTTTCCCATTTGGACTGGGGAGTGTCCGATCCATACTCAGTGCAGGTGTTCCTGTACAATTCCTGCAACTTGGTTGTGCTGTTCAGTGTATGCTGTCTCTGCCTGCATCTTGCACCCTGTTACTATGTGCTGGATGATTTCTGTATCTTGGGTCGTGTCTGGTGTGACAGACCCCTGCTTCTATCGCTTGTGCTCAGTGCCTGTCTTGTGCAGTCATGAGCAATACCTCTGTGCCGTCCCTCAGCCCTGCCGTTTCCAGCCACAAACCAGACGTACAGGACAGCTACGGATACCTGGGGATCCTACAGGTGCATGGAAGCCACGATGGGGACACAAGGAAGGCTGCAACAACCAAGTACCTCCAAAGAATGAGATCCTAAAAAGCCATCTGAATGGGAAGAACAATATCAGAGCCATCAACACATTCGCCTTACCAGTCAACAGATACCCAGCTGCAATAGTGCACTGGCCGTTGATATCAAGACCTGGAATCTTCTAACCGAAAGTCCAATGTTGAACGATTGTATACCCACTGGAATAAAAGAGGACGGGGACTTGGAAGTGTCAAGGTCACAGTCCTGGAAGAAATGCGAAACATTTCTGAGTATGTCAGGAAGACATACTAAGGACGACCTGCTAGGAGAAACCTCAGACAGCAGGCAGGGGACATGGAAATGGAAGTGGGTGAAGCAGAGTCAGAGGACCAGAGGCCACGTCAGGACAAGCCACTGCACAGGATGTACCATCGCCAGATGGCAGAGGTGGCTGACGCAAGAAAGTCCTACCAATGGATGGAAATCACTCGGCTCAGGGACAGCACAGAGGCTCTGCTCATGGCTGCACAAGAAGATATATTCATATACATATATATACATGAAGATATATACATTAGTGCCTATAAATAGTACTCAAACCACCCCCCCCCCCCCCGCCTTGGAAGTTTTCATGTTTCATTGGTTTACAACATTGAATTACAATGGATTTAGTTTGAACTTTTTGACTCTGATCAATAGAAAAGATCCTTTCATGTCCAAGTGAAAATAAATTCCTACAAATTGTTCTAAATGTATTGCAATTATTAAACACAAAATAATTCATTGCATTAGTATTCACCCCCTTCAAGTCAGTATTTAGTAGATGCACCTTTGGCAGCAATTACAGCCTTGAGTCTGTGTGGATAGGCTTCTATCAGCTTTGCACATCTGGACACTGCAAATTTTTCCTCATTCTTCTTTACAAAACTGCTAAAGCTCTGTCAGGTTGTATGGGGATAATGAGTGAACAGCCCTTTTCATGTCCAGCCAAGATTCCCAATTAGATTGAGCTCTGGACTCTGACTAGGACATTAACTTCGTTGTTTTTAAGCCATTCCTCTGTAGCTTTGGCTTTATGCTTCAAGTCAATGTCTTGCTGGAAAACAAATCCTCTCCCAAGTTCCAAGTCTCTTGCTGATTGCATCAGGTTTTCCTCCAGGATTTCCCTGTATTTTACTGCATTCATTTTACCCTCTACCTCCATCAGCCTTCTAGGGCCTGCTGCAATGAAGCATCCCCACAGCATGATGCAGCCATACCATGCTTCATGGTAGGGATGGTGTGTTTTTGATGATGTGCAGTGTTTAGCTAACGCCAAACATACTGTTTAGTCTGATGGACAAAAAGCTCAATTTTGGTTTCATCAGATGACAGAGAATGGGCCACTCAAGGCAGATTTACAGCTGTGTCATATTATTTCTATTTCTTGATGATTGACTTAACTGTTCTCCAAGGGATATTCAGTGACTTGAAAATGTTTTTGTATCCATCTCCTGGCTTGTGCTTTTCAATAACCTTTTCACAGAGTTGCTTGGAGTGTTCTTTTGTCTTCATGGTGTCGTTTTTGCCAGGATACTGACTCACCAGCAGTTGACCTTCCAGATACTGGTGTATTTTTACTACAGTCAATTGAAACACCTTGACTACACATGGTGATCTCCATTTAACTAATTATATGATTTCTAAAACCATCTAGCTACACCAGTGACGATTTGGTGTGTCATATTAAAACAGGCAAATAACTATGCAATCAATTATTTTTTGTTTTATATTTGCAATTGATTTAGCTCACTTCTGGGGAGGGGAGGTGAATACTTTTTATAGGCCCTGTGTATACAGTACTGTGCAAAAGTGTTAGGCACATATATATACATAGGCCATGAAATTTGTTTTTTTTTTAAAATATATATATAGCTAGGGTGCCCAAGATTTTTGCACAGTACTGTAGTAATTTTACGTATTGCACTGTACTGCTGCCCCCCAGAAAAAAAAACAAATTTCATGGCCTATGTGAGTGATGATAAACCTGATTCTGATCTGGGTCTCTATTGTGGACTGAGAGTGGGAAAGGGGCCAGGGAGAGGGGAATCATGGTTAGAAAAGGGGAATGGAGAGGGGAGGGAGCAGGAAACACCAGAGACATTCTGTACTGATCAATAAACCAGTTGTTTAGAATCAAGTTACCTTGCCTGTTGTCTCAGGGCTGGGGGAGTCTGCCCCTGTACTCTTTCTCTGCCGCCTGTCCCACACTCCTTCCACAGTGCTGCACCCTCACCATTCCCAACATCAGGATTTTGGATTTACAAACTTGCCTTCTGCTCCATGTTCACAAATGCATTACTGTGCAGAAGCCTCAGGCACCTTAGCTATATATATGTATGTGAGATTTTTGCACAGTACTGTGTGTGTGTGTGTGTGTGTGTGTGTGTGTGTGTGTGTGTGTGTGTGTGTGTGTGTGTGTGTGTGTGTGTGTGTGTGTGTGTGTGTGTGTGTGTGTGTGCGTGTGTGTGCACCTCACCACCATTCAGGGCCCCAGACAGTCCTTCCAGGTGAGGCGACACTTCACCTGTGAGTCGGCTGGTGTGCTATGCTGTGTCTGGTGCTCCTGGTGTGGCCTTTTATATATTGGTGAGACCCGACACAGACTGGGAGACCGTTTCGCTGAACACCTACGCTCGGTCTACCAGAAAAAGCAGGATCTCCCAGTGGCCACATATTTTAATTCCACGTCCCATTCTCATTCTGATATGTCTATCCATGGCCTCCTCTATAGTCAAAATGAATCCAAACTCAGGTTGGAGGAACAACACCTTATATACCAGCTGGGTAGCCTCCAACCTGATGGCATGAACATTGACTTCTCTAACTTCCGTTAATGCCCCTCCTCCCGTTCTTACCCCATCCCTGACATATTTAGTTGTTTGCCTGTTCTCCATCTCCCTCTGGTGCTTCCCCCCTCCCCCTTTCTTTCTCCCGAGGCCTCCCATCCCATGATCCTTTCCCTTCTCCAGCTCTGTATCCCTTTCGCCAATCACTTTTCCAGCTCTTAGCTTCATCCCACCCCCTCCGGTCTTCTCCTATCATTTCGCATTTCCCCCTCCCCCCACTACTTTCAAATCTCTTACTAGCTTTCCTTTCAGTTAGTCCTGATGAAGGGTCTCGGCCCGAAACGTCAACAGCGCTTCTCCCTATAGATGCTGCCTGGCCTGCTGTGTTCCACCAGCATTTTGTGTGTGTTGTTTGAATTTCCAGCATCTGCAGATTTCTTCATGTTTAAAGACAGTTGGGCAGGTGTATGGATTGGAAGTATTTATCATCTTCCAGCTTCTTACCTCATCTTCCCTCACCCACCCACCTACCTTCCCCCTCATCTGACTTCACCTATCGCTTTCCAGCTTGTACTCTTTCCACTTCCCCCAACTACTTATTCTGGCTTCTGTCCCCCTTCTTTTCCAGTCCTGATGCAGGGACTCGGCCTGAAACTTTGACTGTTTACTCCTCCCTATAGATGCTGCCTGACCTACTGAGTTCCCTCAGCAATTTTGTGTGTGTGTTGGTCTGGGTTTACAGTATCTGCAGAACCTCGTGCGTTGGTGCCCTGCTGTACTCCCCCGTTCTGGAAATGTTCAGAATATTATGGGCAAAACACTAGCAATTGGGATTAGCTTAGAAGGAGCATATTGGTGGCGTGAGCAGATGGGGCAAATGGTTGTTTCTGTTACTTGTAACTCCAAGGACTTTCTACAGGGGCATGATTGAGAGCACCCTGATTGGCTGCATCACTGCCTGGTATGGGAACTGTACTTCCCTCAATCGCAGGACTCTGCAGAGAGTGGTGCAGACAGCCCAGCGCATCTGTAGTTATGAACTTCCCACTACTCAGGACATTTACAAAGACAGGTGTGTAAAAAGGGCCCATAGGATCACTGGGGACCCAAGTCACCCGAACCACAATCTATTCCAGCTGCTACCATCTGGGAAGTGGTACCACAGCTTAAAAGCCGGGACTAACAGGCTCTGGGACAGCTTCTTCCACCAGGCCATCAGACTGATTCATTCATGCTGACACAACTGTATTTTTATATTATATTGATTGTACTGTTGTTCATACTATTTAGTATAAATTACGGTAATTGGACATTACACATTCAGATGGAGACGTAACATAAAGATTTTTACTCCTCATGTACAGTATATGAAGGATGGAAGTAATAAAGTCAATTAAATGCAATGACTCTGTAGGTGAAAGAGCGACCACTCTATCAATCGCGTTCAGGATTTATTTCACTGAGATCGTAGATTATTCCTTCCTGCCTCAAAGACAGACAAAACTGATGAAATTTAGCACATTGCATGACTAATGATATCATAGGAACAATGCGCTGCTCTCTTAGTGTTGACAGATATAATCAGGACGTGCAAAGGTTCAAAACTCTCCCGAAGGGCTGCGCTCAGAAATCTGTGTATTCAGCTGGTGAATCTTTGAGTCAGGCACTTTTGAGTTATCACTGTTGAGATGTTGATTTAAAGCAGAGAAGAGACCCGATATCCTTGAAGAAACAAAAAAAAGAGGGATTGAACCTTAATGGCAGTCACGATGTGACCTGTGTCACTGAAGATTTATGGCTTCTTCATCACTCCTTAATTGCAGGAGATGGGAAAAGGTATTTCACTAACATCCTGAGATGTTGTTTTGAACCCAAGCTGTGGTCTCTGTTAAAGTTATGACTGAGAAATACACTCAATGCCCATTTTATTAGGTACACCTGCTCATTAATGTAAATATCTAATTAACTTATCATGTGGCAGCAACTCAATACATGTAGACATGGTCAAGAGGTTCTGTTGTTATTCAGATAGAATGGAGAAGAAATGTGGCCTTAGTGAGTTTGACTGGACTGATTGTTGGTGCCAGACAGGGTGGTCTGAGTATTTCAAAAAATGCTGATCTCCTGGGATTTTCGCGCACAACAGTCTCTAGAATTTACAAAGAATGGCACAAAATACAAAAAAAAACATCCCGTGTGCACAGTTCTGTGGGCAAAAATGCTTTGTTAATGAGAAGGGTAAGAGGAGAACGACCAGACTGGTTCAAACTGACAGGAAGGTGGCAGTAACTCAAATAACCATCTGTTACAACAGAGGTAGTGTTTCCATATTATGCCATGACGCAACCAGTGAGTATGCTCTCCACCATCATACTCTATTGCAGTGCTCTATGTTCTATGCTGTATTTGAATAGGTGCTTTCTTGGGCCCTTAGCTCCCAGTGGAGCATAGGCTCCCATCTCCATTATCCTCTGGAGTCAATATATGCTTGGGATTCATCAGTGCTTCCGCAATCCATGACATCCACTGTACAGGGAATTGGCTTATACAGCATCACATGAGCCTTGTTGGCTGACCCTACCCATTCCCACCTCTCACGACAGGGACACGGGGTTGGACTTTGAGAGGCTACTTGGGCAGGTTTATGGATAGGAATGATTTGCAGGGGTCCTTAACAGAATTCACAGATCCTGTGTTAATGGAAGGCGTCCATGGCATAAAAAAGGTTGGGAACCCCTGGTTTAGAAGGATATGGGTGAAAGGAAGTCAAATGGGACTACAACACACACAAAATGCTGGTAGAACACAGCAGGCCAGGCAGCATCTATAGGGAGAAGTGCTGTCGATGTTTCGGGCCGAGAGAAGGGTTTTGGCCCGAAATGTCGACAACGCTTCTCCCTACAGATGCTGCCTGGCCTGCTGTGTTCTACCAGCATTTTGTGTGTGTTGTTGTTTGAATTTCCAGCATCTGCAGATTTCCTCGTGTTTGCTCAAATGGGACTAGCTTGGATGGGAATCTTGGTGAGTAGGGACTAAATGGGCCAAAGGGCCTGTTTTGTGTTGCATAAATCACTTCAGGAGTTAAAGCATTAACTGTTTCTCTCATCACAGTTGCTGACTGACCTGCTGAATACTTCCAGAACTCGATACAGTTAGTTCACTATTATTGATACTAGCTGTTAATTTCTGGTACAATTAACAAACATAAATGCCGCAGCTGTTAATAATGCGAGTGAAATTTGTAAATCTGGATCTGGGTCTCAACATGTTTATCCAATAATTGAATGTTTCTGTGATTCTTGTATTCCATCAGGGAGTGGTGTGGTCATGACTAATTGACAAGCAGTGTGCAATTAGGAACATTGCCAGAGCATGAACCTTACTCTTTGGGATACTGAAACACAGGAGGTTCTGCAGATACTGGAAACCCAGTGCAACACACACAAAATGCTGGAAGAACTCAAGAGGTCAGGTAGTATCTATAGAGAGGAGTAAACAGTTAATGTTTTTGGCCGAGGCCTTCATTGGGACTTGAAAGGGAGTAGAAGCCAAAATAAGAGAGTGAGGGGAAGGGGAAGGAGTAAATGCTGGCAGGTGATAGGTGAAGCCAGGTGAAACCAGTCGAGGGGGAGAGTGGGTGGGTGAGGGAGAGGGAATGAAGTAAGAAGTAGGGAGGTGATAAGTGGGAGCAACCCAGAGGTCAGCAAAGTTCGGAGGGCAAAGCTGAAGGTCAAAGTCCAAAGTGTGATGAGTCTGGAAGTAGAAGGCCGAAGGTGGAAGACTAAAGTCGGCAAGTTGGAAGGTAGAGGCTCAAAGGTCAAAGGTAGTCCAGGGCTAAGGACTGGAACCCTCACTGATCCACCCACTTCCCCTCACCTGGTTTCACCTATCACCTTCCAGCTCTTTACCCATCTTATTCCCTTCCTTTCCAGTCCTGATGAAGAGTCTCAGCCCAAATCGTCAACTGTTTGTTCCCTCTCCAGAGTTGCTGCCTGACCTGCTGAGTTCCTCCAGCAATTTATGTGTTGGTTGGGAAAAGAGGTTGGCCAAGATTGAATGGTAGACCACCTCAATGGGCCGAATGGCCTGATTCTACTCCTGTATGTTACAGTCTGATGGTTGTTCTCAACCTGAGAATACATGACAAAAATCTGCAGTCACCTGGCATAGTGAACTCTAACCACCATCTTCTTCTTTGCAGGCAGGTTGTTCCGTATGGTCTGGGGCACCCAGTGATGCGCCGAAAGCGGGAACTGAGGCGGTGTTTATGCGCTAAGAGCAGCGACGCCGAGTGCCAGAGTTACTGTCGGTCGGTGAGCAGAGAGCCACGGTACGGAGCAGGTTTCAGCCGGAAGCGGGAACTGAGGCGGTGTTTATGCGCTGAGAGCAGCGACGCCGAGTGCCAGAGTTACTGTCGGTTGGTGAGCAGAGAGCCACGGTACGGAGCAGGTTTCAGCCGGAAGCCTGTATCATGTTTATGGTCTTTGTAAATTATTTGATTACTGTTAAAAGTCATGCAGTGTAGGTCTGGACAGTGGGAAAAGCCCATTAGATCGAGGATAAGACATTGAACACTGAACATGGAACATTACAGCACAGTGCTGGCCCTACGGTCCTCAAAGTCCTGCCCAGCTCAATCTAATCCTTCCCTCCAGCATAACCCTCAATCTTTCTATCATCCATATTCCTATCTAAGAGTCTCTTGAATGTTCCTAATGTATCAGTGTCCACCACCACCTCTGGCAGCCCATTCCGCACATCCACCATTTTCTGTGTGAAAATCTTACTTCTAACCTCCCCCTGTACTTTCCTCTGCCTCCCCCTCTAAAATAGGTGTCCTCTGGTTTTGGCCTCTGCTGCCCTGGGAAAAAGGTGTTGGCAGTCCACTCTTTGTGTTTGCCTTTCCTAAACATATACACCTCTATCAAATCACCTCTCATCCTCATACGCTCCAAAGAGAAAAGGCCCTTGTTTGCACAACCTATCCTCATAAGACAGGCTCTCTACTCCAGGCAGCATCCTGGTAAAAGTCGTATGCATCCTCTCCAAAGCTTCCACATCCTTCCTATAATTAAGCAAGTGGTGTCTTTAAGGAGAGAAATACCAAGATGCATCACCTGCAGCAGAACTGACCAGTTGTAAATCAACACGAGTTTGATAAGTAACACTCCATCTTCTGCCTGGGCTCATTTACAGTCTTCCAGAATCAATATTTAATTCTGCAAATTCAGATATTTCACTTCCTCTATTGTTATTGTCAATACTATGTTAAAATTTGATTTACTAATTAAAGAACTAGTCATATTGAGAGTCAAATAAATGAAGTTTTCACAAAAAAAGCATGATGGAGACATAGAGTCATAGAAAAGCACAGTACAGAAACAGGCCCTTCAGCCCATCTAGCTCATGCTGAACCATTTAAACTGCACACTTCCACCAACCCACACTAGGACTATATCCCTCCATACCCCTACCATCTATGTACTTATCCAAATTTCTCTTAGATGTTGAAATCGAGCTCACATGCATCACTAGCATTGGTAGCTCATTCCACGCTCTCACAACGCTCTGAGTGAAGACGCTTCCCTCATGTTACCCTTAAACTACACACCTTTCACCCTTATCCCATGAGGTCTAGTTGTAGTCTCCCCAACCTCAGTGGAGAAAACCTGCTTGTATTTATCCTATCTATGACCCCTCATAATTTGTATACCTCCAGCAAATCTCCTCTCAATCTTCTATGTTCCAAGGAATAAAGTCCTAACCTATTCAGTCTTTCCTTATAACTCAGGTCCCCTAGACCCAGCAACATTTTGGTAAATTTTTGCTGAACTCTTTCAACCTTATTTACATCTTCCCTGTAGGTAGGTGACGAAAACTGCACACAATATTCCAAATTAGGCCTCAGCAACGTCTTGTACAACTTCAACATAACATCCCACCTCCTGTACTCAGTACATTGATTTAAGAAGGCCAATGTGCCAAAAGCTTTCTTTCTGACCCTGTCTACCTGTGATGCCACTTTTAATGAATTGTGGACCTGATCCCTTTGTTCTACCGCACTCCTAAGTACCCAGCAGTTCACTGTGTAAGACCTACCCTAGCTGGTCCGACTGAAATGCAACACCTCACACTTGTCTGCATTAAATTCCATCTGCCATTGTGTGATGTGAATTGGTAAGCTGGTTTATTATTGTCACCTCAGCATCAGAATCAGGTTTATTATCACTGTGTGAAACCTGATGCTTTGTGGCAGTGGTACAGCATGAAGAATTAAAATTACTGCGGATTTCAAAAGAAGTAAATGGGCCAAACAAATGAACGACGAGGTAGTGTTCATGCATTCATGGACCATCGAGAAACCTGCTGACAATGGGAAGGACACTGTCCCTGAATGGTTGAGGGAGGACTTCAGACTCCTATACCTCCTCCCTGACAGTAGGGTGCCAATAAGAGGACATGTCCTGTGCGACAAGTTACACAGGAAGTGCAGTGCAGACAGACAATAAGGTGCGAGGGCCCATAACGAGGTTGATTGTGAGGTCAAGAATTCATCTTGCTTTCCTTGGAGAAGAGGACGTGGAGGGTGAATCTGATTCAAACAAACAATAACATATGACAAATATTTATTCAGTGGCCACTTTATTAGGTACACCTGTACATACGTACTTTATTGTAAATATTTAAGATTTTTGCATAGTTGGGGAATTAGGTTATGGGGAAAAGGCAAGTAGGTGGAGATAAGTCCATGGCTAGATCTGCCATGATCTTATTGAATGGCGGAGCAGGCTCAACGGGCCAGATGGTCTACTCCTGCTTCTGTTTCTTATGGTCTTATGTTCTAATCAGCCAATCGTATGGCAGCAACTCAATGCATAAAAGCATGCAGACGTGGTCAAGAGGTTCAGTTGCTGTTCAGACCAAACATCAGAATGGGGAAGGTGATCTAAGTGACTTTGACCGTGGAATGATTGTTGGTGCCAGATGGGTGGTTTGAGTATCTCAGAAACTGCTGAGCTCCTGGGATTTTCACACACACACAGTCTCTAGAGTTTACAGAAAGATTCAGTGAGGGGAAGATCTGTAGGTGAAAATGTTTTGTTAATGGAAGTTCAGAGGAGAATGGCCAGACTGGTTCAAGCTGACAAAGAGGCGACTGTTATTCAAGTAACCACGCGTTACAAGAGTTGTGTGTGGCAGAGTGTCTCTGAATGCACAACATGTCAAACACTGAAGTGGATGGACTACAGCAGCAAAAACTACGGAGTACACGCAGGGGTCACGTTATCACATACAGGAGGTATCCAATAAAGTAGCTTCTGAGTGAATGTTTCTTATTGTAATCTCTTGATTATGTACTGCTGTTGCAAAACATCAAATTTCACAACATATGTTAGTGATAATAAGCCTGATTCTGATTCCTAATGTTTGAAGGGAAGTAACTGTTCTCAATCAGTCAAACTGAGTGCTACAGAACTACCATTCCACACCAGCAATTTACCAGACACATTTTTTTGCCATCTTTGGATAACTGTACGCATGGAAACAGTCAGTGTCAAGCCTGAATATGCAGTCTCCTCCCAGACTCCTTCCAGCTACCAGGAGTCACCTGCCATTCAGTTCCTAATCATCACCCACAGCCTATTTAAACCAAGCTCTCATTCACAGTCCTTGGTCACTATCGAACCAGCCAGTTTCTCCTAGCCTTCGGTCACCTTGTTGCCTGTGGTGTTTAGTAGCCGTTCTCTCTTGTTTCGTGGCCCATTGTGGCTTGTTGTTTTGAAGTTTATTAGTAAAGTTATCGATCACCACTAAGTTGTCTCTGCTGCTCTGCATTTGAGTCAAGCCTCTTCGACAGCTCCTGACAGGATGGGTGAACTGTCGATTGACCCAGCAGAGTTTGCTAGCCTAAAGGAAGTTGTCTGCCAACACAAGTACCAGGAAACCACTGACCACCTGCTTGTCGCTCTCTTCCAACTCTCCGTCATGATACAGCCACCCAGTTCCAGTCAGCCTCCTCCCTCTGAGCCCTGGATTCTGGTGGCTGAACACTACGACGGAATCCCAGCAAAATTCCTGTCCTTGTGTGCCTTGCAGTTCAATTTCCCGTCATCCCTGTATCCTGCAGACCAAGCCAAGATTGCCTTCCACATCTCCTTCTTGACTGGGTAAGCTCTGAACTGGGTCACCACTAACTGGGCCAACAGAACCTCCATTTGTAATAACTACGGGGAATTCACCATTGAGATGCACCGGGTTTTAGACCATCCAGAAAATGTAAGGGGGTAGTGAATCAGATACTTCACCTGATAACTCCATGGAATTCAGGCAGAGGTGCAGCTGGATTGTGGAAGCACTGCTGGCCTGTTACCATCACAGCCTCTCAGAGCACTTGAAAGATGAGCTGTCTGCCCAAGAGGTGCCCACTGACCTTGAAATCCTCATAACTCAGGCCCTCCGAACTGACAAGCTTCCTGTGGAACTACCCCCCAGATCAACCACCAGAACCCCTGGTCCATTCCCAGAACCGCTGCAGGCTTCACGCCCCTCATCATAAACACCTCCAGAACCCCAGCAGTTTGGGAGAGTGCCCTTAATTCCCAAGAGCGTGAGCGTCTGTGGAGAAATAACTTTGTGCCCTTACTGCCTCCGATCACCCACATAAGGGGCCTTCTATCTGATAAGCTCCCCTGGTCCTTCATTCTAGTACCATAGCCCAAGTCACTCTCTCTCTGACCTCCTCCACACCTTGATGGCTCTACACACACAGGAGACTCTGGAGGGCTTTGCGCAGCAGGCAACTTTCTGGACCGGACTCTGTGTGTGCAGCTCTGACTCCCTACTGAGTCTATCTCTCCCCCTTCCACACCATGGCCGTTGAAGGACATCCCTTGGATCTGGGATGATCAGAGCGTGCACATGGCCAGAGTACATGATTATCAGAGAGCGCTGCATGTCCACTCAGTCCCTCCTGATTGACTCACCCAACACTCATCTCATCTTGGGCTACCCCCGACAACCCTCACATTGATGGTCAATCCGGTTCACTGCTGAGTTGGGTACCCATCTGCTGGAATACTTGCCTGCAGACTTAGCTGACTGTACCCCATAAATCTGTAGAGCAGGAGGAAACCCTTGACCTCATCAAACTCCCACATGACTTTGTCATCGTCTTCAGTGAGAGGGAGGCTAGCATCCTGCCACCTTACAGACAACACAACTGTGCGATCAGCCTCCTCCGAGGCACCACCACTCCCCGAGGTTGCCTGTTCTCCCACTCCCCTCCTGAGTCACAGGCCATGAATGAGTACATCATCAAAGTGCTACAGCGGAGTCTTGTTCACCCATTCCAGTCTCCAGCCGATGTTGGATTCTCTTTTGTCGAAACGAGTGATGGGAGTCTTTGTCTCTGCATCAGCTAGTGTGATCGTAACAAAATCACTAGCTCTGTCCCCTTGATGGATAATGCATTCGAAGTACTCTGGGAGGCTCAGATCTTTACCAAACTGGATCTAAGGAGCCCCTGCACTGTGGTCCACATTCCCCAGGGGATGTGAGTGGAAGATGCCATTCATAACACCCAGTGGCCACTACAAATACTTGGAGATGCATTTCAGTCTTTCCAACCCTCCAGCCATTTTCCAGATCTTCATTGAGATTCTCTGAAACTTGCGACGCAGATCCGTGTTCATTTATCTTGTTGACGTTGTCGGCTTCTCAAGGGTCTCCCAAAGTCACATCTCTTCAGTACTTCAGCATTCCTT